>NW_022103916.1:4781985-4813553 GCF_000313985.2 Echinops telfairi | reverse complement strand
AATTGATCTATGTATTGTGATGAATTTTATGAGCCCCAATAAATGGATTTAAAAAAAATTTTTGGTTTCACACAGGAACTGATGGATGACTTTTGTTTTCCCCTCTCGTTTCAGGCTTGTGATGTCCCCATCGAGGAAGGCCCAGTGCCCAGAACAGGGGCAAAAGGGCCCATTATGTCCATCTATTTCCGAGACCCTGACAGAAACCTGATTGAGGTGTCCAACTATAGCTCCTCATGATGGAGACTGACTCCACTCCATTCTGTTCCCCATGTTCCAACTTCTCCCTTCTTCCCCACAAGCCCTTTCCCACCCTGAGAGACCACCAGAGATTGAGAATTTAAATACTTCACACCTGCTGGAGGGGTCCTGAGATAGGTTTGAAGCCAAATCTTCTGAATATCTCCCATATGTTCCACAATAAATTAATAACTTCTCAATAAATGAGCTCTTATTATGGTTTCTGGGCTATGAGTCTTTGTTCAAGGTTACAAGGTCTCTGAGATGTTTGGGGTAAGTAATAAGGGTGTGATAGTTCTGAGGGCCAAATCCAGGGTCATCCCCTTGGAATTCAAAGCCCCTGACTTCTTCAAGTCAGTGAACCCACATTTTGCCATCCTTTCCAAACTTGTCCTACTTTTTCAGGTGTGTTTCTGCCACCTGACAAACCTCACGGAACCCCAATATCTCTCTAATTTACATTTCCCTCAAGGAGCAGCCCAAATGATATTTATTACCTCCTCCTAGAGAGCTTTCTCTGGTCTCATTCCATCTGTTAGGTCCAGCCTTGCCTCACTTGAGACTCAGCGCTCAAGAAAGTAAGTGGGACAGGGCCAAGTTCTTTCTGTTTCTGTTCATACTGTCACAGTGCCAGCATTCATTCGTTCCATTAACAAGACTATATTAAGCATCCCAGTATACCAGGCTTTGTTCCTAAGGTTTGGGGAGACAGTGTTAAACAAAACTAGATAAGCAAATCTATGTTTGCTGCCATTCTAGTAGATGATAGAATAAATAAAATATTAAGTATGTTGTTATTAGATGCCATTAGGTCAGCCCTCATGACTCATGGAGTCCCCATGTGTAAAGGAAGGAAATACTGTACCATTTGCAAGGGATAGGATCATTGTAATTCATAAGTTGGGTTTTTAAATGTAATATTTTATTGTGTTTTGGGTGAAGCTTTACATTACAGTTATGTCCACCTAGCCCAGTCAACGATGCCTGCACAAGTTGCTCAGTGACATTGGTTACATGCTTCACAGTACATGAGCATACTCATGATTTCCATTATGGTTATTCCAATATCCATAGGCTTTTTATTGGCTGATTTTTGCCAGGCCTTTCTTTTTTCTGGTTCAGATTTTATGCATAATTGTTACATCTTACATGTATTTTATATGTAAAGTATATTTAATAATGTATATTGAGGACTTTAAAACTATCTTTAATATATTATTTTATGAAGTATATTTGATATATAAAAATTCACAAACCATAATTATCCAGCTCACTGACTTAATCTAAAGTAAATGCACCGCTATCATTGTCATGAGGTAGGAAAAAAGGAGCTCACCTCTGGCTTCCTCTCTACTGCTGCCTCTTCCCTCCACTCCAAAGGGTATTTGTTTTTTTGTCTCATGCTGCTTAAAAAAATAGTTTTATTCATATTGCTTTCTTCTGGTTCTTTAATGCTTCCCCCCCTCCCCCACTATCATGACCCTAATTCTACCTTACAAATCTGGCTAAACAAGAACTTGTACATCGGTACAGATAAGAGCTGGAAACACAAGGAATACAGGACAGATAAACTCCTCGGGACCAACTCCTGGTAGCCATACCAGAAGGGGAAGGGGAAGGTGGAGGGAGAAAGAGGGAACCGATCACAAAGACTTACCTATAACCCCCTCCCAGGGGGATGGACAACAGACAAGGGGATAAAGGGAGACATTGGACAATGTAAGACATGACAAAACAATAATTTATAAATTATCAAGGGTTCATGAGGGAAGGAGGGAGGGAGGGGGAAAAACGAGGAGCTGATACCAAGGGCTCAAGTAGAAAGAAAATGCTTTGAAAATGTTGATGGCAACATATGTACAAATGTGCTTAACACAATGGATGGATGTATGGATTGTGATAAGAGTTGTATGAGCCCCCAATAAAATGATTTATAATAAAAAATAGTTTTATTGATATCTAAAGGTTATTCTTTTTGTTAACTTTTCATTGTGATTTGGATGAAATGTCATAGAGCATATTGGCTGTCCATTCAATAATTCATGCACATTTTGATTTGTGACCTTGATTGTAACCCCACAATAGCAGTTTTCCTGCTTCCTCCATTTATTGTTCCATTCGTCTTTTCCATTGTGTTTGTTTTGTTTTTCTTCTTCATTTTTTTTTCTTTTAAAATCATTTTACTGGGGGCTCATACAATTCTTATCACAATCCCTACAGATATCCATTGTGTCAAGCACATTTATACGTTTGTTGCCATCATCATTCTCAAAACATTTTCTTTCTACTTGAGCCCTTGGTATCAACTCCTCATTTTAGCCTCCCTCCCAAATCCCTCCTTCTTAGTCTTATCCCCTGGGTACTGCTGCCCCTTTGAGCTCCTGTCGTTGGTTGTTCAAAGGAGTGCTACCTCCCTGGTGTTATTGTTGCCTTTATGAATCTGTGTTTGGCTGAAAGTTGAGCCACAGAGGTGAGCTCAGTTCCAGGCCTGAAGGACATCTAAGGGTCATAGTCTTGGGGGTTCCACCAGTGACTATCAGAGCAGTTAACTTGGTCTTTTTATGATTTCGAGGGTTTTTAACACATTTTCTACCACTCCATACCACCCTTTGAAGGACCCTTTATTATGATCCTTTCAGTAGCCAGGCATGATCTAGTTCTGCTCCTGTATTATCCTCAGTTGTTGTTATGTTGGAGGTCATTGTTACAGCTACTATGTCAATCCATCTCTGTAAGGGTCTTCCTCTTTTTGGCAGACCTACGACTGTGCCAAGCATGATGTTCTTTTCCAGGAACTGGTCTTTCCTGACAATATGTCAAAAGTAGGTGAGAAGATGTCTTGACATCCTGGCTTCTATGCAGAATTCTAGCTGTACTTCTTTCAAGGCTGATTGATTTGATTTTCCTGTAGTCCATGGTACTTTCAGTATTCTTTGCCAATACCATAATTAAAATGGATCAATTCTTCTACGGCCTTCCTTATTCATTGTCCAGCTTTCCCATGCATATGAAGCAACTGAAAATACCATGGCTTTGATCAAAGACACCTTAGTCTTCAAAGTGACTTTTTTGCTCTTGCACACTTTAAAGAGATCTTATAAAGCAGATTAACCTAATGCCATAGGTAATTTGATTTCTTAGCTGCTGCTTTTATGAGTGTTGACTGTGAATCCAAGTAAAATGAAATCCTTGTCAACTTTCATCTTTTATCTGTTTACCATGATGTTACCAGTTGTTAGGATTTGGTTTTCTTTATACTGAATTGTAATCCATACTGAAAGTTGTATTCATTTATCTTCATCAGATCAAAGTCCTCTTTGCTTTCAGCAAGTATGGTTGTGTCACCTGAATGTTGCAAGATGTTAATGAGCCTTCAATTCTGATGGCACATTCTTCATTATGAAGTCCACCTTTCTGATTATTTGCTCAGTATACAGATTAAATAAGTATGGGAAATGAATAAACCATGAAGCACACCTTTCTTGATTTTAAACCACGCGGTATCCCCTTGTTCTGTTGGACGACTGCTACCATGTCTACGAGGGGGTACCCTCCTTAAAAAAAATGGAAAAAAGCTCCACTGGGTGGAGTTTTTGTAGTACGCATTTTCCCTGCTATGTGAGCATCGAGAAACTGAGTTAGTGCACCCAGTGGCATTGCCTGGGAAGGTTCTCTCTGGTCACAGTGAAGTTTTTCATAAAATCAGTTTCGCTGGAACCTCATTTTTTTGTGATGGTCAATTTTAGAGCACAGCATGCAGCTGTAAAACTGTTGTGATGTTGAACACAACTTACAAGGACAGCACTATGGGAAAAACTCAAGTGTACCAGTGGTTTTCTTGTTTAAAAAAAGGTGAAATGTCAATTAATAAAAAACCTCATTCTTAAAAAAAAAGAAAAGAAAAACCTCGTTCTGGACTTCCGTCAACTTCCTGAACAGATGAATATGTGAACTCATAGTGAATTTGAAGTTCGTTCCACTAAGTCAGACTGTTAATCAAGCTTTCTACTTAGAGGTTCCCAAAAGATTGCACAAGAGTGTGTGACAAACAAGGCCTGGTTTGTGGCAGACAAAGACCGATTTTGCCACCATGACAATGCACCTGCTCACACAGCCATCACCAGTTTTGAGCAAAAAACAGCATGCCTCTCTTGCCCCATACACCTTACTCACCTGACCTCACTCCGTGTGACTTCTTTTTGATTCCACGAATACAGAGGGACATGAAATGACAGTGATTTGACAACATAGAAGAGGTGAAGAAAAAAAACAAGGGAGGTGCTGTCAGCCATCCACACAGATGAGTTTGAAAATGTTTCCAAGAATGGAATTGCAAATTTGACAAATGTATTAAGTTAATGGGGAGTACTTTGAAGGTGATAAGGTTGTTTTGTTAAAAAAAATTAAATACATAGCTTTGAAAAAAAGGTTTTGGGGGGGCACCCCTTTTATGTACAGGTTCTACATGAACACAAAGTATTCTGGAGTTCCCATTCTTCACAATGTTATCCATGGTTTTTTTTATGATCCACACAGTCAAATGCTTTTGCAGAGCCAATAAAGCACAAGTCAATCCCTTTTTGGTAGTCTTTGCTTTCAGTCAAGATCCATCTGATATCAGCAATAATATCCCTCATTTTATGTCCTCTTTGGAATTTAACTTGGATTTCTGGCAGCTCCCTGTCTTCCAAATTTGGGGGCAAAAACTACTGAGTGCTTCCAGTGTTGCATTCAAATTTTTTGTTTTATTTTAAAACAATTCAATTTATCAGTTTGTAGAGCTTTTTCAGTTACATCTTTAATGCAGCTTGAAATCTTGCTTTAATATCATCACTTCTTGACCCATACTACTGCTTAAAATGGTTGACTGTCAACCAATTCTTTTGGGTACAGTGGCTCTGTATCTTCTTTTGGTCCTTTCTTCATCACTGAAGATTTTGCCAATGAAATCCTTCAACATAGCAACTTGAGGTTTGAATTGTTTCTTCAGTTCTTGATGTATGCTGAGTATGTCTTCCTAACTCTAGGTCTTTGCCCACTTCATTATAATACTTTACTTTGTCTTCTGGTGCTGCCTTTTGAAATGTTCTATTCAGCTCTTTTTGTGTGTGTTCTATTCAGCTCTTTAACATCATTGCTTCTTCTGGCTTTTCTGTTCTTCTACATTCAAGAGCGAATTTCAGCATCTCTTCTGACATCCACTTTGATCTTTTCTATCTAATGACCCTTTCATCTATTAAACAAAAATATCCCTAAATATTCTCCATCTAGGTCTATACACTTCTAAAGGCAGTGTTTCTATCGTGTTCCTTTTAAATATTGACTTTGAGGAACAAAAAGACATTTGAATGAGCAAAATAAAGACTATAGGGTAGATGGGGTGAAGTTTCTCATAGCACAGCCCTTGTTACCCTTGAAGAATGAACAGGTACATGTCATGATGGAAAAAATAAATCTTCCATGCGATTTCCCTGGTCTTTTTATCACCAATGCAGTTTTCTGTAAACTTCTTCCTACTAAGCACCCAGAATCATCCTGTGTCCGTTAAGAAGCTATCAAAATTACCCTTTGGAAATGGCAAAAAGTCGTCATCATTAACCTTTTTCCCCGCAAATAATATGATGGTATTTTTTAAAGTTTAAAACAGTCTTATCATCACTTTATCCCCATATCATACAATTTCATAACCTTCTGAGCTAACTTCTCTGCCTCGAATTTAACTGACCCAACAGGTTCCTCCAGAAGTCACTGTTTTGATTTGGACCTTTTTGGGGAAGGAACCCTAAGGAGGACAAATATTACTGAGAGAACTTGTCTGAGGTCATGCATTGATCACAACACATGCATTTTGTTTGCAATAAATCTGTGCATATGTGAATTAAAATCCTAGTAGCAATTTTTTTTACTCCTCTTGTACCTTTGATGTCTATTCCTCTGATGCTCTCTCCAGGGGGTCACTATGAGTTGGCAGTGAGTGTTTTTTTCTAGCGTAAGTGATCAGGGCTTCCTAATCTTTTTCAGTCGGGAAGTTCTGCTGGAACTTGTTCAGTGTCATTGTTGTTAGGTGCTGCTGAGGCAGTCCCAACTCGTAGCAACCCTATGCACAAGAGAATGAAACACTGACCACATCGTTATTTTTGAGCCTGTTGTTACAGCCACTGTGTCAATCCATCTCCTTGATGGTCTTCCTCTTTTTTAGCATCATAGCAACACACAGCATTACTTCCACTAGCAGATGGGTGGTTGCTGGGCTTTGAGGGGCTTGTCTAAGGGTCAAACTTGGTCTCCTACATTCTACCACTGAGCCATTACTGAGTCTCTTATAGTAAGTATATTAGAGGAGAACAGATGCTTTGGAGAAGAATAAAACATGGAGGAAGGGGAATACAGATAAAAGTTGCAAGGACTGTTTACAACAGTTAGTGGGTTGGTGAGAAAAGGAAAGTCTCACAGGAGACATCAGGCCGAGGGAGCAGCCTGTCCCTGAGTGTGCCTGGTGTGTGTGAGGAGCTGCAAGACAGCCACTGTGGCTGGGGCAGAGCGAGTGAAGGAAGAGTGGAGTAAGGAGATGGAGGCAGAAAGGTGGTAACAACAAATTTGATAGGACCTTCTGGACCGTGGTGAGGACTTTATGCTGACTGAGTGCGGAGCCACAAGAGCGTTTGAGCAGAGAGGAGTGTGGCCTGCCTTCGGTCTCAACAGGATATCTCTGGCTGATTTGAGGAGAATGGACTAGAAGGGATGAGGGTGGAAGCAGAGGGACCAGTGAGGAGGAGGCTTCTAAGTAGTCCAAGTAAGCAATGACAATGGTGGCCAGGAAATTGATGAGAATAAGTCTGCAGATAAGAGAGACTGGCTGAGTTTATTAAGAGAGAAAATACCAGCTAGAGAGATTTAGCATTCTGAAATAAGAAGAGGAATTTCTGAATGACTAAGTGATGGGTAAAGAAGCACACATGAGAGCCTCTTGAGATTAGGGAGATTTTAATTCTGTGGTCTCCAAACAGTACCTGGAGGTGGTTCAGCAAAACTCTGTGAGTGAATCACCAGAGAGCCTCTAGAGTGTTCAGATGTTAACTGGCCAACTTGCATGTTTAGTACTTCTGTTCACTGGGGGGGTGCTTGGGGTCTTAAAAAGTTGCAACTGGCCATCCAGGCTCAACAATTGGTCTCAACACACCTGGAGCAAGAGAGGAAGAAAGAGAGTAAGGATGAGGAGGAAGACATGGCACGTGTAGCCCATTGCCTCCATCAACAATCATCATTTGTTGTTAGGCTATCATTACAGAACATTTTGATCAAAGATGCTGTAGAAGAAGACTTCTCAAAAGGAAGAAAATGCAGAACATAATTTCAAAGTCAAATGGAATCCAGAATTTCTGGAGCCATGAAGGCTGGATCACCCCCTGAACTATTGGCTCTAAGATGATCTTTAATCTTCAAGCTAAAAATATCATTGAAGCCTTTTAAAAACAACAACACAAAATAGCTTAAATGGTAAAGAATGTCTGCCTTAAGCATTATGCTCTTTTTAACAATTTTATTGACATATAATTCATGTACCATACAATTCAATGCTTTGAATAGATTAAAAAGACCTTTGCAATCATCACCACAATCAATTTTAGAACATGTTCCTTTTTTTTGTACTTATGTACAATTTTAGAACATGTTCTTTATGTTTTATTGTTATTAGTTCTCCATTTCCCCTCCACTTCCCCTACCATAGCCCTAAGAAACTATTAATCTTGTTACTGTCGCTAAAGATTTATTTTTTTCAGAGTATTTCCTTTCTTTTTAATTTTCCCCATGATTAAATCACCTTTAAAATGAGTTGTGTAATCATATTCAGTTCTCGTGCTCCCTCCCCTTCCGTCTTCACTGTTGACTCCTGGAATCCCCTCCTCCTCCTCACTCTTACATCCCCTACAAACCCTTGCATCACTTATTATTTCTATGCATCCACTCCTTCTGTGCATCACAAACTGGTAAATCCAACAGAATCAACAAAAACAGAAATGAAATGAAATGGTAAGGATAAAACAATAGTACTATAAAGATTAAAATAGCAAAAATGAGCAAGAAAGAAATGACCTCCATCAATATTTAAATAACCAGGGAAGGAATTTTTGTCATAGAACAAGCAAGAGATCTTTGCACCTAGGACAAATTCAGGTTCGGTCTAGAGCAGCGGTTCTCAACCTGTGGGTTGCAACCCCTTTGGGGGTCGAATGACCCTTTCACAGGGGTTGCCTAAGACCATTGGAAAACACATATTTCTGATGGACTTAGGAACTGAGACACCACTCCTCTATCCATCTCCAGGCAGGTCTGCCCACATGCAGATATGCCCACATATGAATACCCAGCATGAAGACTGCTACCCATGCTATACTATGCTTCAAGACAAAATTTCATTGATTTATAATTAGAAATAAATATTTCACAATATAGAATTACATATTGTTTTTGTGGTTGATCACGATGCTTTAATTATGCTCAATTTGTAACAATGAAAATACATCCTGCATGTCAGATATTTACATGACGATTCCTAACAGTAGCAAAATGACAGTTATGAAGTAGCAACGAAAATAATTTTATGGTTGGGGGTCACCACAACATGAGAAACTGTATTAAAGGGTCACAGCATTGGGAATGTTGAGAACCACTGCACTAGAGGGAGGTCAACTGGCCAAGTATCAGTTTGATCCAGTATAAACAGGATTGCAATGATCTATGCTTGATAGTAAGGCTGTTCCAGACCTTTGCCTGTGGCTAGAGGGGATCTGCCAGCAGTTTAATCTGACTAGATACTCTGCAGATGGGATTTAGGCTCCCACTGTCCTCCACAGCCTTCCATAAATATGGTGTTCACAATTTTAGCTCTGATACTTTTCCTTTCATCATATTTGGATTTTGTTAAGTTCATCTTTGGATCACACAAGCTGGTATGCTTCTTCCATATAGACGTAGTCGACTCCTCGCTTAGATGGCTGCTTGTTTGAATACAAGCCTTTAAGACCCCAGACACTAGTCCACTTAAGGCTAGAGTTAAGTAGCTCAAATAGATTTGTCTTTCATATAAAGAAAATCATACAAAAAAACACTCCCATCAATAATAAACTAAAACATAGAAAAAACTTCAATCCAAAAGAAAGGAGAAAATAATGAAATTAGAAGAAATTAAAAATGGGTCAACAAGAAAACAAATAATAATACGTTAAAATTTAGCCTGGTGGTGCAGTGGTTAGACAAAACGTTGGACTGCTAACCACAAGGTCCGCAGTTGTTCAACAGGAAAAAAATGGGGCTTTTTACTCCTGTGAAGTTAGTTTTATAAACCCATAGGGACAGTTCTACCCTATACTACAGGGTGCTATGAGTCAGCATCGGCTTGATGGCAGTGAGTTTTGTTTTTTATGTCTGCATTAGGAACTCTGGCGGCATAGTGGTTACACATTAGGCTGCTAACTACAGACAAAAGTTCAAAACCACCAGCCACTCTAGTAAAAAGTTACAGTCTTGGAAACCCATAGGGAGCAGTTCCACCCTGTCCCATAGGGTTGCTGTGAGTCTGAGTGTACTCGTTGGCAGTGAGTCCGGGTTTTGTTTTGGTATATCTGCATTTATTCACTTTCTGATGCACTCTGTCTGAGGTTAAGGCTATTCACATCCCTGGGCAATGGTCTGAGGGAATTCAATGGTGGCTTAATCCCCATGAGGACAGCCTGCCTTGTGCCTAGCAGTTATATGCCTGGAAATAGATTATTTACAGAAGTAGGTGGGTGGGTGAGTGGATAGACATGTGGGCAGGTGAGTGAATGGATAAATGGTTGGGTAGAGTGATGGATGGATGGGTAAACAAACTGATGCATCTTACTCCTAGAGAAATTTTTTCACCTATGTGTGCACAGGGAGAAGAATATGAGTTTATAAATTGTAGATTTTCTTTAGTAGGGAAAATAAAAAAAAAACCAAATGCCCATCAGCAGATGAAGGGTTAGACATAATATTTAACAAACTGTTCCATGAAATACTACTCAGTAATAAAAAGGAATGCCCAAACCAGACAAGGATATCACAAGATAAGGAAACTATAGATCAATGTCTCTTATAAATATAGATGTACTTTTAAAAAGAGTATCAAACTGAATCCAGCAACATATAAAATGGATCGTCCACCATAAGCAAATGGAATTTATCCAAGAAATGCAAGGTTAGTGTATATCGAATTGTATCCCCCGCAAAAAAAAAAAAGTTGAAATCCTAATCCCTGTACCTGAAAATATGATTGACCCTGTTTGGAATAGGGTTATGTTCTTTTGTTATGTTAGTAGGTCATACCAGAGAGGGTTTGGTCCTTGAGGTAGTTTATTGTGCCAACCTGGCCGATAAACACATGTGGGGCTAATTGAAGGGCGGAGGGATAAATGGCTTGGTGAGCCTCCCCTTTCTAGTTCTCGGGTCTCTTGCTTTCTGATGGTCGCACCAGGGTGCAGCTGCCTTAGCAGTTCCCTGCTTCAGCTTGCAAGACTGACTTCCTGCAAGACATCCCCAAGGAGAAGCCACATGGTCCTACCCCAATGCAGCCCTGGGTGCTGGAGCAGCCGTGTGGAGACCCCTGCCAGTGCTGAGATGCTTACACGTTCACTGATTCAGCTTTCCTCCTGCATTTGGCGTCATAGTGTGTGTTTTGTGAGATGGAGGAGTACTTTGTGGATTGGTGTTGGACATATAGGTTAATGGGTTAATGTTGGACGTCTGGGCTTGGGCAGCACTGGGTTAGGATGTTTCCTTGATGTGCACTTACCCTTTATATGAAACGCTCTTTTTTGTTTTTGTTTTAATTTTTTTTGAAACTCTCTTTTATACATGAGTTTCTGTGGATTTGTTTCTCTAAAGTACCCAGACTAATACAGTCCTAAACCTAATCACTTTCGTGTTACAGAAGGATAAGAGTAGATGCAGACACATGTGCTGGAGGAGACAGATACATGGAGACAGATGGCATGAAGGAATGCCAAGGATCACCAGCTGGCATCCAAAATGAAGATCGATGCTCACAAAAGGAATTGACATGGCTAACACTCTGATTTGAACCATCAGCTTCCAGAACTGAGATAATTATTGCCTGTTCTTTCCAGCTAACCACATTTCTGTCACAGTAGCACAGCAAACAAAGGCATAAGAAAAACAATCAATATAATTAATGTACCATCTTAATAAAATAAAGGACATGATCATCTCAATAGATGCAGAAAAGGGCATTTGACAAAATCCAACCCCCTCTCATGATAAAAATAACACTCAACAAACTAGGAACAGAAAGGAACTTCCTCCAACTGATAGTAGGCATCTAAAACCCACAGCTAACATTATACATAATGGAGAAACACTGGCGCTTTCCCCTGAAGATCAGGAGCAAAGCAAGAATAGCTGATCTGAGCAATTGAAGTCAACATTGTACTAGGGGTTCTAGCCAAGACAATTTGGAAAGAAAAATAAATAAATAGAAAGCATCCAAATTGGAAAACAAAACTATATTTTCAGATGATGTGATGTTGTATATGGAAAATCTGAAGGAATCCACAACCAAACTATTAGAGGTAATAAATGAACTCAATAAGGTTTAATACAGAAGATCAGTATATAAAAGTCTACCATATTTCTATATACTAACAATGAACTCCACCCAGACCCATGTCATTAAGGTCGGACTCTACTCTGAAGAGGCAGTTCTTCCCAAGTTGTATTTTGAGTACTTTCCAATCTGAGGTTCTCATAATCCAGCTCCATCTCTGACAAATATTGTACAATGCAGGAAGCACGAAAAATAGATGGAGAGAAGATACAGAGTCACTGTACCAAAAAGAATTAGTCGGCATTCAACCAGATCAAGAGGTCACAGGTGCTCAACAACGAAGGGCAATGAAGGAAGAAGCTCAAGCTGCACTGAAGGCATCAGCACAAAACAGAGTTCCAGCCATTACAGCCAGTGATTCAGAAGAGGACATGGCTGAAAGCAGAGAACACCAGAAAGATGTCTACTTGTGTTTTATTAATTATGCAAAGGCATTTGACTGTGTGAATCATAACACACTATGGATAGCCTTGAGAAGAATGGGCATTCCAGAACACTTCATTGGGCTCATGCAGAACCTATACATGGGTGAAGAGGCAGTTGTGTGAACAGAACAAGGGAATACTGCATGGTTTAAAATCAAGAAAGGTGTGCATCAGGGTTGAATTCTCTCATCATATTTATTCAATTTGTATGCTGAGCAAATCATCAGAGAAACTGGACAATGTGGCATTAGGGTTGGAAGAAGGCTTATTAACAATGATCGATAAGCAGATGACACAAAGCTTTCTTGCTAAAAGTGAGGAGAACTTGAAGCACTTGCTGATGAAGATCAAGGATTCAAGCAGTCTTCAATATGGATTATAACTTAATATCAAGAAAACAAAAATCTTCCCAACTGGACTAATAGGTAACATCGTGATAAACAGAGAAAAGATCGAAGGTGTCAAGGATTGTCTTGCGTGGATCCACAATCAATGTTCATGAAAGCAGCAGGGAAGACATCAAACAGAAAAAAAGAAAAAGACATCAAACGACTCATTGCATTTGGTAAATCTGCTGCACTTTTAAGTGTTGAAAAATTAAGAATGTTACTTTGAGGACTAGGGTGCACCTGATTCAAGCCATGGTATTTTCAATTGCCCCTTATGCATGTGAAAGTTGGACACTGAATAAGAAAACCAAAGAAGATTCTATGCATTTGGATAATGATGCTGGCGAAGAATATTGCAAGTTCCATGGACTGACAAACGAACGAACAGATCTGTCTTGGAAGAAGTACAACCATAGAACTCCTTAGAAAGATGGTGGGACTTTGTCTCACATACTTTGGACATATTATCAGGAAAGACCAATCTCTAGAGAAGAATGTCATGCTTGATTAAAGTAGAGGGGCAGGGAACACGAGGAAGACACTCAAGGAGATGGATTGACATAGCTCTAACAATGGGCTCCAACATAGCAATTGTGAGCATGGTGTAGGTCTGAGCACCGTTTCTTTCTGTTGCACATAGGGCTGCTATGAGTCAGAACTGGCTCAATGGCATCTAATAATAACATTGGACAATAGTCTGTTGTGACTCATAAGGTCTTCATTGGCTAATTTTTAGAAGAAGAACACCAGGTCTTTGTTTTAGTCCATCTTAGTCTGAAAGCTCCATAGAATCCTTTTGGTATTTGAGATACCAGTAGGATAGCTTCCAACATCATCACATAAAAGCCCCTCAAACTCATTACCATTGAGTTGATTTTGACATATAGTGACCCCATAGAACAGGGTAGAACTTGCCCTGTGGGTTTCTGAGACTGTAACTCTTTATAGGAGTAGAAAGCCTTGTCTCATGAGTCCTGGTAGCATAGAGGGTTAAGAGTAGGGCTGCTAACCTCAAGGTCAGCAGTTTGAAACCACCAGTGGTTCCTCAGGAAAAAGATGAGGTTTTCTAGAAAGCCTTGTCTTTTTCTCTCAAAGTGCTGGTGGTTTCAAACCGGTCCATCAGGGCTCCTTATAAGCTACTACAGACAAATCGACCGGCAGGTGGTGGTATAAAGGTATAGTATCTACAATATACAAATAACTCTTACAACTCAACAATAAAAAGATAATATAATTTAAAGTTTAAAAAGGATTTGACTATGCATTTCGCTAAAGAAGATAGCTAAGTGGCCAGCAGGATGTCAAAGACATTTAACATCAGTACTCACTGGGGAATGCAAACCAAAATACAATAAGGTTTCCATTCACGCTCACTAGGAAGGACATATAAAACTTTAAATTAAAAAATCAAACCCTCAGTGCCATTGAGTCGATTCTGACTCGGAACAACCCTCTAGAACTGCCCCTGAGGGTCTCTACGAATATAACGGTTCATATCTTTCTCCCAGCTATATAAAAAGGGGAGCCTCTAACAAGTAAGCATTGGAAAGGGGATGGAGAAATTAGAATTCTCATTCATTTTTCATATAAATGTACCATATGACCTAGCACTACTTAATGTCCAAAAAAAGAAACTAGTCTTCAAACAACAGTCTACTCTGAGACCATAAAAACTAGGTTTAACCTGGCTACCAACAACTACCAACATTCTAATCAGGATCACCAGACATGGGTTCCTTAGAGCACCGTTCCTAATACTGTGACCCTTTCATACAGTTCCTCATGTTGTGGTGACCCTCAACCATCAAATTATTTTCATTGCTACTTCAAAACTGTCATTTTGCTACTGTTAGGAATCGTCATGTAAATATCTGATATGCAGGATGTATTTTCATTGTTACAAATTGAACATGATTAAAGCATAGTGATGAATCACAAAAACAATATGTAATTCTATATTGTGAAATCAATGAAATTTTGTCTTGAAGCATGGAGCAGCATGGGTAACAGTCTTCATGCCAGGTACTCGTCTGTGAGCGTATCTGCCTGTGGGCGGACCGCCTGGAGACGGATAGAGGAGTGGTGTCTCGGTTCCTAAGACCATCGGAAATATGTGTTTTCCAATGGTGTTAGGCAACCCCTGTGAAAGGGTCATTCGACCCACAGGTTGAGAACTGCTGCCTTATAGACTAGGAGAAATTCTTAAAAATCTACTGATAGGTTGCTACTTCCCCTGACTATTGCCCTGGGATACTCTTCAACCCTTGAATCAAAACTAACCCCTAGGTCACCTGGTAGCTAAATAACAAATTGGCATACACACACATACCCACACACATATATCATGAATATCAACCTGTAAGTACTGTGCACCTTCTTAAAATCACCTCCATGAGACCAAATGGTCAGCAATTACCATACTTTAAAAGAGATGAAAATGTAAGAGGGCAGGAAACTAGATTAATGAAAACAGAACGACAAGAATGGAAATAATGAACATATTCACACCAAAGAATGTAACCAATATCACGGAATCATTTGTGTAGAAATTGTTGAATAGAAAACTAATTTGCCATGTAAATGTTCACTGAAAGCATAATAAAGTATTTTCAAATGAAAACATAGTTCCACATAAAAACTTATTTATGAATGTTCATAGCAAGATGATATGATAGCCAAAAATGTCCATCCACTGATAAGTGGATAAGCATAATGTGGTATTTTCATACAATAAAATACCATTCAGTCATTAAAAAGGTATGAAAAAAAGTACTGATAGGTGCTACGACATGGATGAACCTTGAAGAATTTTTGCAAAGTGAAAAAGCCAAACACAAAAGATTATATGATCCCATTTATATAAAAGGTCTAGAGGAGGAAAATCCATAGCCACAGAAAATGGACTAAAAGTTGCTGGGGGGTGGAGGAAAGGTAAGGGGTCTGGGGACTGACTACTAATGGATACAGCGCTGCTTTGGGGGGGGGGGTGATGAAAATTTCCGACTTAAATAGTGGTCAGAGGTACACAACCTTGTGACTATATTAAAAGCCACTGAATGGCATGCTTTAAAGGGGGAAATGTCATGACACGTGAATTACATCTCAATTTTTATAATGAACTATTGAGACACACAACCACACACACTGTGAATGAATGTTGAGCAAAAGAAACATGTGTATCAGACTAGAACTGTGCTTCATAGGCTTTTCAATGGCTGCTATTTTTGAAGTAAATGACCAAGCCCCTCTTTCAAGGCACCGCTGGGAGATCTCGAACAGCCACCATGTCAGCAGCAGCAGCAGCAGCAGCAGCAGCAGCGGCAGAGCATATTAAATCTTTGCACCATCCAAGGATTTCATAAACATGTAATAATGGAGAAAATGTCCTCCTGGGGAAGACAGACCCCAAATTCGGGTGGTGAAAGGAGAAAGGGTAATCAAGTCCATGCAAGAACATCAGCTGTATCTGTACTAAGATCTTTTTTTAAAAAAGCTCTGAAATAAATAAGGCGAAGTGTTAATGTTTGACAAAGGTGGGTGCTTATTCTGGTCTCCATTGTACTTTTCTGTATTCTTGAACTAGATAATTAAAAGTCAGTTTGCTTCTGGGATGGAAAATGGGGGTCCTTGGCCAGACTATGGTTGATGTTTCTCATTGCTATTGATAGGGGAGCCAAATGCCATTTCTACCCTGGTGGACTCCACAGCTTGGAGAAGACATAAATAGTCCAAATACCACAGTCCTAGGCCAGGCGAGGCTACAGGTCACCCCTCACCCCTTACCCCATCCCATGCCCCCATCCCATGCCTCCATGATACTGAGAGGAAGGGAGGCAGTCAGGGAAGACGTCCAGGAAGAAAGGAGATTGGAGGTGGAGTCTCAAATGGAAGTCTGACAAAGATGAGGCAGCTGGCCTGAGCACCCCACCCCACCCCCGCCCTGGTCTCCCCCAAAGCCTGGCCTGGTCCCGCTGATTCCCTTATCTGCCCACTCCCAGCTGCCTCCCTGCTGGCTGAACTGCCGCCACAGACTTCTGGGCCTGTGCCCCTCCACGGGGATGGGGGGAGGGAATGGGGTAAGGCCTGGCCTCAGAGACTCAGGGGTTTCTAGCTGTCGGTGGAGGCAGGGTCAGAGGCACCCACCAACTGCCCCTTTCTTACTTTCTCCCATGAGCCCTTTGTCCTCCCCAGGAATGAAGAAATGAGTTGCAAGTTCAGCAGCCACGCCCTGGATGTGGCCCCCCTCCAGTCGGTCCTGCACTGTGAGAGAGCCCGTTGCCCAACCGCACTCCCCGCAGCGCAGTTGTTGTTTCTCATAAGAAGAGCAATGATGAGTTACCATGTATGGAGCAAACCATTTATGGGGGGCCAGGCGGGCCCTGTACTGACTGGGTATATGCCATATGGGTTCTGTGATGATACCCATTTTCAGGTGAATAAAACTGCGGTTGAGAAGGGTGGCTTGCCCAGGGATCTTGTAGGCAACCAAAGTGAAAATTGAGACAAGAACCTTCGGATAAGCATCTTCATTTCTCTGCGTCTACTTTCAGAGTGGAAGATGGGGAGAGTTTTCTGCATACTGATGAGACTAGGATAAAATTATGCATGGAGAGGACTTAGCACAGTGCCCAGCATGCAGCCCTCACTAGACAAATGATGCTGCCCTTGTTCTTATTATATTAGTGGTAGTAAAGGTGGTAGTAACAGAATCAGTCTGAATGTTGTTGTTGTTAGAATAATAATTGTCAGTGTTAGAATTTGCAGGAGAACGACAAGGTTTTCTACTCCTGTAAAGATTTAGTCTCGGAAACCCACAGGGGCAGTTCTACCCTTTCCTATCAGTCACTATGAGTTGGAATTGACTTGATGGCAGTGAGTTTGAGCTTTAGGATTAGCATTTTGGTAGTATTCATCATGGTATTGCTACTAATGTGACTCAAAAGCTCACTGCCATTGGGTCAATTCCAACTCACAGTGACCCTATAGGACAGGGTAGAACTGCCCCTGTGGGCTTTTGAGACTGTAACTCTTTACAGGCGTAGAAAGCCTCATCTTTCTCCCATGGAGCCGCTGGTGACTGCAAACTGCTGACCCTGCGATTAACAGTCCGTGAAATTCACTATGCCACCAGGTCTCTTACTATTAATATTAGAATCCTATCACTGTTAAAATTAGCATTCGTGTTAATATCGATATTTAACATTCATTGAGATTCAGGGGCTCAAATGATGAATCAAGACTCATTTAGTCTCCCACAACACCCTCTTGAGCAGGTACTATTGTTATCTCATTTTTACCTGTGAGTCACTGAGGACTACTTCCTCCTCACCCAGGGTCAGGTAGTAAGGGCAGTCTAAGAAGAAGGTGGGTCGGCTCCATAATCCACATCCTGAAGCCATGGCCACTCAATCCATATATGTCTTTGTTATCCTTGTTCTTACTAATGAAGGCTCTGCGTAGGGTGTGGCACACAGTACAAGCTCAATCAATGGGAATTCATGACTTTTGCTCTCTTTCCTCTTCAAACCTCCCAGTTTACATATGGGAACAGTGAGGCTCAGAAAGATCCAATGAATATGGTAAACCCTTCTGGGGGGGCCAATCAGGTAAGCAGACCCCACTGACCTGGAGCTCCATCTTTGCCCTTTGCCATCTCTGGATCTTGGTTGGTCCAATCAGTAAAATGGGTGGTTAGGAGAGCTCCCTCGCAGGGATCTCTGATTCCTCCACTGAGTGGTCTTATGCCCTGCTCGATGGGCAATCACAAAACAGATACCTATTGTGTGTGTCCGATGATTTTACACAGAGATGGGTGTCATTGTGACGACTGTAGGGAGGTGGTGGGGCAGGGCAGAATGAAGTGGAAGGCCTGAGGCACAGAGGTCCAGCAACTCTCTGAGGGTCCCTCACAGTGGCCATATCCCTCTATCCCACCCACCCCAACACCATCTGCCCAGGGCTTAGGGTCTCCAGAACTCCCTCTCAGACTGTCTCAGAGCAGATATCTTTCTGCCTCTCCCTCGTCTTTGTCTCCTTGTTCTTGGTCTCTCTCCCTCTCAAGGTTTCTTTGCTCTCTCTGCCTGTCTCTGTCTGGGCCTTGTTCTTCAACCCTTTCCGACTCTCTGTACTCCTTGTTTCTCCTTCCAGCTCTCTCTGTCCCTTTCTTTCTGCTTATCTGTCGCTTCCTGTGTCCCCCCCATTTCCATGTCTCTCTGGCTGCCTCTCTTTCTGTCTCTTTCTATCTCCCGACTTCTCTTCCTGTCCTGTCTCAGTCCCTTCAGTTCTCTGGGTCTTTCCCTCCCCCCACCTTATCCCACTCCTTGAGGATCCACAGAGGAAGCAACCCCAGGTTCCACCTTAGTTTCCCGCCTCCAAGGCAGCATGGCGGGTGAGAAGTTGAGGCCGCGTCCCTGGGCACCTCCATGCTCCACCCCCCACCCAAGACAGCTTGTTACCACGACCAACAGCCACTGGTAGCCTCCATCTGATAAGACTTATCTACTGGCCCAGGGCAGGCTGGAGCTGGCGTAAGCCCCAGTGGGGTGTTGAGTGAGTGTGCCCCTGCTTCTCGCCAGTCGTGGCCTGCTCCGCAGACTGGGCCTGGGTCAGCAAGGTGTGCCACAGGCTTTGGTACAAATCCCACCGAACCTCCTTAAACCTCGTTCTTCTCACCTGCAAAATGGGTACAGTCACATTCCTCCCCATCTTGCAGCTAGGAAGATTCGCATACATAAGGGCCCAGCCCAAATCTGATGCAGACACAGTAGAGGTTTTACAAGGACTTATGGAAAGGTCCAGAGAAGTCATGAAACCAGGTCTGCTATTTTCAAGTTATCCGGTTTCAGTCTGTTTCATTTGATCGGACACTGAAATCCCCAGGACCCCAAGGCGAATGGGATCCAAGAATCCACACAGTGGGCATGTGGTGTCAGGGAGGACCCCCCCAGTGCCCACGAGGTGCCCCACAAGTAGGGAGCCCGCCCCCTCCCCTGGACCGCCCCACCCACTGGGGCACCAGCCACTCCCTGGAGGAGGGAGGAGGGAGGAGGGAGAGGGGAGGGAGGAAGGGAGGTAGGACAGGAGCCTCAAAGGCCAAGGCCAGCCAGGACACCTCCTGGGATCACACCAAGCTCTTCACATCCCCGAGGCAGCTGAGCCTTCTGCACCCACCAGCCCAGGTCAGTCTCAGCCCCCAGAGAGCTCCCCAGCAAGGCAAACCCCAGGCCTGCCTTCCCTAACCTCACGACTATGCCCCGAGCCTGCACCAGGCTTCCTTACATACTCCTGCTCCTCAAAGTACCTGCCACTTCTGAATCCCTTCACAGCTTTCTGAAACCTGCCCCCAAATCTACGCCCTCCAAAGTCCACCTCTGTGCCAACTCCTATTTACTCCTTCCAAGACATCTCTATTCTCCCTACTCCTAACTCTGCTCCCACACCCCAGGTCTATCTCCCCTAAATGCCATCTCTGCCCCCTAACACATGCTCTCATTCCTTTGAAACCCTATCTTGGCTCCAAATGTGATCCTGACTCAGATTCTTCCTGGCATTCTCCCCCAAACCCCACTTTGGCTGCTCCCCCAAGTCCATTTCTGTTCCCAGACCTCCTGTGTGCTCCATAATCTTGACTGCACCCCAAACTTCTCAGGTCCCCCAAACTTCTCTCTAATCCTCCAAAACTTAGCTCTTCCCCTCACATCAGTCTTTAAAACCCAATAGTCAGTTGTTCCTTATGACTTCTTTCTGGTCCCACCACCAGATCATTTCCCTCCCTGAATCTCCTGCCTGCTGGACAAAATGTCTCTCTTTGTCATTTCAAACACCATGTCTACTCCTCTGAATCTGGCCTGCCCAATGAACCCTGCTGTTTGCCTTCCCCCCAACCTGTCTCTGACCTGCCACCTCTCATCTCCAGCCTCAAAACTTTCTCCAGCCAAATTCCATATTGGCTTCTCAAATTCCACCTGGCCTCCTCTCTCTCATCATGTCTGGCTCGAATCATCAGCCACATTTTTGTCTTCCCAAACCCACCTCAGAAACCTAAACTCCACCTCTGTTCCAGTAACAGTTTGGATCGCCCAAACTGGTCTGTGTAGTCCTCAAAATCCACCTCTGACCCCCAAACGACACTACAAACTTCACATCTGATCCACAAACCCAACTCTTTTTTCCCAACCGTTTTCTGAACCTAAACTGTGTTTCGGAACTTCCAGATTTGTCTCTGTTCCTCAAATACCGTACCTGCCTTTCCCAAACCCTAGATATGCCCTAAACTGCTCTCTGACAGACTCCTTCATCTCATACTTGACTCAAAATATGCCTCTAGACCTCCAAGACTCCTGTCTGACCCCAGACCCCATCTCTGCTCCCTTCATCTCTTTGGTGCCCTCCTTTGAGGACTAGGACACGGCTGTTACCTGGGGTGAGGGGCTGGGGCCCCAGGGAGAGGCGAGGGTTGCCCGGCTGCTGCCTGCTGCCGGTGGGGCAGCACTTACTCTAGCGGGGCTGCTGATAAGGAGCTTTCCTATACTCGAGATAAACTTTATCTCTGTCCAGAGAGTGATAACTAGAGGTGGATGGGGGGGCTGGCCCCTGTCAGGGGAGGGCAGACCTGGACCTGTCTAGGTGCTGAGTTCGGAGGTAGGGGCACTGGGACAGGGGTGGAGGGTAAAGGGAATATGAGAGGATGAGGGGCTAGTGGGACTGGAGACCGAATAAGAGCAAGAAACTCACCGTGAGGCAGAGGGGGAAGGAGGGAGGAACAGAATGAGGGAAACGGGGAGAAAAAGAGACAGAGACAGAGAGATAGAGAAGGAGAACAAGTCCGAGAGGCACAAAGAAAGAGAAAGGAGAAGCAGACACAGAGACAGTTAAAGAAAGCATAGGAGACGAGACCCCTAGGAAGAGAGAGCGTGCTGGAGGAAGAGAGATTTAGGAACAGAGAAACAGAGAAAAATGGTAAGAGAGCAATCCTCGAGCAACTGAGATTAACAAAGAATTAGAGACAGAGAAGAGAGACGGAGGCTGACGTGGAAAGATCACAGCCAGACCCCCTCCCAAGGAGAGACACGGGGCCGAGAGAGAGAACACAACTGGTGGATGAAGTTACAGGCTCATCTCTCTCCCAGCACAGCCCAACCCTGGGTCCAACTCTTACGCCAACGTGTACACAGGGGTCTTAAACATGGCCTCCTCCTCCTCCATCCCTGTGACCCCACCCTACACATAGGGAGGCCAAGCCCTTTAGATTCACAGGGCCTGGAATCCAGGTATCCTGACTCTCTTTCCTGGACCGGGTGCAGTGGGGCATCAGGGGTGTGGGAATCACAGAAAGAAGGACTGGGTGGCTGAAGAGAGGGACAGAGGAAAGAGACAGTGTAGGGGACACGGAGAGACCGATGACAATGAAAAGAAACAGAGAGCTATCAAGTCAATTCTGACACATAGTGACCATGTAGGACCAACTGGAAGTGCTTCGTAGGGTTTCTGAGGCTGCAAATCTTTATAGAAACAGGACACCTCATCTTTCTCCTGTGGAATGGCTGGTGAGTTGCTTACCTGACTGCATCACCAGTGCTCCTTGATATGAGTGGGGAAGAGCAAGAGAGCTGGCACTAAGAAAGAGAAAGGGACAGAAACAGAAAGACAACCAGACACCGCGAAAGAAAGATGGAGAAAGACACAGAGAGAGAAATGGAGAGATAGGAAGGGAGGAAAAAACACTAGATTTGCATAAAAGGACCCAGAAAGAGGACAAACTATACTGTGGAGGTATCTAAAAAGATGAGGGAGAAAGACAGCCAGATTGGAGAAGAAGCAAGAAGGCGCCATGAAGAGAGAGCTAGAAAGTCAGAGGAAATGGGGCAGAAAGCAAACTGCAGTGTCACGGAACTCAGCACAGCCCCTGCCACCACCTCATCTCTGGTAAATGGGGAAACTGAGACGTAGGAAAGGTGAGCGCTGAAGGAGCCTGACAACAGGATTATGGCAGGGGAGAAGATAGGGTTAGAGGGAACACCTCCCACCTTGCCCTCTTGGAGGAAGCCAGTGGTCTTGGGGTAATTTCAAAAGTTGGGCGGGGATGGTAGAGATAAGCAGTGGGGGATACTGACCCCCCCCCCATGGAACAGGGAGGAACTAAGAGGGCCCCTGTCTGTAGACCCAACAGAGGTGGGGGAGGGGGAGTCAAACCGGAAACCATGGGGTTTCTGAGAAAGCCAGAGGGCAAGATGTAAGAGATAGGAATGAAGTTGGGGAGTATGGGAGGGTGAACCCCAAAGACCCAGAGGGGGTGATGAAGGGGTTCAAGGGACCCTAGATATACACTACTCCCCCACCTCAACTCTTCTGGAGAAGGAAGGGGGTGTCTATGGGGGAGGGGCAAAATAAGAAGAGGAAGTAGAGAAAGAGGTGGGGAGAAGATGATGCAGGAAGAAAAGGAGCAGAAAAGAGGAGGGAGAGGAGGAGGGGAACAGAAGGGGAAGGGAAAGAGGCAAGAGGAGGGAGAAAAGGACTAGCATGAAGAAAGGGGGTGGCGGAAGGGGAAGGTGGAGATGGAGATGAGGTGGGTGCAAAAAGGAGAAGGGGAGCCAGACAAGGCAAAGGAAAGTTGGTGGGGGGGGTGTTGGAGAAGGAAAGTCAAGTGAACGGGAGGAGAAGGAGGGTAAGAAGGGGCAGGAAAAGAAGAGGTGACAAGAAGGTAGAGGACGAGAAAGGACAGGAGGGGAGCGAATGGGAAAGAAGGCCTGGAGAGGAGAGGAGGAGAAGGAAGGGAAGATGAGTAAGAAAAGCGGGGGAATAGTTGGGAGGAGAGATGGCATAAAGGGAGGAGGGAGGAGGGGTGATGGAGGAGGACAAGAAGTGGAAGAGGCAGAACAATAGAGGGAATGTAAGAGAGAACCAAGAGGAGAAAGAGGAGAGAAGGGGTATAGAGAGGCAAGAAGGCAGGGCAAGAAGCCGAGGAGAGTCTGTGGAAAAGAGAGCAGAGAAGGGGCAGGATGGTCCCTGAAAGGATGTGCTGGAAGACCAGGGAGAGATGGAGGAAGAATGAGAAGGGAGGAGAGAGAGAAAGGAAGAAGAGAAGGAAGGGAGTCATAGGCAGCTGGAGAGAAAGAATATGGGGAATGAAAGGAAAGGGGGAGCGAGGAAGAAAGAAGGGAAGAAGAGGAGGCGGGAAAAGATGAGAGGAAGATTTCTGTGTCTGAACCTCACCCTATCCTCACAGGTTAACTCCCAAAGGCCCCATGGAGTTCCCTGGCCTGGGAGCCCTGGGGACCTCAGAGTCCCTGCCCCAGTTTGTGGATCCTGCCCTAGTGTCTTCAGCACCAGAGGCTGGGGTCTTCTTTCCTTCTGGACCTGAAGGTTTGGATGTAGCCGCCTCCTCCACGGGCACCGCCTCTGCTGCAGCAGCTGCACTGGCCTACTACAGGGATGCTGAAGCCTACAGGCATTCCCCAGGTAACTGTTAAGTGACCATCTAGGTATTGGTTAGATATTGTTGGGGTTGCCTGGCTAGAAACTTTCCATATACATGTACTGATCACTCCCCCTAGTTAAGCCCAGACCTGAGAATTCCCATATTCTTCAACCTGCCATATTAGGGTAGCTATATTGAGAAGCAATATTCAAAGCCTGTGGTGGCTGCCCAACTTGTCAAGTGGAATTCCAAATCCTAACAATCATTCTCAGTGCCCGTTAGAAAATCCTTAGAGGTTATCGCAGTGGTTCTCAACCTTCCTAAAACAGTTTCTCATGTTGTATTGGCACCCCTCGCCCCAACCATAAAATTAGTTTGCTTTTTAAAATCATTTTATTGGGGGCTCATACAACTCTTATCACAATCCATACATCCATCTATTGTATGTCAAGCACATTTGTACATTTGTTGCCCTCATCATTCTCAAACCATTTGCTTTCTACTTAAACCCTTGGTATCAGCTCATTTTTCCCTCTCTCCCCACTCCCCCTCCTTCATGAACCCTTGATAATTCATAAATTATTATTATTTTGTCACATCTTACACTGTTCCATGTCTCCCCTCAGGGAGGTTATATACAGATCTTTGAAATCAGTTCCCCCTTTCTACCTCATCTTCCCTCCACCCTCCCGGTTTCACCACTCTCACCACTGGTCCTGAAGGGATCATCTGTCCTGGATTCCCCGTTTCTGGTTCCTATCTGTACCAGTGTACATCCTCTGGTCTAGCCAGATTTGTAAGGGAGAATTGGGATCATGATAGTAGGGAGGCATAAAATTATTTTCATTGCTACTTCATAACTGTAATTTTGCTATTGTTATGAATCAGGCAACCCCTGTGAAAGGGTCATTCGACCCCCAAAGGGGTTGCGACCCACAGGTTGAGAACCGCTGGGTGATTGAAATTGCAAGAGTGACCAGTAGAGGTTAAGATTTAAGAGTCACTGAAGGGTTGTCAACTGTTCTAGTAACCTGTGGAAAGGTTGGAAACTTCACCACCGTATTGGGGCTGTTGGACACCATTGCACTCTGGAGTGGGAAGGGGTGATCTAAGACTGATCTCTCCTCTCCTCTCCTCTCCTCCTTCCTTCCAATAACCATTCTCCAACAGTCTTTCAGGTGTATCCATTGCTCAACTGTATGGAGGGGATTCCAGGAGCTTCACCATACGCTGGCTGGGCCTATGGCAAGACGGGGCTCTACCCTGCCTCAACTGTGTGTCCTAGCCGCGAGAGCTCCCCTCCCCAAGTCCCTGATGATCCTGATGGGAAAGGCAGCACCAGCTTCCTAGAGACCTTAAAGACGGAGCGGCTGAGTCCAGACCTCTTGACCTTGGGGCCTGCATTGCCTTCATCCCTCTCGGTCCCTAGTGGTGCCTATGGGGGCCCCGATTTTTCCAATACATTTTTCTCCCCCACTGGGAGCCCCCTCACTCCAGGGACCTATTCCTCCCCCAAGCTTCGTGGAACTCTGCCCCTTCCACCCTGTGGTGAGATTCTCAAAAAGGGCCAGGGAGGATGAGGTGGGGGCATGGTCCAAGGCAAAGTTGAGCTGAGCCTGGCTCCCTCTTCCTCTCTACCCACCGCACCAGAGGCCAGGGAGTGTGTGAACTGTGGAGCAACAGCCACTCCATTGTGGCGGAGGGACAGGACGGGCCACTATCTATGCAATGCCTGTGGCCTCTACCACAAGATGAATGGGCAGAACAGGCCCCTCATCCGGCCCAAGAAGCGTCTGGTAAGACCCTGGGCCTGTCTCTACTCTGTG
Organism: Echinops telfairi; assembly: GCF_000313985.2. Classification (NCBI taxonomy): domain Eukaryota; kingdom Metazoa; phylum Chordata; class Mammalia; order Afrosoricida; family Tenrecidae; genus Echinops; species Echinops telfairi. The sequence goes on along the minus strand of NW_022103916.1, from coordinate 4,787,613 downwards.
CAGGAGCTATTGGTCTTACTCTGTCCACTGTGGTGCTCTGTGGGACTCCCTAACCTGACATTATATAGGAGCCCTTGCCATCATACTGACAGGAATCAGCTGCCCACCACTCTTTCCTATTACCACACAGAAATCCGTGCCCTTGTCACATACAGGCAAAGCTTCCTGTCATCCTGTGTAGAAATCCCTGCCTTTCTCTCAGACAGGAATCTCTATCCTCACCCCATACAGAAAAACTGTATCTTTGCTCTGTCCTATTGGAATGCTTGTCTTTATCCAATACAGGAACCCAGATGCGTACAGGAACTCCTATCTTCAACCTACCCTTTGAGGTTGCAAACGGGAATCCTTATCCTTAAATCATGCAGAAACCTGGCTGTACTCTATACAACAGTGATTTTACCCTTTCAAATCCTCTTCGGAGCACTTCAAAATAACTAGCCCCCCAGGCTCCTCTCCTAGATATGCTGATTTAATTGTTCTTGAGTACTGTCTGAGCATCAGGATTTTAAAAACTCCCCAAGGGAGATCCTGATGTGCAGTCAAAGTTGAGAGCCAATGAGATGCAGACTCTTACACAATAAAAAAATCCTTATCCCATACAGGAAGCCTCCACTGCATTCTTCCCCTGACATACTCTGTGAGCCCCTATCCCCTACTTCCATCTTCGCAGTGCACTGATCCTCACATCCTCTCATCTCCTAGATTGTCAGCAAACGGGCAGGCACCCAGTGCACCAACTGCCAGACAACAACTACAACACTGTGGCGGAGAAATGCCAGTGGGGATCCTGTGTGCAACGCGTGTGGCCTCTACTACAAGCTACATCAGGTGAGATCCTGTCCCTCTAAGTCTCCCTTCTCTGACTTTCCTGTCCTCACACCATATAGAAACCCCTGTCTTCACACCTTCTTGGCCCCCTCATTCTTCTCTAGCTCTACCCTGAACCTTCTCTTACTCTCATAACCCCTATTCCCCTCTTCTTTCTCCCTTTACTTTTTTTTGCTCCCCTTCTTTTGCTTTCCTCCCTTCCCCATTACTTCCCTTTCTCTGTCCTCTTCCCTCCTTTCTTTCTTATTCTCCTCCTTCCTCCTGCCTTCTCTTTTAGTCTTCCTGCTTCACCCTTCTTGTACCCTTTCTTCACCTCCTTGCTCTCTTCCACTCCCTCCTTTTAGTCCTCTCTTCTGCTCACTTCTTCCTGCTCGATCTCCTATCTCCTTCCAGCTTCTTTCTTCCCCTCCTTCAGTCACCAGGTAACTTTTACTTCCCTGCTTTAGACCTTGGACATCTTCTATTATCCTTGAAGGCTTTTCTAAATGCAAGACCTCACAATATCAGGATTCCTTAGAAAAAAATACCTGTACCTATTCCTTGAGCCAAGTCCCTATTCATAAAAAAAGGGGGTGGGGTGGGTGGAGGGGTATGTCTGGTAGAGACATAGAAAGGTAAAGGTCTGGAGTTGGGAAATACCCAGGGTCTCATTTTCAACAGGTGAACCGGCCATTGACCATGAGGAAGGATGGTATTCAGACTCGAAATCGCAAGGCATCTGGAAAAGGGAAAAAGAAAAGAGGATCGGGTCTGGGAGGCACAGGAGCAGTTGAAGGACCAGCTGGTGGTTTCATGGTGGTGGCTGGGGGCAGTGGTAGTGGGAATTGTGGGGAGGTGGCCTCAGGCTTGACTTTGGGCCCACCTGGTACTGCCCATCTTTACCAAGGTCTGGGCCCCGTGGTGCTGTCAGGGCCTGTTAGCCACCTTATGCCTTTTCCAGGACCCTTGCTGGGCTCACCCACAGGGTCTTTCCCTGCGGGTCCCATGCCCCCCACGACCACTGCCACTGTGGTGGCTCCACTGAGCTCATGAGGGCAGGGCTGGTGTCCCCACCCCATATAAGAACAGCTGTCGTAGGCTGTTACAGTCTTTACAACCCAGCCACTGGGCCCCAGACACCTTCCAAGCTTTTGTACAATAAAACCACCTAAGTTCTGAAACTGGATGTGTGACTCCATGTGTGACAAATGAATCGCAGTGTTAGGTGCTGTGTATGTCATCGTCTGTGATTAGTCAATGACAATATGTGGCTGTAAGGTGTAATGGCGGTCTCCTCAGTGCCCGGAGGCTGTGTAGACTCCTCTGTGACACTGCATGACATGTCAGTGCAAAACTGTGTGTGGCAGCATACAGGTTGTATGACATGATACAAACATCCATACATCAGGGTGAGAGGCAGCATGCACTGACTGGTTGTGATTGTGTGTGACTGCAAGCACAGTGTGACTGCAAGAGACATGGCGGAGAAGAGCACCTAAGGGGCTGTGTTGAAGGAACATGCACAATTGTACTTGTGTGATCATGCATGGCCCTGGATGATCTTTGAGACAATGTTGTCAGGGTACCTGACCTAACACATCATCATGGATCTGGTAGGTGCAATTGTACAGTGATAATAAGTAAAGATTATAGTAAAATCATAGAGTATGAGAGATAGAAGAGAGAGAGAAATAATGGAGTCAGACGCATTTTATGGCAAAAATGCTCACCTCTGCCTCACTTGGTGTTCCATGTGGAGAGAGAGATATTTAATGCTAACCAAGGCTTTTATATTCTCTGGGGACATGCAAGCTCCCTAATTACGGTGAAGACCTACATCACAGGAAAGGGCTGTGTTATAGGTAATACAGTAATGGAAAGGGGTGGTCTAGGGATATACACGCAATAGGAAGAGGAGGGATTGGGAGTACACATGTGGCAAGATGGGCGGATCCTAGATTCAGGATGGTAGCCTAACTTGGATGTCTCTGAGCCGGTTTGACCTTTTCCCTGACTCAACTGATAGAGACCATTATCGGTAGAGTGAGAACTCCACCTACAGGAACCAAGTTGATGACTGCAGGCCTGTCCATTGTCCTTAACAGCTGGGAGCAGGGCCTACCATACTCTGGCAACTGATTGCCTTTAGGGAGGATGTCTGTAAGCATCTGACCTCCCCCCATATGCTAGCAAAAGGCCCCTAATGTTTGGCATGTCTTTAGGGGAGACAAAGCTGGGGGAAAGTCCCTTTATAATCCCAAAATTCCCCCTTTTGTTTTATATATGAAATTCAAAAGAGCCACATGGGCTATACGGTTATTTTCTATACATTGAAAGCTGTCAAGGCAAAACTCAGTGATCCAATTAATATAGTCAAAAATTCAGGTTTATGGTAAACATTTTGAAGTCAGGCATGGGGGATAAAGTCCCCCTATGCACATCTGCTATCGGAGGAAGGTAAGAGAGGGATTGGATGCCACGGTGAGAAGACATAGAGTCAATAGAGTCTGTTTCTATAGGGAAATTGAATGAACCATGTGCTCACTCGGACTGAAAAACACGTAAAAAAATAAACTCAAAAAAACATGAAATGTGTCTGACTCCATTACTTCTCTCTCTCTTCTATCTCTCATGCTCTTTATGACTTTACTATAATCTTTACTTATTATCACTGCACAATTGCGCCTACCAAACCTGTGATGACGTGTTAGGGCAGGTACCCTGACATATGGTGCCCATTACGTGTGGCCCTGTAGGAAAAGAACTCTTTGGAGTTAAATCCCATGTAACAATTGTACGGCCTCATCCGACAGTGAGGGTGAATCAGGAAAAAAAAAATTTCCAGATTATTTTTTAAGAGTTTTTTTTTTTTTGTCCAAGTGAGATATGGGTCAGGCAAAGAGCAAGGATACAGAGTACAGTATCACTCTTTGCCACCTCTTGAAGAAACAAAATGTAGTGGTAACGAATAAGAGAATGAAAGCGTTTCTTCAAGTGGTAAAGAAATGTAATCCTTCTTTTCCAGAGTCAGGAACCTTTGATATGGAGATCTGGGATAAGGGAGCCATTAACTTAAGAAAAGCACACAGGGAAGGACAGAGCATACCCATGGAGGCCTGAGAGCTGTGGGTGCAGATTAAAGCAGTGTTGGAGCCGCTGCAGGGTGAGAGAGTGAAGGAACAAGACCAGCCGAGCATTGAGAAGCCTCTAAGCTACGCAGACTTAAATCAGGTGACAAGCAGGCAGAATGAGTATCAGGCAGATGAGAAGATTTTAGGCATAGCTGAGAAAACGAAATTTGAATCAGGAGACAGCAGAGTAGAAGCATCTGCCCCGCCAGAGTATAACACAGGGAATCACAATACCATCAAGCAAGCCAGTGCTGGAGGGGAAGGGATTAGATCCAAAGAACTGCAAATTGAGAGATTTAACAGAGAAGGTAAGGCTCTGGAAGAGACAAGCCAAGAGTCAAGGTGTAGGAAGGCACCTTTGTTCTCACGGGTGGAGAAGAGTATAGCTCAAGAAGCAGATTTAGAATTAAGAATGGCTTATCCCGTTAGAATTATAGACAGGGAGCCTGACGAGCAGCACCCCAAAGGGAATCAAGAACAGTGATATACTGCCTTTCCCTTTAAGCTACTGAAAGATCTCAAACAAGCAGTATCTAGTTATGGTCCAGATTTACCATTTGTAATTGGTATGGTCAAGAATATGGCAGAAATGGAATACTGGATCCTGGCAGATTGGAAAGTTTTGATGAAAATGTGTTTTTCCCCTTCAGAATCTTTGCAATATCAGATGCTGTGGAACGAAGCAGCCTTGCACGAGCACACAAAAATGCAGAAGAGGGCATAGCTATAGGGGTTCATCAACTGCTAGGAGATGAGAATTACATCACAATTGAGTCACAATTAAACTTTGATGAGCAGACTTTCACACAGGTATGGGAAGTCTGTCTAAAGGCCTGGGAGAAATTAATACCATCAGGAAGCAAGTTACATGACAGTAAAGCAAAGGAATGATGAGCCTTATATAGATTTTATATCCAGGTTGCAGGATGCTGTCCACAAGAATGTGGTGGACAAAGGGGCAGTGGATAATCTTATTCTTACATTAGCATTTGAGAACTCGAATACATCATGTCAAGCTGCCATATGCCCTTTCAAGGAACAGAACACGCTGTTAGATTATATCAGGCTGTGCAGGGATGTAGGTTCAGATGAGCACAGGGCCAACCTCATGACTGCTGCTTTGGCAAGTTACACCAGGCCTAAAGGGAGATGCTTTACATGTGGAGCAGAGGGACATTACCAGAGAGACTGCAGGCAGATATTGCAAAAGAACAGGACGGTTCACAGCGGAAAAGACCCAGGGAAAGAGTCCAAGGAAACTGGATTTTGCTCCTGCTGTGATAGAGATAGTCACTGGGCAAAGCATGGTCATTTAAAGTTTAGCAATAGAGAACATTTACCTGGAAGTAACACCCAGCCAAAAAACGTGTAGCGGTATGTGCTCCAAGCCCCTATGAATGGAGCGCAGGTAATAGAGGAAGGAGCTTGATACAGACCCCGCCCTGCAGAGCATGGCAGGCAAGATGTCTGCCTGCTGGAGCAAAGATCTTAGAGAGAAACTACAGGTATCCCCCAATCTCACAGCAGGAGACCAGACCTAGCCCAGCGTCTGTCCTCACTGCAATGATGTTGACTAACCAAGGAAACACACAGAAGCCGTCCCAGCAGTTTGTTGATTCTAAAAAGCAGGAGCCTCTTATTGAAAGAGTATTACAGTTTTGTTTTGTTTTCTCTTTTTTAAAATTTT
>NW_022103916.1:4749129-4780305 GCF_000313985.2 Echinops telfairi | reverse complement strand
CAACAACATCAAACCACTGACAAAGAACAAATTAAAATATACCAAGAAAGAAAAGCTTGTAGTTAGTTCAAGGATTGCTGGCCTTTAAGAGTGTTTTCCAGTCCAGTCTGTTGGAGCACCATGCCCTGTCCCCAATGTCCACTCTCATCATTCCCTGAATATTACAGTTTTTATCAGAAAGTTTTCACTTAAATAGTCAAGGAATTCAAATTGATACTGGAATTGATCAGAGTTGTGAGGAAAAGCCAAAAGCTGTGATTGAGTCAAAAATTATTGAGCGGTAATTGGGGTCTGCTACTTAAAAGAACTATGGGATGTTTATTAGGAAAGCCCTACCTAAATTCTCAAGGTGTTCAGTTTGTTGCTGGAATTATTGATCAGAATTAAGAAGAAATTAAGGCAGTATTAAGTCTGATAAACCATGGTTTATAAAGAAAGAAGATCGCTTAACCCAATTTTTACTTCCTTGCATTTCTAGAGTAAAAATGTATACCTATCAGAAAAGAGTACTTAAGAAGTCTGACCACCCTTTAAGCCAAGGAGTCTTTTGGAATGCTGCTGTGGGGAAACAACAGTGCCCCCACATGGAATTAGAAATTGAAGGGGAAAGGTTTTGCAAATCTGTATTTGGGATCATTTTCTTATGGCATCCACAAGGGCCTAATACCCGCCAATTAACTTCCCCTAAATCTAGCATGGAAGGAATGAGTGAAGTTAATTGAAACAGAATATTGCAAAATTGTAAAATCACACAGTGTAAAGAGCCTGTAACCTTATTGGTAAACTTGGAGAAAAAAATATCTGTTTGGTAAGTTACTTCCAGAACAGCTGAACAAATTTATTAAGAATTTTTCAGTCTTTCAAATAATCCTGAGTTAGTTAGCTCTCTTAATTCTCTGAGAGCTGGAAGCAGAAATTTACGTAACAATGAAGGCTATCTAACTAGTAGTTTTACTGGTTCAAAACTAAATTGATGACTGCAGGCCTGTCCATTGTCCTTAACAGCTGGGAGCGGGGCCTACAGTAGTCTGGTGACTGATTGCCTTTAGGGAGAATGTCTGTAAGCATCTGACCTCTCCCCATATGCTAGCAAAAGTTCCCTAATGTTTGGCATGTCTTTGGGGGAGAAAAAGCTGGGGAAAAGTCTCTTTATAATCCCACACAATGTGGCATAAGAAGATGGCCACTCAAAACAGGGAGGGTAAAGGGAGAATGGGTAGGAAAGAGGGAACCGATTACATGGAACTGTGTGTGACCTCCTCCCTGGGGGACAGACAACCGAAAAGTGGATGAAGGGAGACGTCGGACAGGGCAAGATATGACAAAATACCCATTTATAAACTATCAAGGGCTCATGAGGGAGGGGGGAGCAGGGAGGGAGGGGAAAAATGAGGACCTAATGTCGGGGGTTTAAATGGAGAGAAAATGTTTTGAGAAACGATGTACAAATGCGCTTTACACAATTGATGTGTGTATGGATTTTGATAACAGTTGTACGAGCCCCTAATACAATGTTAAAAAAGAAAAAAAACAAAAAAAAAAGAAGATGGCCACTACGTAGTTTTAGAAAGTTGAAGAAGAAGTGGGTAGGACGCGTGTGGTTGCGTAGCAGTATGGCGTGAGGATCTGTGTGTCTGGTAATGGCAGTATTTCTCTGCAAGCCTCTCTGCGTGTTCATGTGCATACTGAACATCTGTGAATGGCTGACAATGTGAACATTTATTTGTGGAGGTATCAGTATGTATAACTTCAGCTGGTGCAAATTAGAGACCATTACCCAAGAGACAAAAAACAGGTTTAGGAAAGGAAAAGAGGGAAGGAGTGGGGCTGAAAGTGGAGCCTTTGTGGTGATCAGAAGGCCATCTTGGGTTGCACAGGAGGGTTGTCAGTTCGTCTTCCTGCCACTCACTTCTTAGCACAGTCGCCCCCCCACCCACCCATCCACACCCCACAGTTTAGCCTGCTGCCCTGTAGGAATCAGTAGACAGAGGAGGAGATTGAGAAGGACAAAAGAGGCTTTGGAGTTAATATTTAGACTTTAGTAGATGAGGAGCTCCCCACAATGCCAAATCTCTCCCCAACACACGGACTCACCTGGGTGAGTTGATCCGCCCATTGTGGAGACTGCCTTCCAACTAAATAAAAACTTATATGGGAACATACTCAGAGGTAGATAATTTCCTAACCAGATTGACTCAGAGGCCACACGGCAAGAGGCAGAGCCATGGAGCCAGAGCTCCTGGTTTAGCCCCTTACCTCCCCTCAGTACTTATGACAATAGGCAGCACCATTTCCTGAGACTCACTGGGAGGTTGCTATTGTTCGTTGACACTTGGGGGAGGGAAACAAACAGCAGAAAGTATACTCATATTCATCTTATTAATGAAAGAAGGAGGCTCAGATCTGATGGCTAACTTTCCCTGGTCACACAAAGACTACATTATTTGGACGGGGCAGCCTCCCCACAAACTGAGTGATGCTCATACTTTATTGGGGTGCTCCTTTGTTCAGGAAGCTTTTCCTTATCATTATACAGGAGCCTCTGATCCGACTCTGTAGAAATTTTTGTCTAAACTTCAACAGAGATCATTTATTACCCTCACTTATAAGAATCCTTGATCTGGTTATTCTTTACAGGGAACCCTGACCTTTGTCTCTGGAAACACTATCCTGATCCTGAACAGGGAGCCCTGATCTGACGTTTTATAACAACTCTTGCCCACATCTTATCTCAGAGGCCCCACCTTCATCTTGTAGAGGAACCACTGTCATGATCCAACAGAAGAAACCCTAATTCGCATCTCAAAGGAAGCAAATACCCTAACTCTACAGGATCATGGTCTGCGCAAGACTCCATGATTCTCAGTGGGAATGGGTGTCTTGAGCTGGTACAGAAAACTTCCCCTTAAACTCAACAGGAACCTTTGATCTGAATCTTGATAGGAATTGAAAAATCTGTATCTGAATTCCTGTGAACATCTGCCCTGTGGTTGTATATGAATCCCTAACCGAAACCCTCTTGGCAACTAGCTCTGATCCTGTACAGAAATATCCATCCTGAGTATGTTGTGATCATCTGCTTGTCTCAGAAACTACTCTTCTGGCCTTGGAAGGACAATCCCATCTTAACCTGTACAGAAAAAACTAACTTCACACTCTCCTCTTTCACTCGACCTCATGTTATCCGTTATCCCACACACTTGCCTTACCATGTAACAGAAATTCGCTTGACCTCAGACAGGAAACACTGACTTGATCCTGTACAGAAACCCTTACCCCTATAGAGTATAAGAATACCTTAAAAAGAATTCTCCACCCGAATGGCAAACAAGCACCTGAGGAAATGCTCTCCTTCACTAGCCATCTAGGAAATGCAAGTCAAAACAATGATGAGATACCATCTAACACCCATAACTGTAGCCCAATTAAAAAAAACAGAACAACAAATGCTGGAGAGCGTGTGGAGAGATTGGAACTCTCCCACACTGCTGGTGGGCTGCTAAATATGTGCAACCACTGTGGTGATATGGCGTTTCCTAAAACAGATGGCAATAGAAATACTGTATGACCCAGCAATGCCATTGCTGGGCATATACCCCAAAGAGATAAGAGGCAGATTATGAAGACACGTATGCTCTCCCATGTTCACTGCAGCACAGTTCACAATAGCAAGAAAGTAGAGACAGTCTAAATACCCATCCATAGATAAATGGATTAAAATAAAAAAACAACTTTGGTATATACACACAATGGAATACTACCATCCCTAAAAAACAGTGATGAAACACCTCATGACATGGAGGGATCTGGAAACCATTGTGTTGAGTGAAGTTAATTAATCACAAAAGGACAAACACTGTATGAATGCATTGCTGTAGAGACAAGCACTAGGACTGGTGTAGTAGCCTCAAGCTTGCAGGTCATCCAGTCTGCTGGCCAGGGCAGCCAGACAGAGTGGTAGAGAGCCCAACTTGTGCTAATCATCCTCTCTAGGTGGGTATTGTGAAGGTCAATTGGCAGAGGGCTCCTCACGTCTGCTGGGGTCAAATTGTCAAGGAAGGGGGAAGGGATGTCAAGTCATGCCAAGATTGCCCTGGACAGGTAGACATCCCTATCAGAGGGATGAGGGGCACTGATGGGAAAATCAAGTCAGGAGAAGGGAAAGGGAGCAGACAAGTCTGGGAGAACACAAGTGCATGACTGTGGTAGAAAATGCGGGAGGACCCACTTCCAAGTGGAGGGCGGGAGGGATGACCAACAATACTTTTAAGGAACCTATGTAGGAGTATGCCTGGTAATATGCACCTAAGAAGCCACGTTGGCCTGAGTTTCTGTACACACACAACACTCCCCAAAAACCATAGCAGAGGGATATGATGTGGAAACTCCACTAGGTAAACTGGACCCTACCTCACATACACCTGTAACCTGAGGACTTAAGACTAAACATTCAAAGTGTTTGAAGAAGCAGAAGACAGCTATACCAAGAGTACTGAAGAAACATTGGTGGACAACATTGGTGGAAGAATATGGACTCAGTACATCAATACCCTACTTGCTAACTTAATATATATATTATTCCGGCAGACCTGTGATTGACATTGTCAGTGAATAGTATTATAAATTTTGCCTGACAACCAACTCCTGTTGTTTGTGTAAGTAGCCTCCAAACACGTAAGGATTTATTCTGTACAGGGGAATAATTCAGGTATTGCAATATGCAGTCAGTCTACACTGGCCCAATATCCCACCCTTAACAGTGTCTTAAAAATTAGTACCACCCCCTAGGGGGGATGAACAACAGAAATGTGGGTGAAGGGAGACAGTGGTTGCTGTAAGGTATAAAAACAGTAATAATTTATAATTTATCAAGGGATCATGAGTGGGGGAGAAGGTAGGGAGGGAAAAAAGAGGAGTTGATACCAAGGGCTCAAATAGAAAGCAAATGTTTAGAAAACGATGATGGCAACATGTATACAAATATGCTGGAAACAATTGATGTATGGAATGTTATAAGAGCTGTAAGAGCCCCCAATAAAATGATTTTTAAAAATTAGTACCAGGGACTAATCAATAATACTATTAACAGAAGGTCCTTATGCTCCAGGGAGATGATCGATAAGATCCTCTACCATAAATTAACAAGGAGGTCTCTAAGGGAAGCCAGAGGCAGATCAAAAACATAAATCCAGGAGTGGATAACTTACTTATTATACTATCCATTATACTTATTATCCATATGTATAGATTACTTATGACTGTCCTTCTAACCCCTAAACTCAAAGATATTATTAATCATAAAGATCTGATAAAATGCAATCACATGAAATGTACCTTGAAAATGTTATCCTGAATGAAATACATTGTACATGTGAAAACAGTTGAAGTAACAAAGTGTCTAAAGAAAATTTTCCCATAAATAAAGAAAATGGGATTATGGAAATAAAAAAGACATATAATATGAGTCACATGTGTGATTTAAACTTTTTAGGTAGCCACATTAAAAAAAATGTCAAAAGGACCAGTGAAATGGACTTAAATCAAATATTTACTTTAAATATCTTCAAATATTACCATTATAAATCCAAATGTTATCATTTCAACATGCAACCAATATAAAAAGTCAAATATTTACATATTTATAACGAGATTTCAATATCCAGTGTGAATTGTGCACTGACAGCACGCGTCAATTTAGACTAGCTATAGTTCAAATGTTCAACAGCCACTTCTGGCCAGCATTGGACCACCTAGCTTGATGGACTCAAGAGAATCCTGTAGCAGACAAGGACACATCAAAAGCCGTTCCTTATCTGTGGATTTGCTCTATCTTTCTGAACTTCTTTTATAGTTATGAATCAGAATCGACTCAATAGCAGTGAGTTTGGCTGGTCTGATTTTGCAGTTAGATGTAGATTTATGACAGCGTTGTGACCAATCAAGTGTGAAAAGTGTCATACACCACTTCTAAGCCTGGCCCATAAAAACTTGTCCATAATTCTCCTCTCTCTCTTTTTCCCATCTACCAGCCGAATAGCAAGAACTCTAAGGAGGTAGAGAGCAAAGCTACAAAATGGAAGTTTCCTTGGTCCGTGTATCAAATATATAGACTAGTAAATATATAACAAATATATAGATTGTATTTTGTATGAGCGAGAAATAATTATTTTGTTAAAGCCTCTGAGATTTGGGATTGCTTGTTACAGCAGCTAGCACATTTATACTAATTAATAACAATTTCTTTACCTGAATCTGGATATAAATGTCCGATCTTACTGTTTATATCAGGGTTGGGGAATGTCTGATCCCAGTGCCATATAAGGCCTGAGAAATCATCACTATCAGCTAATGTCACATGTCTCACCAGTTCCAGCCATCACATTCCAAAACCCAAGACTCACTGTCATTGTGTCGATGCCAACTCATAGCGACCCTATAGGACAGGGTAGAACTGCCCCCGTGAGTTTCCAAGACTGCCACTGTTTACAGGAGTAGAAATCCCCGTCTTTTTCCCAAGTCATCACATTAGGGGTGAGTTAATTAAATGTTTGACCAGTATGGCCTGAGAATAGTGTTGCACATATCTAAATGGTAGAAAAAAGGTTCCCTGTCCCTGCTTGGTAGAGGGGCAGTGACAAAGAGGAAAGCCCTGAATGAAATGGACAGACACAGTGGCTGCAGCAATGGGCTCAAACATCAGAGCAATTGTGAAGCTGGTGGAGGACCTGGCAGTGTTTCATTCTGTTGTACACAGGTCGTTATGAGTCAGAACCAACTTGATGGCACTTAGCAACCACCACCATGTAATCTTTGAACCTGTGCAGAAACCTATGACATTGGACTCCCGGATGTCTTTGTAGAAACTTGTCATATTGCAGTCTTCTAGCCCCACCCGTAACTTGTAAAGGGACCTCTAGTTTAGCACTCTCTAGAAATGTCTGTTGTATAGGAACCTCTGTGCTCTCCCCAAGAGCCCTGATGACATAGCGGTTATGCACTGGGCTGCTATCCGAAAGGTCAGCAGTTTGAAACCACCATAGGAGAAAGATGAAGTTTTGGCTCCCGTAAAGAGTTACAGGCTCAGAAACACACAGGGGGTAGTCCTACCCTGTCCTATAGGGTTGCTATGTGTCAGAATCGACTCGGTGGCAGTGAGTTTGTTGTTAGTGTGTGTGTGTGTGCGCGCTCTCCCTGTCCAGGAGTGTTTGCCTGATCTAGTAGAGCAACACTAGAAGTGACCTGGGCCTGTGCTTGCACCTATGAAAGAATCCCAGCCAGGTAAGGAAAACGTACAGGGCTGACACACTACAGCAGGGCTAGTAAACTGTATACTGCAATGCCAGCTTGTATCCTGCTTTTCCATTTTTAAAGGGTTGCAAAAAAAAAAAAAAAGGGAGGGGCGGATCATTGAGACCTTCTGTGGTCTCCAAAAAGCCTAAACCCTGGACTTTTATAGAAAAAAGTTTGCCAACCACTCACTGCTCTATGAGAACCTTTCTCTTGAGTGTACAGAACATTGGGCCTTGACCAATCTACTCTCTTAATTTTGCAGGCTTCACAACCTCAGAATGCCTTCTACTGTGTATCATTGTATGTATATTTTTTGGTGTATGCATAGTTTCTTTGGTGTATGTGGAAGTCGGCCTAATTTTGTGACCGACTGTTACTGGCCCTAAAGACATGTTTGGATAGGAAAAAGGCTAGAAGTGAGGTCTTCAAGAAGGTCAGATGGCTCTGCTACAGGGTGGTGGTGGTGTCAATCTTGTTTGTTAGTCAGCGAGGCTGAACCCCATACCGCTTATCTCTCAGGGCCCAGCCTGCAGCCCGGTAGGAAATGGTGGAGAACTAGAGGGAGATTAGAAGGACAAACCGGCCTCCTACAGAGCTGATATTTAGTCTTGGGTGGGAGGGAGCAGGAGGGCAGGGACAACTCCCCCTACCATGCAGTCACATGCACTTTCTATTACAGCTTGGGGACAGAGGTTACCCAGTATATGGGGCTAGATAGGGAGAGCTGCCTACCATGTACAAGCAAACAACTCCATCCCCATCCCCCCCACACACGTCCATGCTAACCAGTGGTTGGGGGTACATAGGGAGAGCTGCCAACCATAAACAAGCAAACAACCACCACCACCACCACCGGGCGCACGCGCACACACGGCCATTCTAGGGCCAGGCACTATTATTATCACAATTTTCCATATGAGGAAGCTGTAGCAGAGAGGTTCAGTGACTTGCCCAAGGTCACATGACCAAGACCCGTAACCTCAGTTTCCTATTTGTAAAGCAGGGTTAATGGGAACTACCTCGTCAAGTAGTGGCTAAACAATGAATGACAAATAACACTTGCTAGCCTTGGCGTTCCTTCCTCCCACTATGATCCCTCCGCTCCACCACCTATTTTCACACTATTTTACTAGCTAGCCGACGGCGGAAGAATTGCGGGGTGATGGCGCAGGACCCCCGGAGTGTTTCGTCGTGGTACCTCGAAGCAACGTACTACCACCTGACAACCTAATGGCACCCAACATTTGATGTGTGCTTCGCGTGCACTACCTTAGTATTACTCATGAAATCCCCACAGCGTGTATTAATATCATTCGCATTTTGGCCGCCATCCGCTATTGTGTAGCTTCACCTCACGCAGGGCTCGGCAGCCAGCCTGCCCTAGCTACGTCATCCCCGCGCGCCGCGCGGGAAGAGGCAGGGAAGGGGCAACGCGACCCTTCGCCATCCCCTCCTTGCCATGCTTGCTTTCTAGAAGCGCCACTCGGCACAACTGGCGCGGGCCGAAAGGTTCCTAAGGTGATTGACTGGGCAGGGGCAGGGGGCAAAGGGCAAAGGCCACCGCTGGCAGAACTGCAGGGGTATATGAGCGGGAGGGGGCGAGCGCGAGCCTGCCACTGAACCGTCGGCGTCTGCCTTACCCTGCCGCTACGGGAACCGCAGCGCCGCCGGACGCGCGGGTTCGCTGGATTCGCGGAAGGCGTGGCCAGCGTGAGGGGCGTGGCCGTATCAGAGGAGAGGGGCGTCAGAGAAGACGCCGGTTGTAGGCGGTTCTCGGCCGACATTTGAGAGAACCGGCCCAATGAAAAAGGGGGACAGTGGAGCCCGCAGCTCTACCGGCAGACGGGAAGTTGGCGGCGTGAAGGGGGGGCGGGACCTGAGAAAGGGCGTGCCCTCGGTAAGTGGACTCGAAAGAATTGGTCAATGTCGACGGTGGGGCGGGAAGGGGGCGGAGGCTAGCGGGAGGCGGCCCTTCTGACTGAAGAGTTTGGCGCGACGTGAAGCTTAGCGTCCGGGCAGGGAGTAGGCCCTGGAGGAGGGAGAGGGGCAGGCCTCCGAGGGGGCGGGACTGAGGCAAGCGTTGGGGGTGGGGTCTCGCGGAGTGGAAGGTTCGGCCCCGAGGAGGGGTGAAATTAGATGAATCATTAAGTGTGGAATCTGCGTAGGGGGTGGGTATGATTAGGTGAAAGGGTGGGCGATGCTCCTGAGAGAGAAGCCTGAAAGGGCAGGTTTGTGAAGGGGTGGAGGGTGGCTGAGGCTTAAAGAGTCTGGAAATGGGACTAAGAGAGTGGAAGGGCAGGGATTAGCAGGCCCTAGAACAGACTGAGTCGGGTTTCTGGCTCAGTGAGAGGGTCAGGATTTGAAAGAAGTTAGTAGTGTTAAAAGGGGGTGGAGTCTAGTGGAAAGGTGAGATACCCCAGTGAAGGAAGCAGACCTTGGGGCGAGCAGAGTTTAGAATTTCCAAGATGTAGGGACTTGGAAAGCTTAAGGGGTGCAGTTTGGTCTAAGGGGGTGGGGCTTGGGATGGTGTCCTCAGGGCACTCCCGCACCTTATGGTCACTTTTCTTCCTCCTCAGGACCCTGTAGGGGCCTCAGTTGACCAGACCATGACCTCCACAGGCCAGGATTCCACCTCAACCAGACAGCTAAGGAGTAGGCAGCCCCCAGCCTCGCCTCCCCACAGCTCCAGCGAGGACACCACGGTGAGGCCCCAGACCTGCCCTGGGGTGGGAGGCAAGATGAGCTGCTGGCCGCCTCATGGACTCTGACCCTTCTTTCTGTTTAACAGATGCGAACTGTTAAGACGGATGCTGCAGTTCCCTCCAGCCTTAGTCTAGCTGAGGTAAAGAAGAAAGGCAGAATGAAGAAGCTCAGCCAAGCAACAGGGCAGGATTTAATCTCAGGGCTGGAAGAGCTGGTGAGAGGGGCCTCCCCAGGGTTTAGTTTCCAATGACAACCAGAAGCCTGAGGTGCCCAATTCTGGACACTCTAGGCTGTTTCCTTGGGCTCAGGCTCTAATTGGATATCTTTTCTGCCCCTCCACCCCATCCCTGCAGGATCTGAACCGTGAGACAAAAGCATTGTCTCACACAGGCTTGGTGTTTGATGAGCAGCTCAATGACTTCTACTGCCTCTGGGATGACAGGTGAGGCTGGGTCCTCTAAGTGGTCCCTACAAACACTCTAGAAGGAACCCTTTCTTAGGGCAATCAGGAAACGGGAAGCAGATAATTTAGGGAAGTATAACTTGGACTTCATTGTGACCCTATAGGACGAGTAGAACTGCCCCCGTGATTTTCCAGAGAGCCTCATCTTTCTCCCTCAGAGCAGCAGGTAGTTTGGAACTGATAACCTTGTGATTAGCAGCCCAACACACAACCCAGTACACCACCAGGGCTGCTATGCATCTGAATTGACTCAGCACTGAGTGAGTGACTGAACTTTGACTTGAAAGGGTTCTTTTCAGCACCTACTGTGTGCCTGAAGGGAGCCCCTGGCTAGTGTGAATGGTTAAGCTCAGCTGCTGAGGAAAGGTTGGAGGGTGTGAGACCACCCCAATGTGTCTAGAAAGATAGGCCTCATGATCTATCTATATTGAAAAAAATCAGCCATTGAAATCCCTGTGGAGTACAGTTCTACTCCAAAACACATGGGATCACCGTGATTTGTCATTGACCAGTAGTATACCAGAAGTTGGTAATTCATATATGGACAAGACAGGGTCCCACCTCAGGGAACTGGCAGCAGAGTAGCACAGCTGACCATTAAATACCCAACAGCAGTATGAAGTGTTTAATGAAGGAGAATTTAAGACTAAGGGATTCAAGAGTGTTTAATAGAAGACCCTAAACTAGCAGCCAAGGAGCTCTAGTGGCATAGAGGGTTACACATTAAGCTGCGAACCACAGGTCAGTGGTTCAAACAACCAGCTACTCTGCGGGAGAAAGAGGATTTTGTTTTTAACAGTATTAGTGGCACTTCATCCACATATACAATTCAGTAGTTCCGTCATATCAAGCAGAGTTGTATAGTTATCACAAATTTTAGAATATTTTCTTCCTTGTTGTGGCAAAAATATACACAACCAAACATTCTCCAATTTGTAAAGATTTAAAGTCTCAGAAACCCAAAAGGGCAGTTCTACTTTGCTCTGTAATGCCGCTGTAAGTCGGAATTGACTGGATGGCAAATAAGAGAGAAGCCTGGGGTTCCTTCTCTGAGGCAAGAACATTTGTACGGAAGGTGAAGAGTTACACCGCACATAGACTCTACTTTCATACTTGTTGTAATCCATCAGTAAATCCTTATTGACTCTAAGCTCAACCTTTATGTATTCAGTATCTCCCCTCTCCTCACCACTTCTGTTGCCTTCACAGTCATCTTTCACCTAGACTCTTGCAGAGGTCTCCTTACCGGCCCATCTGCTTCTGCCCTTCCTCTTACACTTTGTTTTCCACACAGCAACTTTAGATGCCATGCTCTTTTTTTTTCTTTTCTCCAAAAATTCCTGAAATGTGAACTGTTGTCCTCAAGATAAAGTCCAAATTCTTCATATTGGCCTCTAAGCTTCCACGTGACCTGGCCCCACATCACCTTTGTAATCTCATCATTTACCTTCCTGTCCATCCTTCCCTTCACTTCATCTACACAGGTCCACTTGCTAGCAGCCCTCATGGTGTAGTGGGTTACACATTGAGCTGCTAAACACAAGGTCAGCAGTTCAAAACTACCAGCCTCTCCAAGGAGAAAGATGAAGCTTCCTACTCCTATAAAGAGTTATAGGGGCAGTTGGGCCCTGTCCTATAGGATCACCATCAGTGAGTAGTGGTTTGGGCCCCCCCTAGCTGTTTTTCAAACTTGCCAGGTAATTCTATCTCCAGAGATTCTTTTTTGTATTCTTTCTCAACTAATGTTTATTCATCATTTGACTCTCATTCAGATGATGGTTACCACCCTACCCTTCACCTAGTTTTAGATACTCAAGGCCTTAAGTAGTTTTTTAAAATGATTTTATTTATGTGTTTACCCATTAAGTGTCTTTACTTACCATATAGGAATGACAAAAACTGTAAGCCTTTCATTTATTGAATAAATATTCAGCATCTACAGAGGAGAAGTAGGTACAGCAGTAAAAAATTAAACCATCCTGCCTCATGGGGACTACATTTTAGAAGATAGCAAACCAAAATGAAGCAAAAAAAATAAATTGCATAGAATGGTAGAAAGGGAAGTTCAGTGGAAAATAAAATGGAAGGGAGGGTAGTAAAAAGTGCTGAGGTAGAAACGATGTACAAATGCGCTTTACACAATTGATGTGTGTATGGATTGGGATAACAGTTGTATGAGCCCCTAATAAAATGTTAAAAAAAAAAGTGCTGAGGAGAGAATTCTTTGGGGTTAAATAGAATAATTAGTAAGATGCAAAGGAGGCATAGGTGTGAGCCATACATACAACTGGGAGAAGAATGTTCCAGGCTGGAGCAACTACTAAAGTCCCTGAGGCAGGTGAATACTTGATTTGATTTAGGAGCAGAGAAGACAGTGATGAGAGGGAAGGAAGGGAGATGGGGTCAGAGAGGAGGACATTGTGTGGGGTCTTCCGAAGCATCGTGGGAGCCACAGGAGGACTTCAAATAAAGGATTGGGGTTTTAATTGATGTCTCTGGCTGCTGTGTGGAGAAAGGACTGCTGGGGAGCAAAGGAGGGCAGCAGTGTGATTACTGCCCTAGCCCAGATCGTAGTAGTAGTGTAGTAGTGGAGGTGAGGAGGAAAACATCAAACTCTGGAGAGTATTTTGAGGTTGGAAACCACAAGAATCAGGAGCAGGCTAGATGGAGCTAGATGGCAGGAGCAGGGCTGGTGGACATCATAGATGGATGAATTTGGATTAGATAGATCTGAAGCCTTGGTTGTAGTTAAAGGAATCCTGGTGGCATAGTGGGTACACGATGGGTTGCAGTTGGAACCCAGCTGCTCCAAGAGAGAAAGATAAGGTTCTCTACTTCCGTAAAGAGTTATAGTCTCAGAAACCTACAGGGCAGTGCTAGTCTGTCCTTTTATTAGAGTCACTAGGAGTCAGAATTGACTTGATGACAGTGAGTTGTTGTTTTTCCCAACAGTTTGATGGCAGATGTGTGTGGTTTTTCCCCAACCGTTTTATTGGCATGTAGTTTACATATCGTACAGTTCAGTAGTTCAATCACATCAAAAACAGTTGTGCAATCAGTTTTTAAGTTTTGGTAGTAGTTAAGCACTCTGCTGCAGCTAACTCAGAGGTCTATGGTTCAAACCCACTACCCACTTCACTGGAGAAAGATGTGACTGTCTGCTTCTATAAAAACTATAACCTTAAAAAAAAAGATTATAACCTTAGAAACACTATGAGGCAGTTCTTACTCTCTGTATATGTCTATCTAATTTCAAAAATTCATTGAAAAATTGCATTCTTTCCATTCCATTTTTTCTACGTACTCCTCGCCCCAACTTTTTGTGAATTGGGTGAAGATTTATAGAGCAAATCAGTTTTACATTGAAGTAGTTATACATACATGGTAATCACCACAAATTTTTTTGGCTGACCTCCCTCTTATTGCATATTGCCTTCCTCTTCACCCAACTTAAAATATATCTACTCTGTGCTACCCTCCAATAAATTATCCTTTCTTTCCTTCTTACCCACAGCAACCGCCAAAGAATGTTCCTTTTATTAATGTTTACTCTTTTTTTCCTACAATGTTTTATTTTTTATTTATTTAAATCAATTTATTGGGGCTCATACAATTCATCACAATACATAGATCAATTGTGTAGAGCACATCTATACATTTGTTGCCCTCATCATTCCCAAAATTCGCTTGTCTCTTAGGTTCCCGGAATCAGCTCATTTTCCTTTTCCGCCCCCCCTCCCTTCCTCTGCCCCCCAATGTTTACTTTTTATTGTGAATTAATAAAAGTTTACACAGAGCATCCAGGGCAATCCCCTCAATGTACCATCACTTATTCGCCTTCTCTGTGTTTCCTGTTTCCATTCCTCTTCCTTCTCTAACACTCCAAACTTTGTCTTTGGATAAATGCTGCCCATTTGATCTTAAGTGGTTGGTGATTCAAACATGTACTGAGTTTAGTTTCAGACCAGAAGGGTGACTTAAGGGCTCGAGTATTGGTGAGGGGGTGGGTGTTTCTCACTAGTCTCTATCCAGCTGGAAAGCCTTGTCTCTTTTATGATTTTGAGTTCAAAGAATGTTTCTTTTAGTTCCCATGACTGTTTTGTAACACTTTGAGGCAGCTTCGTGCAGATACACAACCCTGCGCATGCGCACACACGTGTACATGTATCTCTCTCTCCCCAGTTTCCCTGAAAGCCCTAAGCGGCTCTACGCCATCAAGGAGCAGCTGACCCAGGAAGGCCTCCTGGATCGCTGTATCTCCATTCAGGTGAATCTTAACAGCCAACTCCTGGATACAGGGCAGGGCACTGGTGGGACCTGAGCCTGCCTTGTTTCTTAGCCATTTATTCCTCATGTCTCCTCAGGCCCGGTTTGCCCAAAAGAAGGAACTGATGCTGGTTCACAGGTAAGGGCTTAGGAGCCTTGTAGAACTGGGGTGGGCTGACCAGGTTGGCTGATTACTTTCAAAATGAATATCATAGGCTATGTGGCTAAGCCTGTCTGAATCTCAATGTCATTACTCATGTCATGAGGCCTTTAGTGTGTACTCGGGGACTTTGAACACTGCCTGACATATCATCAACTCATAAACTGTTGTTATTATTACCTGGTTGTAAAAACCTGGTGGATATGTGAACAGTCATCAGCCTGTACCCACAGAAGGCAGCAGGAGCCCAGAATAAGAGGGCTGGTGCTATGGGTTTCAAGGAAAGCTGGTTTGGCAGAGGAGGGTATCTGAATTGAGTTGTAAGAGAAGGGGTGAGTCAGATAAAGAGGAGAATTGAGAGGGAAGGAAAGTACAGGCAGGTGAAACATTATGGCCAAAGGCCTGCAGGTAAAATTTAGTGTGGCTAGAGCCAGGTACAAAAGCTATTAGAGGAAATGAGGTGGCCTAGATAAGAAGGAATATGTCCTTTACCTCAGTGATTCCCCAGCTTGACAGTTGGAAGGAAAGTAGCTAATTTGACAAGGGGTCTGATGTGTGGAGGATTCCGATGGGGACAATTCCCCACTTCAGGACCAATGAGTGAAACCTGCTCCTGAATCACATCCCCTATCTGTTTCCCCAGCAAAGAATACGTTGATCTGATGGAGTCAACCCAGCACATGAATGAGGCAGAACTCCGTGCCCTAGCAGACACTTATGATTCAGTTTTTCTGCATCCAGTATGGATAAGTTCTCGGGGAACAGGGAGTGGGACACCCTTATCCCCATGTCCATATGATCCTGGGGCCCCACTTCCCTCTATTTCCCATGAAATCAGCCAAGTGGACAAGCCTGCCCTCGCCCTCATGCCCTCTCTGGCTCCCCACTGTCGCTGCAGAAATCATACTCCTCTACCTGCCTGGCCTCTGGCTCTGTCCTCATGCTGGTGGATGCAGTTCTGGAGGCAAAAGTCCGAAATGGCATGGCCATCATCAGGTAGGAAACGTTGCTATTTAGCTCTTTACCTTTTAAAAAAGTGCCTTATCTCAAATTTAAAATATACTGGCATGAGGAAGACACTCTCATGGCTCAAAAATCAAATGATATTTTTAAAAATTATACTAAAGAGTATGTAAGAAAAATCTCTCTCTCCCACCCCTACCTAGGCACCTACTTCCTCTAGTGGGAGGTAGTCCTTGTAACTAGTGATTCATATTGCTTCCTAGAGCAGTCTCCCTTTGCCAAGAAATAAATACTACCTGTCACTGACTCTAAGATAATACATTTTTTCCCTATTTTTTTTAACATCTCGAAATCCTGGGGTTTCTTACAAACAATGGCATCTCAACATTTAATCGACAGCATTTTATCCTTTGTTCTTGGCATTTGAAATCATGGTACATCTTTTTAAAAATCATTTTATTGGGGGCTCGTACAACTCTTATCACAATCCATACGTTCATCCATTGTGTCAAGCACATTTGTACATTTGTTGCCATCGTCATTCCCAAAATATTTCTACTTGATATCAGCTCCTCATTTTTTTCCCTTCCCTCCCTCCCTCACAAACCCTTGATAATTTATAAATATTATTATTTTTTCATATCTTACACTGTCTGATATCTCTCTTCACCCACTTTTCTGTTGTCCGTTCCCCAGGGAGGGGGTTATATGTAGATCATCATGATCAGTTTTCCCTTTCTCCCCCACCTTCCTCTTCCCCTCTTGAAGTCTCTACTCTCATTATTGGTCCTGAGGATTTTATCCATCCTGGATTCCCTGTGTTTCTAGTTCTGATCTGTACCAGTGTACATCCTCTGGTCTAGCTGGGTTTGTAAGGTAGAATTGGGGTCATGATAGTGGGGGTGGGGAGGAAGCATTAAAGAACTAGAGGAAAGTTGTATGTTTCATCGTTGCTACACTTCACCCTGACTGGCTCGTCTCCTCCCCGTGCCCCTTCTGTAAGGGGATGTCCAGTTGCCTACAGATGGGCTTTGGGTCTCCACTCTGCACTCCCCCTCATTCACAATGGTGATTTTTTTGTTCTTTGATACCTGATCCCTTTGAAACCTCATGATCACACAGGCTGGTGTGCTTCTTTCATGTGGGCTTTGTTGCTTCTCAGTTCAATGGCCGCATGTTTACCTTCAGACCTTTAAGACCCCAGGCGCTATATCTTTTGATAGCCGGACTCCATCAGCTTTCTTCACCACATTTGCTTATTCACCCGTTTTGTCTTCAGTGATAGTGTCAGGAAGATGAGCATCATGGAATGCCAGTTTAATAGAACAAAGTGTTTTTGCATTGAGGGAGTACTTGAGTAGAGGCCGAAGGTCCATCTGCTACCTCAATACTAAACCTATAAATATATGCACATAGATCTGTTTCCCCAACATCATATATAAATATATTTACACATGCACATGCCTGTATTTAGACCTCTATAAATGCCCTTTGCCTCCTAGTTCTTTCCTCTCTTTCCTTTTACTTTCCTCTTGACTCACTTTCATGTTCAGCCTTCATTTGGGTTTCAGTAATTCCTCTCGGTTACATTGCCCTTGATCAGTCCCTACCAGGCCTCCTACCCTCCTCGCCATTGATTTTGGATCACTTGTTATTCCCTTGTCTCTGGGTTTGTTAACACCCACTTCCTTTCCCCTGCCTCCCCCTCTCCCGTGTCCCCCCAGAACATCAGTCCTGTTTTCTCCTTCAGCTTGTTTATCCCGCCTATCTTATCTAGATAGACCTGCAGAGATAATAATATGCACAAAAACAAGACAGAGGAAAACAAAGCACCAAAGGAAAACAAAACAATAGCAACAAAAACCAACGACAAAAAATAGACAAGCTGTAAATAGTTCAAGATCTGTTTGTTGACCTTTAGGAGTGTTTGCTGGTTGAGTCTGATGGGGTGTCATGACATGGCCCCAAAGCCTATTTTTGGTATTCCCTGGGGACTTCGTTGCTCTGTTCCTCTTGCTATTCTGTTACATACCCTTAGTGTTTTACCTCCTCATGGTGGGGTCAGATCGGGCGCAATTCCCGCACTTTGTCTCCAGTGCTGTCCCCCGTAGCCCTATGGATCAGCGAGAGACGTCCTGTCTCATAGTGGGGCTGGCCCTATGGGCCTCTCTATGCTTTGGCTACTCTGAGCGGGGATGTCATCCTCAGGGCTTGGTGGGCCAGGATGTGTTCCACTCTCTTCCTCCCCCTTCATTTGCTCCTGTGTGCTCTGATCAGACATGTCCCTCTCCCTGAGCTGTAGCTTCAGTGTTGTCCTCTGAAGTAAATTCTTCTGCGGGGAAGTGGGTCTGTCCACAAAGTTGGGATTGAGGCCGGCCCCTCAGACCTCTCTATTGGTTCTCTGCTTCATGCTGGCATGTTGCATTCGTGTCTTGGAGCACCGGGTTGAAGTCTGGTCTCTCTTTCCCTGTGGAGATATCCTCCCCCCTGGGTGGGTTAGTGCCCTGTTCCCCTGGTACCCATGTCTTTTTTTTTCTTTTCTTTTTTCCCCTTCCTTGTCATGGTACATCTTTTAATTGTTGGCATCCCAGAGCTGATGTGATGCAGTCAGAGTATCCTTTCACTCCCTCCCCTTTTATCAAGAACAAATAGAAGCCCTAGACACACTCTTTTTTTCATACTGTGCTCTTTTCACTTACACATCTTGGAAAGCTTAGCTTATATCAGTCCTCCCCCCCCCACACACACACACAAAAAACCCTATTGCCATTGAGTCGATTCTGACTCATAGTGACCATGCAATGCAGATTCAAACTACTCCATAGGGATTCCAAGGCTGTCCACGTTGACTGAAGCAGACTGCCACATTTTCCTCTTGCAGAGCACCTGATGAATTCGAATCATGGACTTTTTAGTTAGCATCTGACCACTTAACCACTGCAACACTGTTGTTGTTAGGTGCCATCTAGTCGGTTCTGAACCATAAAACCCCTATGCACAGCAGAACAAAATACTGCTCGATCCTGCGGCATCCTCACAATTGTTCCTAACATTTGCTCTCCACATAAGTCCCTGGCATCAGCTCATTTTTCCCCTTCCATCCCCGCTCCCCGCTCCTTCATGAACCCTTGATAATTTATAAATTATTATTTTTGTCATATCTTACACTGTACGATGTCTCCCTTCACCCACTTTTCTGTTGTCCATCCCCCAGGGAGGAAGTTATATGTAGAGCTTTGTAATGGGTTCCCCCTCTCTATCCCACCCTCCCTCCACCCTCCTGGTATCGCCACTCTCACCACTGGTCCTGAAGGGATCATCTTTCCTGGATTCCCTGTGTTTCTAGTTCCTATCTGTACCAGTGTACATCCTCTGGTCTAGCCAGATTTGTTAGGTAGAATTGGGATCATGATGGTGGGGGGGGGGGGCATTTAGGAACTAGAGGAAAGTTGTATGTTTCATTGTTGCCACATGGCACCCTGACATGGCACCGTGATCCTTCCATAAGGGGATGTCCAGTTGCCTACAGATAGGCTTTGGGTCCCCACTCTGCACTCCCCCTCATTCACAACATTGTACAAACATTTAACTAGCCCCCAGAACCAGATACTTTGATTCTTTCCATCATCTGTTTTTGTTTTTGTTTTCATTCTGCAGCATTAGACACTTAGAAACTTGTTATTTCTCAATTTTTGTTGTTTAGGTCTTTGACTAAATCCCCAGAGGTAGGATGAATGGGTATCGGGGGTGAAGGTGTGTGTGCAGTTACCATTTGAACTCTGGAAAATCTCCCTTGTAGAAAGAGGTATAGATTGGAGGCAATGAGGGTTCACAGGTCCCAGTTAGTCAGTGCTTAGCAGATTTGTTGTCTTTTAAGGAGTTGGAAGTCCAGGATTAGGGAGCTAGGGGAGAATCTGCATCTAAAGAGGAGGAAAGGAGAAACCCTACCCCCATTTGTGGCCTTTTCTATTCTCCCCAGGCCTCCTGGACACCACGCCCAGCACAGTCGTATGGATCGGTATTGCATGTTCAACCATGTGGCTGTGGCTGCTCGCTACGCTCAGGAGAAGTATGGTGTTCCAAGGTCAGCAGCAGCCTGGCACTTATGGGGGTGGCCTGGGATATGGTATCATGTCTGGGCTTTTCCTTCGAGTTCACCTTGATCCCCTTACACAGTGTCCTCTCTCTCCTGGCTCACAGAATCCTTATCGTGGATTGGAATGTACACCATGGCCAAGGAATACAGTTCACCTTTGAGGAGGACCCCAGGTATGCTTCAAGACTAACTGCAGATGCTAGACTCTCAGCCACTATTTCTCAAGGGTCCCAGCCTAGGAGGAGTCTACGACAGAAAGAAAGGAAAGGCAGTCACAGAATCTCTGCTAGTAGTCTCTCTAAAGTCTCTCTTACTATCACTCTATAAGGCAGGGGTTGTTGGGTTCCCTATTTCACAGATGAGGAAACTGAGGCTCACAAGTTAAGAGCCTACCCATAGGGAAAGTGATAGAGACATAACTTAAGCTGACAAATATTTGGGGGCCTTGTTCACCGACACTGGGGTGAACCTCAAATTACATCATTTACAGTATTGTAAATTACCGGTATGTGTTCAAAAAAATACAGACATGTCTAAAGACGTCTGAGTCTCTTAGGAGTTCCGGTCAGCTCAAAATTAACTGTTGACAGTATGGGTTCTTAACCGATTTTTTCCTAAAGATATATAGACGTTCATTGTTACTCTTCTTGTAATCAACATATATGCAATGACCATGTAGTTTCAGAAATACCTCCAACCAAATAGTTCAGGACAAAAGAGAAGAGAATGACCACTATACCATGTGGAAGAAAATTACTAAGAACTTTTTTTTCTAATGAATACACTGAAGCATTTGTTCTTCTTTTGGATACTTTATTGATGAGTAAGAATTAATGAAGATGTTTAATACATTACTCTGAAGTGAAAAATCCATGCCCTTTAGTCTCGGAACTCCTCTTCTAACAGGGTTTGGGGGTAGAGACAGTTTCCCAAATCAAACCTACTGCCTTTAAGTTAATTCTGACTTTTAACAGCCCTGCAAGGACAGAGTAGAGTTGCTTGATAGGTTTTCCAAGGCTTTGAGGAGACAGCCTGATCTTTCTTCTGTGGATCGACTAACTGGTGCATTTGAAGTACTGACCTGTGATTAGCAATCAAGTAACCCATTATTCCACCAGGCTCCTTAGAGACTGTGCCATCTGAAAATGTTGTTATAAAGATAGCGCACGTAAGCTACAACTGTTGTTGTGTGCTGTGATTCCAACTCGTAATGACACTCTAGGACAGAGCAGAAGTCCATAGAGGTTTTTTTCTAGGCTGTAATCTCCAGGAGAGCAGATCGCCAGGTTTCTTCTCCATGGAGCACCTGGCGAGTTCAAACCTCCGATGATTTGGTTACCCACTGGTTACTGCTGCGGCACCAGGGCTCCTTAAACTGAGACTAAGTAGGGAAACAAAATTGGTGGCCTGGTAATTCAAAATGGGCTATTCAGTGTTGATTTAGCATACAATGCAATGCCTGATTTCTCCAAAGAAAAAACCTTACACCAGCATCTTTTTTAAAAATATGTATATTTGTTGGTTTTTAGAGGTGAAAGTCTACATAGTAAATTACATTCCCATTAATACCATTCTGGCTGTTCTGTTTGAGTCATCTCGTTTCCTTGCCCGCTTACATCTTTTTCCTCTTGGTTTAGAGTAATTGTTGACCATTTGGTCTCATATAGATGGTTTTTTAAAACTTTCTATTCTGATTTATGTGAAAGTTTACAGAGCAGATCATGAATTTTGCATTCAACAATTTATACACATTTTGTTTCAACTCATCCATTTCAGTCCCCTCAGTGTGCAATTGCGTATATCCTTGGGTATATGCTGCCCTTTTGTTGATTATTCTAACACAAGGGTGAGCTTAGTTCCAGATCAGAAGAGTGACTAAGAGCCATAGTTTAGGTGGTCGCACCAGTTGCAGAACTACCAATAAGCCTTATTTTTTAAAATTTTGAGTTCTGTTCAACGTGTTTCTCTCATTCTATCCAGGACCTTCTAATGTGACTCTTTTCAGAGCATTTCATAGCAGTAGCCAGGTATCATCTAGTTCTTCTGTGTTGTGTTGTGGAAACTAACATGATTTTTTTAAAGCATCATAATATTCACAGGTGTTGTATTTATTGTCTAAGCCATTCAGGCCATCTTGAAGGTAGGGAAAGGAGGGACCCTGAGGGTTTCATATCCCATGTGTTTGTTGCCCCATTCCCTGGTTCATCTAGTGCAGTGGTTCTCAACTTTCCTACTGCCACGTCCCTCATGTGACGACCACCACCCCCAAACACAAAATTATTTGCTACTTCATCACTGTCGTTTTGCACTGTTATGAATATGGCTACCCCTGTGAAAGGGTCGTTCAACTCCCAAAGGGGTTGCGACCCAAAAGTTGAGAACCGCTAATTTAGTGCCTCAAAGTCCTGGGGCTTTCTACATCCCAGAGATACTGAAGTCTCGCATTGTCGGATATCTTTTCCTTCATTCTCTTTGTCTTTCTGGGTTGCTACTTGTTTAAAATTCGTTTGCCATCATTTGTCTGTGATTGTGGAAGGGAGAGGAGGTAAACCTGTGCTGTCAACCAACCATTCTTCAGTTGAACTGATGTTAAAATCCCCTTCTGTTAGCTTTATGAACTTAGTGTCCTTGGATCTTACTGCTGTTGCAGTTTAACTCTGGTGACACTCTTGTGAGGTTGTCTTTCTTTAAATCTTTTCTTTATTTCTTTAGCCCCCTGATGATATTTTTATGTTCTACTCTTATTTGTCTTCCACTGATAGTAACTTACTACCACCAAAAAAGCTTAGAATTTATACCAGATTTTTTAAACCATTTTATTGGCACATATCGTACAATCCAATAGTTCAATCATATCAAGAAGAATTGTACAGTCATTATCACAGTTTCAGAACATTTTATTCTTCCTTGTACTCCTTGGTATTAGCCCCCTTTTTTCCCCCAGCCTTCCCTGTCATGCCTCCAAGAAGCCATAAATCCAGTTACTGTCTGTAGATTCACCCATCTTAGATTTCACATACCCCCAAAACATACAAAAACAAACAAACAAACAAAAGCTAACAATAGTAACAATAAAATAGAAAAAAACCTCAATTTACCGGTAATTTTTTTTTTCTGGAACAAGGCAAGTAGTAGATGAATAGATGATTTTGATGAGTAGTTGAATGAAATATCTTCATTTTGTTTCCCTAACTCAGAGCTTTCCAACAGAACTCTACCGTGCTATCTTTGTTTTGTATTTTACCTATAAAATGAAGAAATAGCAAAAGAGATCTGTAAAGTATTGGAGAGATGGATCTACCTCTTCACTGCCCTATGATAGCCTCAAATCCCCTGCTTCCCCACCATTTTCTACATAGAGACCCAAGTTTCACCCCCAAGAGCCTCATGCCCCCTGTGGGTCTCCAACATTATAGGCTGTTACCATCTTGGTTACAGGGCCAAGTGTTCAGGCAAGCATGATCTAGAGACCCTTGCAAGGTCAGACACTCTTGGGGACTGGGACCCCAAAGTTCTCAACATCTGGGAGCTGAGCATACAGTCAGATGAACACTAAGGGGACAGGGCAGTGGTGAGGTGGAAGCTTGAGTGATGACTGAGTGAGGTAGTGGATGAATGAATGAATGGAAGAATTGATGACTGAAAATAAATAAATTGGTGATTGAATGGAGGGGTGAATGAACAAAAGAATGAATAGATAGATGTACTGATTAGCAAGAGCGATAAATGGAGTGCTTGATTGGGGAAACAAGTGATGAATGAACCATGGGAAGCTGTGGATTATGCCTCACCTCTTTTTTCTCTGCTTCCAGCGTCCTCTATTTCTCCATCCACCGCTATGAGCATGGCCAGTTCTCACCTCACCTGAAGGCCTCTAACTGGTCAGCCACAGGCTCCAGCCGAGGCCAAGGATACAACATTAATGTGCGTTGGAACCAGGTCAGCGTTGACACACCCTTTTTGCCCTCACAGCCATGCCTACTCCACCCTGTAGCCAGTCCAGCGTAAGTTAACAGCTGATGGAACCTGTTGTGCCTCTGCAGGTGGGGATGCGGGATGCCGACTACATTGCTGCGTTCCTGCACATTCTCCTGCCGGTCGCCTTCGAGGTCCTGGGGAGCTGAGATTGGTTCGGGTCAGGGCAATGGGGAAGGATGGGCCATGAGGGCTTAGGCCTCATGTAGTTCCTTTTCTCCTCAGTTCCAGCCTGAGCTGGTCCTGGTGGCTGCTGGCTATGATGCTCTCCAAGGGGACCCCAAGGTAAGGCAGGCTCCTGGGCTGGCAGGTAGGCAGCAGGGTTTCCTGGAGTCAGGCTGACCCTTCCTGCCCCTCAGGGCAAGATGGCGGTCACTCCAGCAGGGTTCGCCCACCTAACCCACCTGCTCATGGGTCTGGCCGGAGGCAAGCTGATCCTGTCTCTGGAGGTAAGTGACACATCGTGTCTACAGCTTGCCCTGTCACCACCACTTTTGTCTTGACTTATGGGTTCTGGAGCACTTTAGAACCAGACTTTCTAGGCCAAGTAGGGCTTTCAACCCCAGCCCTTCTACTTACAAGCTCTCTAACCTGCCAAAACTCAATTCACTCTGTGCTTCACCTTTTTTTTTTTTTAATTTGAGGCAGCCATAATGTTTCTAGCAGTTGCCTTCGGTTCTTATCCAATAAATGAATTGGCTGTGTCACCTTCTAAATTCCTTGTTGCTTGACATTATGTGAACACTCAACATTATTCCCCCGAGAAAGTCCGGTCCTCTCCTGACTCCTGCACAACTCCTTCCAGGGTGGCTACAACTGTCGCTCCCTGGCTGAGGGTGTTAGTGCCTCCCTCCACACCCTTCTGGGAGACCCGTGTCCTATACTGGAGTCACTTGGTGCCCCCTGCATAAGGTGAGCCTAGATGGAGAAGTGGGTGAGTAGGGTGTCACAGCTCCCCACACCTCCACCAGGATCATTGCATCCATTCTTTGCCTCCCTCCCTCCCTCCAGTGCCCGAAATTCAATCTCCTGCACTCTGATAGCCCTGGAGCCTTTCTGGCAGGTCCTGGTGCAAGCCGGTAGGAAGTGGGCTTGGTGTGAAGGGTTTGGCATGAAGTGAGTGGTGGTGTGGTGGTGGAGAAACCGGGTCCTTTTCTCTTTGGATCCTGCTGTCAGGCCAGGTAGAAACATTAAAGTGAATGTGACCTCTCTCATAGCTGTGACCCTCAAGGAAGACGAGGAGATGGCCAAAGATGTTGACCCATTGGAGCCTGCTGCCCCCCAAATCCTGACCTGGCCAGTGCTGCAGGCTCGCACAGGACTAATCTATGACCAGCGCATGATGAGTCACTATAACTTAAAGGACAAGTATGTAGTCTGAGGGCCAGGATAAGTGGGTTTAGCCCCTCCCCCACCTGTTTTTCCTCCTGCCCTCAGCTACCACCCTGAGAAGCCCCAGCGCATCTCGAGAATTGCCAGCCATCTGGAAGAGTGGGGCCTCAGTGAGCGCTGCCTCACCCTGCCTGCGCGCCCTGCCACAGATGCTGAGCTGCTCACCTGCCACAGGTCAGGACCCCTTTCTCCCACGCCTCGAGCTAGACACAGGGCAGGGCTGAGCACACAGGACTGGAACCCCCTCAGTGTAAACCTGTGCCCCTCTCTGTGCGTCCAGTGCTGAGTACATCACTCATCTGAGGGCCACAGAGAAGATGAAACCCCGTGAGCTACACCGGGAGGCCTCCAACTATGACTCCATTTATATCTGCCCCAGCACCTTCACCTGTGCGCAGCTCGCCACTGGCTCAGTCTGCCACCTAGTGGAGGCTGTGCTCGCTGGAAAGGTATGTCCTTTGTGGGGTGGGCTACAGGCTGGAAGAGGGGACGTCCTCAGGGAATAGGTAGGAGGTGCTCTGGGAGATTTGGGCATGGGTAAGAAAAAAAGAGGTATGAGAGATACAATAATAATTTATAAATTATCAAGGGTGCATGGGGGAGAGGGGAGGAGGAAGGGGAGGGGAGGGGAAAAAAGCAAAATGAGCTGATTCCGGGAACCCAAGGGGAAAGCGAATTTTGGGAATAATGAGGGCAACAAATGTATAGATGTGCTTTACACAATTGATCTATTTATTGTGATGAATTGTATGAGCCCCAATAAATTGATTTTTTTAAAAAAGAGGTATGAGGAGGGGCCTGGAAAAGGAAGGGACTCCTCTGCTTACTAGAGAGGTGCACCTATACGAGATGGAGAGTGCATGGCTGGGTCAGGAGTCAGGAGAGAGAGATGCATAGCAGCTGGTGGAGGGGACAGGAGATCGGGGAGAGGAGAAGAAAGAGGGAGTGATGGTTAACCTCAGCTTGCTGCTCTTCTCCCAGGTTCTAAATGGTACAGCTGTGGTGCGCCCTCCAGGACACCATGCCGAGCGGGATGCTGCTTGTGGTTTCTGCTTTTTCAATTCTGTGGCTGTGGCTGCTCGCCATGCCCAGGCCATCAGTGGGCGTGCTTTGCGGTGAGGACTCTAACACTACTCACTGACCTGGAGTCAGTGCTGACTCCTAGTGACGGTATAGGACAGGCCTTATAGAACTGCACCTTTGGGTTTCCAAGACTAACTCTTCACAGAGTAGAAAGTCCCGTCTTTCTCCCGAGAAGCGGCTATTGGTTTTGACCTGCTAACCTTGTAGTTAGCAACCCAACTTATAATCACTATACCAGAGAGCTCTCTAGGGACCCCAGAATCCTGGCCTTCAGTGGGACCTGGCAACCCCTCCCTTCACCATCGTAGCAGGCCAGCTACTCTGTGTGGTGTCACTCCCAGAATTTCCCCCCAAACAACAAAAAGGCTGACCCATTTTGCACTATCCCTACAAGGACCAAGGATCTAACCTCTCAGTGCTTTCCCACATTGGATCCCAAGTTAGGGCACCCTGGTGTGTATAAAACAGGCTTCAGGGCCCAATGGACTGACCCCTAGCACTTATCAGGCAGAACCCAGGATCTAACCCTCAGCACTTCTTCTAGCCCAGAGTGAAGCTTTCAAGACCCAGCATCTGGCTTTCACACTGGTAGGACCCAGGCCTGCCACCAGCACTAAATACCCGGGCCGGCCCAGGGTGTTGCCTCAGCTTCTCCCAGGGGCTGTGTCCTGGGTTACTAAACTGCTGTCTCCTCTCCCCCAGGATCCTGATTGTGGATTGGGATATCCATCATGGTAATGGAACGCAACACATGTTTGAGGACGACCCCAGGTGAGGGACTGAGGCAGGAGTATGGCCAGGGAAGTAGGTGAGCCTTGCCTCAGGCATCCTGGGCACTTCTTTAGTCAAGGCAGCCACTAACTAGCCCTGCCTTCCTTCCCCCACCCTGTAGTGTGCTCTATATATCACTTCACCGCTATGATCGTGGCACCTTCTTCCCCATGGGGAATGAAGGTGCAAGCAACCAGATTGGCCAGGCCCCCGCTTTGGGCTTCACTGTCAACGTGGCCTGGAATGGATCCCAAATAGGTGACCCTGACTACCTGACTGCCTGGCATCGTCTAGTGCTTCCCATTGCCTATGAGGTACACTTCAGGATCTAGGTGACATGACTGCGAGTGTGGGGCTCGGGACAGTACCATCCTGTCTTCTCAGTGTATGTATCTGACTTCCAGATGCCTGATCATACACAAGAGCCCATGGTGGCTGCTGTGGCTGCTGTGTGTGTGTGTGTGTGTGTGTGTGTGTTTTGTATGTGACTACATGTGCGTACTGTGTATACCACCATGAGTCGCTGTGTGCTTTTCCCTGTGTGAACATGGCTGTGTGTAACAGCTAGCTCAGTGTGACTGTGGGCGAGAGAGGGAAGGGCCTGAGCATGTGTGTGTGGGTGGCTTTTCATCACCACTTTTTCTGTGTGCAATGAGAAGAACATTGTGTGTCACTATATGTTGTTATCTCTGTGACCTTACCTGTGTGTGTCCATTCATATCTTCTCTGTTTGCCTCACTCAGTTTAACCCAGAACTGGTGCTAGTCTCAGCTGGCTTTGATGCCGCCCGTGGAGACCCCTTGGGGGGCTGCCAGGTATCCCCTGATGGCTATGCTCACCTCACCCATCTGCTGATGGGCCTTGCCAATGGCCGCATTATCCTAATCCTCGAGGTAACTTTACCATCCCACTTCCCACTGTGGGAGGGTAGTTTGGAAGGCTCAGAATCCTGCCCTTTGGGTTTAGCTAGCTGCATCTCAGAGCAATTTCCTAAAATCTTCTATTGAGCATCATTTTTGCATTTCTTTTGAATCCTGACAGTGGTGGTCCCCACCTAACTATTGTTTTGCCCATGCAGGGTATCTTACCCACAAATTCCCTGAGGAGTTTCCCTCTTTTTCCTTAACCCAGGGTGGCTATAATCTGACGTCCATCTCGGAGTCCATGGCAGCTTGTACCCGCACCCTCCTTGGGGATGCACCACCCCTGCTGGCCCGTATGCGACCCCCGCTATCAAGGGCCCTGGTCTCAATCTCAGAGACCGTCTACATCCATCACAGATACTGGCGCAGTGTGCAGATCAAAAGTGAGTAGGCTTAGAGACTTGGGGGCAATGAGGGATTCAGGAAGGAATAGCGATTAGGGGCAGAAAAGGGGAGTAGCACCCTAACTCAAAGACCTCCTAACCACCATTCTAGGGGTAGAAGTCAAGGAGGAGGAACCCTCCAATTCTGAGTTGATCACCAAGAAGAAACAGCAGCCAGCCATTCCCACATCAGCCAAGGGGATGGCCACACCAAAAGCAAACATTCAGGAAGCAGACATGAAGGAAGCTACCTTAGCATCAGCTGTGGAAGAGTCCACTCCAGGCCAAGCTAAGTCAAACACAACTGTGGCCAAACTCACTCAAGACCAGTCCCTGGAGGCAGCCACCAGTGAGACCGTGCTGAACCAGACCCCTTCAGTGGAGACTCTTGGGGACACCACGTTAACTTCTTGTACTGACAGCCAGACTCCACAGTCTTCAACTGTGCAGGGAACCACTCCTCACGGATCCCCTAGTCACCAGGACGAGAGTCTCGGAACCTTGGACTTAAGCCAGAAGGCTGAGGTAAGGCCCTCCACATCCAGGTACAGGGAAGAGGGGACAGTAATCAGACCTCTCTGATTCCTCCTTTACTTCTGTGTGTTCAGGAGGCCCCAGCTTCTCCAATCCCAGAAGAAGAGAAGCTACTAGGAGAGGCAGCTGGAGGTCAGGACCTGGATGATTCCATTGTGGTGGGCTTTGAGGACAGCGACGAGGTGAGCTCGGGGAGAAGCTGAGATGATTGCTTCCTTCAATTGCCCAATTGTATCTCCGGGTTGGAGAGATTGGGCCCCATCTTATTTATTGTCATCCACCCAAGGCCACATTTTGGGCTGTGACACCATTGCCCTGGTGTCCCCATTTGACGGAAGTATGCCCCATACCAGCAACAGGCCTGGATGTGACCCAACCTTGTGGGGTCTGTGGAACCCTCCAGGAGAATTGGGTGTGTCTGTCTTGCTATCAGGTATGGAGAGTCAGGGGCTGGAGTAGAGGTTGTTAACCCAGGAAGAAGATGGCAGGTGGGTACTGCCCACTCTGCCCAAAACTCACCTCTCAACTTTAGGTCTGCTGCAGTCGTTATGTCAAGGCCCATATGATCCGTCACCATGAAGAAACAGGCCACCCGCTAGTCCTCAGCTTCGTCGACATGTCCACCTGGTGTTACCACTGCCAGGCCTATGTCCACCACCAGGTGTGCCCTGAACAGACACTTCAATGCATGCACACCTAACTCCTCTCCCAATACCGTTTCTGATTGTGGAAGAGTAGACTGGGGACCCCTCTGCTTGGCTGTCACATGTGATCATTTTGTGTGTCTATGTCAGAATCAACTTGATGGCAGAGAGTTAGTATGGTGTTGGGGCTATGAGATAATCCAGGGGACAGTGTTAGAGGGCCGAAGTGAGGGTAGTGTCATGGCTGAAGTACAGGGTCCTCACTCGCTCTTATCTTCCTCATTCTTGCCTCCTCTCCAGACTCTCATTGATGTGAAGAACACAGTTTACCAAAACAAGTTTGGGGAGGACATGCCTCAGCCACATTAAATACCAAAGTGTGCACTCTTTCTCTCTGAGATTCAAGATAGACACCAGCTCTTAGTTCATCCCAACCGGTATCTTGAATGAGGGGTAGCCTATCAGGTAACCTCCCCCTGAATACCCTTTAGAATAGCCCAGTGGTGCTTATTTAACTGTAAATACTTTGAAGAATTCAGTGATGAACTGTAGATTGCCTCTTGCCCCATGCCTGCTTGAAGAACTTCATCTACACCCCTCAAAGGAAAAAGTGTGACTCGATGTCTTTAAGGAGGAACTGGTAACATGAAGATAATGACATTGGAGGGAGGGTGGGTCGTGCTGGCAGGTATGGTGGGGTTGTATATGTAATAAAGTACAAACTGTTACAGAAACTTGGGGAAAGCCTTTCTTTTTCTTAATTTTTTAAAGAAACGTCTTTAATAGATCATTCAACATTTCATACACATTCTGATTCAACTCATTGCAATCCCTTCAATGTACCATGGCTTATCTCCCTTCTTTCTCTATTCTCTGAACTTTGTTGTTGGGTAAATGCTACCCTTTTCATCTTAAATGTTTGATTCTTCTAACACAGATGAGAGTTAAGCGCCCCACCTTAAGGGCAGGAGCCATTGTCTGGTGATCCCAATCCAACCAATAAGCCTAGTCTCTATCCAGGACCTCTTAATGTGCTCCTTTCCAAAGCAGTGGGTAGTGGTATCCAAGTTTGGCTCTCAAAGACTGATGTTTGCATGGTCCATTAGTCCTTTGGGCCAATTGTTTCCATATGTCTTTTGATTTTCATTGGTCTTTCCTCTGGATGGGGAGAGACCAATATTTGCACATAAGATGGCTGCTCACGAGTTCTCAAAATGCAGTTGCAACCCGCCAAAGTAGAGCATAGAACATTGTCTTTGGGAACTGCTATAACACTTGTCCCCCAAGAGTCTGGGCTTGACTCCCTAAGGCCAGCTACTCATTCCTTAAAGGCTTGCTTATGTCTAAGAAGTTTTCATAATTTTATCCCCTATCTGCTCCATCATATGGATATATTTGTAGCAAAATAAATACACCACGCCAGCGTGGAGTAGGGAACCATTGGAGCGTTCTGAGGGGCCAGCGCCAATCCCAACTACTATGTGGACACCTGCTCCTCCCCCAGAAGAATTTATTTCAAAGGACGGCACT
>NW_022103916.1:4736224-4747092 GCF_000313985.2 Echinops telfairi | reverse complement strand
CTTTACACAATTGATGTATGTATGGATTGTGATAAGAATTGTATGAACCCCAAATAAAATGATTAAAAGAAAAAAATAGAAAACCGGGAAATAGAAGGGCATGAAGGTTCCTGTCAATTGAGTTAACCACCTTTTAGAGTGCATACCCCACCCAACAGCTGAGCTGCTTCCATCTCCTGGGCCAGAAATGTGTCACAAGGCTGCTATAGCTGAAAGGGAGTCTGGGGAATTTCTTAGATGGACATGTTCAATGCAGATAAAACTGCACTCCATCCTTCAACAGAATAACCCTCCTGCACCCCTTTCCATCCAGGTAAGTACACAACCCGTTCTCCAGCTACCAAAAATGCCTGCATAAGGCTGGATGGTCCCCCTGGCCACAAAAAGCAAAATCGAGTTGATTTTGATGCATAGTGTGACCTTATAGGACTGGATAGAACTGCCCCTGCGGGTTTCTAAGACTAACTCTTTATGGGAGTAGAAAGCCTTGTCTTTCTCCCATGGCCACAAAAAAATCTCCCTAAAAACATTTCCCAAAGTCTGGTTGTTAAGGGCAAAATTAATTTCCACTCACCAACACTAAGGCATATCCCAAAGGGAGACAAAGTAAGGGAGAGGAACAGCAGAGGGCACCATGGGGGTCTGGCTGCCTATAGCACACCCCCTCCCCCAGGAGGCACTCCTAGGTGTGTGTGCAGGTGAGGAAAGTGGTGACCTTGCACTCATCCCTGGGCCAGACACAGGTTGCAAGCAGCAGGTGCTTAAGGATTGAGGTGACTGAGCATGCCTGGCAACCTCTGCAGCCTTTCAGAGCTGCTGCCTGGGTCCCAGTGCCACTTTCCTGCCTAGGACTGGGTGAGCTTGCTGGCTGCTCTCTAACCTCATTCCTGAACCAGGAAAGTTGGGGAGGCCTGACCAAAATGGAAATGCTGGCTCTTTCCCACTGTGAGCTGTAGGGACGAGCACTGCAGCCGATGTTGCCCTGCTAGTCTCTGTGGGTGCTCCTTCCTGCTCTCCGGGTTTCGTCGGGGTCTGCCTAAGTAGGAGTGCCTGGTCACATGGTCATCCTGGATGGCACAGTGGGATAGGTGTCGGACTGCTAACTGGGATGAGGACACTCCAGTAGCACTGGCCAAAACAAATGGTTCTGTATTCGCTGAGGAGGTTGAGACCCCTCTTCTGTTATAGTCCTAATGGCTATGGGACCTCACTCATTCCCCTTCTCTGAGCCTTGCTTTGCCTCATTGATGAAAGGGGGGTTGGTGGGGATAGCTGAGACCTCACCAGGCGGTCCTGACAATTGGGTGTGAGTATTGGTGAGCACCTGGCGCATGCTGCACGCTGTGCGCTCAAGTCAAACGCGTTCATTATAAGAAGAGCCCTTCTCACATCTCAGGCGATGGCGCCCTCGCTTTCTCACTGCTCAAACCCCAAACTGAGTCTGCATTCACGCCTGCCCCTGCTTTGTATCTCTAAGACAAAATATCAGTTCCTCTTCAGAATTTATCCACATCCCAAGCTTTCCTCAACAGTTTACCTTCAGCTCCATCCTGGTTCACTGCTTTTGCCCTTGCCCCCTTCCCTCCCCTCTCCTCCTCTCCTCTCCACTCACTCCCCTTACCTCCCCTCCCTGCTCTTCAGTCCATCCACAAGCCTATGTTTTCTGCCTCTGTCTGTCTTGCAAATGGTGGAACCCCTGGGGCTCTGTCCCCTGCTTACTTCTCCCCTCCTTATTCTCAAACTCTTCCTGAGCAAACACATCCTGGGACCACTTTCCCTGAACTCTGGGCATGCTACTCTGCCTGCCGAACTCAGAGATTCCAAATGCAATTGAGCCTTTCATGAGCGCCTGGCTACCACCACCTTCCCCCAAACTGCCACTTTCCGGAGAGACTTCTGTTAACAGGTATGATGGGGCGCTTTCCTCTTAGTAACCAATTCTAATAGGATGCTAGCTGTGTACCTGCAAGATAACTTATTTACAGATCTTGTTTATTGTCATTTTCTCACTGCCAGAATACAGCTCTCAACAGGGCAGGGATTGGCACCACTTTGCTCACTGCCAGTCTGGGATGAATGAGTGATCACAGGACTCATGGCTAATGTTCACTGAACACCTTTACTGCACCGTCACTGAAATACGAGGGGGCTTCCAGGTGTTCACAGGAAAATTCCATTATTTTTAAATTCTCTCTTGCCCCTCCCCCTTGTGTATTTTACATCTTTATCTTCTGTATTATCTGGACCCCGCATTAAAATGTGACCAGGCACTTCAAAACAATATTTTAATGTGAATCGGGGTGTATTTTTACATAGCATTAGACAATTCACGCGCATTTTGTTTCAGCTCATTCACTGCAATTCTCCAAAGGTAACTTCACCTATCTCACTTCCTCTCTGCCTTTTTCCCCCGTTTGCATTCTTCCTTCTTTCCCCACCCTTCTGAATTTAGCCCTTGACTAAAGGCTTCCCCCTTTGTCTCCAATGGTTGCTTATTCTAAGATATGCCTACCTCACAGGTGTTATTGTTCCCCTCAAGGATCTATTGTTTTGCTGAGAATTGAGCTCTGGGATAAGTTCCGATCCAGACCTGAAGGGTGGCTGAAGATCGCTGGGGGAGGGGAAGGGAGGGAAGTGGGAGGTTGGGATCTGCCAGTCTCCATCTGACCAGCAACCCGGCCCTCCTTTATAGTAGTTATGATCCGCTTCTCTGAGCCTTTTCAGAGGAGTCCTTAGTGGGAGCCAGTCACCACCTAGTTCTGGTTTGGGGGCTGTGGAGGACTGCTGTTGCCATTTGAATAACGTGTTTTCATGTGTCCTGGTGGCGTAGTGATTATGAATTGGGCTGCTAACTGCCAGGCCAGCAATTAGAAATCACAGCAGCTCCTCGGGAGAAAGACTGGGCTTTCTACTCCCATAAAGAGTTAGTCTCAGAAACTCACAGGGTCACTATGAGTCGGCATTGAGTTTAGTTTTGGTTTGGTTTCTTTCCTCAGAGGGAAAGATCAATCATTGCACAAGCTTGAAGATCCCACTCACTACTCATGTTACCCCTATTGGCCTTGGTGTCCAGAGTCTATGGTGGTCTTGACCCCCACACTCGG
The DNA here is from genome assembly GCF_000313985.2 of Echinops telfairi. Lineage (NCBI taxonomy): Eukaryota > Metazoa > Chordata > Mammalia > Afrosoricida > Tenrecidae > Echinops > Echinops telfairi. Next base: position 4,743,988 of record NW_022103916.1, on the reverse strand, counting down.
CACTCATTTTCTCAAGTGTATGTCTAAGATGTTTCCATCACTTTGCCCCCTGTATGGCTATATCCACAGCAGAGGTCATTTGTACAAATAACCTCTGTCAGGTTTGGGATCTCTTCTCCCCCAAGTTTATCGGGTTATTCATGTCGTTGGCTCAGAGCAGCAAGTGAGTGTGCACTGGAAGGAAGCACTGCCCTGTGCCGTCCTCACACTGTTCTCAGGTTTGAGCCCACTGCGTCAAGCCATCTTCTTGAAGGGCTGTGCCTGTCTCTTGTTCGCTGCCTCCTTTTGCTACTTTACCACACATGAATGGTGTCCTTCTCCAGGGGCTGGTCTCTCTTGACATGTCCGAAGTATGCAGGATTGTGGCTATCACCGTGTTTATCAGGCATTTCTCTTAGTCTCTCTCTTCTTTCTTTAACTTCTGTGTCATTGCCACACCGTAGTCGGTTCTCAGTCAGTGTCTGTTGGAATAGACTTGATAGTGGATTTGGGTTTTTTAAAGTTATAATGATGATGGTTAACAGACTACAGAATTCACTTTTATGTATTTGGTTTAGAATCAGTCTCCACGTTCTAGAACCTAAATTCCTTGATGATATGTCGAGTAGTAGCCACTGTGCCAGGTTGTGGTTCACGGAAGTAGAAAGCCTCGTCTTCCTCCCTAGGAGCGTCTGGTGATTTCAAATTGCTGACCTAGCTATTAGAAGCCCAATTCATAACCTCTACACTACCAGGGCTCCTAAGAAACCCTTCCTCTAGTTACTCTCTCTATAGATTGGCATCCTGGATTTCACATTCAAAACGCATTCATAGCAAAACCCCAGCAGCAACAACAAAACAGGAAGCACCTCAATCCAAACGAAAGCAGAAGAGAATAAAAACTAGAACAATTTAAGAATGGGTCAAAAGGGAAAAGAAATGATAAGATAATGCATTTAAACCTAAAGATGTCTGCATTAATCCACTTTCCAGGGCACTCTGGCTTGGGGTAAGGAATACTGTACAGTCTTTTTTTTAAGCCCTGCCCCCACAGAGTTTATGCTATAGAATTGGAGATAGAAACAATAGACCACAGGAGTGCTTTCCACAGCCTGTGAAATGGTGAGCACTCACTGGGGACTCACTGCTGCTGAGTTAATCCCGACTCCTAGCAACCCCATAGGACAAGGGAGAACTACTCTTGTGGGTTTCTGAGACTGTAACAACGCTTTCCGTGAGTAGGAAAGCCCTGTCTTTCTCCCCAGGAAAGCAGCTGGTGGTTTCGAACTGCTGACCTTTACAAATTGCAGCCCAACTCATAACCACTATGCCACCAGAGTTCCCCTAGCACACTAGGCACTTGATAATGCTTACTCCAAGACACCAAGCTCTCTATTCCCCACAGGTTACCGCACTTAATTTATCCTCCCCTATGCTCACATTCGCTGTCCATCTGTCTTCTCTGTCCCCTTGCAGGTCTGCTGTTTGCGTCTCTTCCCTGAGCTGTCTGCTGGGGGCATGGCACTGCCCACAAATCCTACCATCTTTGACCTCGGCCTGGGCACATGGAGCCTGAAATCCCAGGAAACCCCTGAGACTGCAGCATGCTTCCAGAGTAGCCAGAAGCTGCCTGAGTACAAGGCAGTGGTTGTGGGTGCAAGTGGTGTGGGCAAGAGTGCCCTGACCATCCAACTGAATGACCAATGCTTTGTGGAGGACCACGACCCCACAATCCAGGATTCCTACTGGAAGGAAATGGCCTTGGACAGTGGGGGCTGTGTCCTCAATGTGCTGGACACCTCAGGGCAGACAGTTCATAAGTCCCTTCGTGACCAGTGTGTGGCTGCCAGTGATGGTGTGTTAGGGGTCTTTGCGCTCAATGACCCCTCCTCTCTAGCCCAGCTTCAGCAAATTCGGGACACGTGGGGTCCTCACCACACCCAGCCCCTCGTCCTGGTGGGCAACAAATCTGACCTTGTGACCACCGCCAGAGATGTTCATGTTGCTGCCCTCGCCCTCGCTCAGAGCTGGGGGAGCCCCTATGTGGAGACGTCAGCCAAGACACGTCAAGGTATCGAGGAGGCCTTTTTTCTTCTTGTCCATGAGATCCAGAAGGCCAAGGAAGCCAGAGCAAAGGAGGCCATAAAAGGAAATCACTGGAAGGGCATGTGCCACTGTGGCTGCTCAGTGTCTTGAAAGTATGGTCAAGAAAAGTGGACCTTCCTTCACTGTTCCTGTTGATAAACACCTACATATCTGGGGGGACGTCTTCGTTTGGTGAGGTGCTTTTTTTTTCTCACATGGGGTATAATGTTGGTTGTGTTTTGTCATGTTGAAAGATTTTGTGGAAAGTTCAATAAATGGTGCTCACAGGTTTCAAAGTAGCCTCTGAGCCAAGTGTTATCTGAGTTGGGGGTTCAAATTGGGTAGAAGGTTATCAAATTAGGAGAATGTTTCCCTTAAGAAATTTGGAGGCTTAAAAAAAAATTAAAAAAAAAAAAAAAGAAATTTGGAGGCCAGGTCCTGCTATGGGATGACAGGGATATAGAAGTCAATAAGGTATTCAGATAAAACATTCTTGTGGAGAGTTGGGGGGTGGAAAGTTTTTAAAAATATAGATATGTGCCCAAGAGCTCTGGTATAGTGGTTACTTGTTGGGCTGTGATCTGCATGGTCAGCAGTTCAAAACCAGCTGCAACTCTGTGGGAGAAAGACTGGGCTTTCCACTCCCGTCAACAGTTACGGTCTCAGAAACCCACTGAGGGGTCACTATGAGTCAGCGTTGAAAAAATATAGACATGGAGCACTGAGTAGAACTGCTCCATAGGATGTCCTAGAGGGTAGATCTTCTTGAGAGCAGACATAGTTTCACCTTTCTCCATCAGAATGACGGATGGATTTGAACTGCCAGCCTTTCAGTTAGCAGGCCAATGCTTAACCCAGGACCAATGTGCCACAAGGACCCATTTAAGTAATCGAACCTATATGGTAGAATAAGGGCTAGCAAAGTTGCTCCGTAGACAAGAAGGTCAATGACATAGGAACAAAAACTAGGGACTGAGGAGATAGGTAGTGCAAAGCCCAAGGCCACAAACCAGCTGTCCAACCAGAGGACATGAACTCCAATATCCTCAGTGACTCTATAGTGTATAACTCAAAATACTTAAAAATGACAAATCAAACTAATAGAGAAAAAAAAAACTCCCCTTCCTTCCTACCTTGACAAGTATGCTGTCTAATGACCCGGACATCCCGGGGCTAGTCTCTCAACTCCTGAGTTCCTTGACAGAATGTGCCTGTGGGAAAGGGCTGTCCCTTCTGCCTATCCCACTTCTCTTCCCACCCAGGGCCCTAGCTACAGGTCCAGGGCTCTCCTGCATGCATTGCACAGCCCTGCCAGCAGGGTCTAGCCTTTCTGCTCACATGCCCTGACCACTCCTGGATTCTTGGGAGCGTTGGTCTCGGGAAGACACTGTTGATGGAACCAGAGTTTCAAGGACACATGAGATCCACGCGGTCCTGTGCTCGGCATCATATGGCTCCCTTTCACAGTGGAGCAGCCTAGCCTGGGTGGGTAGGGTGTAAGGTTGTTTCTGAAGTGGGGGGACCCAGAGCAGCAGGAGTCCGGCCTGGATCTAAAGGCAGTCACCACAGTCCAGCTCATCAGCCCCCCCCACCACGTGACACGGCTACATACACACGAGCACAAAGCTGCTTCATATCATATTTATTGTGGAGCCAGTTGATAGGGATCTTGAGATTAGGGGGCAGCAAACAGACAGTAGCTGGGGTCTCAGCATGTTGAGAAAAAGCAGTCTGAGTGTCAGAGGCGAGGTGGGCAGTCCTGGGTCAGAGGGCTCCTGGGATTCCAGCATTACTCAGGGTGCCAAGAGACGGCGCCCGGGCGCCAGGGGCGCGGGAGTCTCCAGGCGTTTCACCCGCAGCAGTGCACCCAGCACGCCCTCAGGTGGCCCCTCAGGGCCCAGATCTTGGTCTGCTGCGCGGCGGAGGCGGCGAGGGGCTGCCACAGTCTCAAGGTCAGGACTTCCCGTGAGGAGCCGCCCCAGCAAGTACCTACAGTGGGAGGAGAGTGGAATGCAGAGAGGTCATATGTCCAGGAGACCCTGCCCCAGGCCCTGGGGACCCTGCTGTCCTCACACAGGCGTCCCCAACCCAATGACTCCCGGAGACAGGTGGCCGTGCCTTCCATCCAAGAAATCCTGCCACCCACCCACAGAAACAGAACCTCCATTCCACCCCCAGCGCTGGCCCCAAAAGTAAGTAGCCGTGTTCCCGCATCATCCTGGACCCAGGACCCCACTCCCTCCTAGGCTCTCCAGGTCCCTGCCGGCATCCTTCCGGGACCGGACACAGGCGCCGCGGCCCTCCCCTTGCCCAAGTACCTCAGCAGCTCGGGATCCACATCCGGGGTGTCATCGCCGGCCTCCTCGGCATCTGGGCCCGCAGGGCCATCGTCGTAGGCCGGGGGCCGAGTTCTGAGCACAGACGCGGGGGCGGGGGCCAGCTGAGCGGCTAGGGCGGCGGGGTCCAGGCGGGCACGGAGCAGGGCGCGCGCGAGCTGCGCGGCGGGGGCGTCGGGGTCGTCGTCCAGGCCCAGCGCCGCGGGGTCCGCCGCCCGAGGAGCGCCCCAGAGCCGCAGCAGCTGCGCCAGGACTCGAGCTTGCTGGTCCTCCGCCTCCTGCGCCTCGACGCGCGCCCGCTCCTGCCGTTCAGCCTCCAGCAGGTGGGCCAGCGCCCGCGCCAGCTCCTGCATCGCCCCCGCCGCCTCCCCCCGGGGCAGTGCCCGACGGAAGCGGCGGGGAGCGCCAGTCTCAGCCATGGGCGGTAAGGGGGCGCCCAGGCCTCGGGCCTCCTACAGAAACAAGAGGTGGGCGGGGGAGAGGAGGGGGGCCGTCAGTGTCCCTTCAGCCAAGGACTCAACCAGGGGACGTGGAATAATGCAGATGCCACTAAAGGCACCCCTGGATTCCCCCACGTACCTAAACACCTCCAAGGTCACTCGAGACCTCCAAATGGCCTCAGAAGCATTTACTCACTGCCATCGAGTTGATTCCAAGGCCTGGTGGCGTCATGGTTATGCATTGGGCTTCAGTCCTCCTGGTGGTCAACCATTCGAAACCACCAGCAGCTCCACGGGAAACGCCTGGGCTTTCTACTCCCGTAAACAGCTATGGTCTCGGAAACCCATAGGGCGTCGCTATGAGTCAGCATTGACTCGATATTTTTAATAGGGCAGGGTAGACTTGCCCCTGTGGGTTTTCAAGACTGTAACTCATTACGGGATTAGAAAGCTTCATCTTTCTCACTGAGCACCCGGTGGTTTTGAACTGCTGACTTGATGGTTAGGAGCCCAATCAATGTGTAACCCAAACTCTAGACCCCCAAGTGACCCCCAGAGCTTGCCCCAGGGGCCCTGGAGACATTCAGTTACTTCAAGGGCTTCTGTGGATCCCTAAAGTCTCCCAGAAATCTCCCTGTGACTCTCTAAGGCATTCAGGGGTGCTCTAACCCTCAGAAACAACACCAAGCACTGCTGTCACGTGGGTTCTGATTCATAGTGACCCAGGCCCCCGGAAACCCCAAATACCTCTGTAGACCCTCCAGACCCCGCCTTGACTTCCCAAATCCTTCAGACAACAGTAATTCTGAGCCATCTCAAATATCCCTAGGGAGCATCAGACACCCAAGGGCCCCCAGCAGATCCCTTCAGACGTTCCAATCACCTCATGGTGACTCCCAGGACCACTTCAGACTCCCTGAAACTGCCAGACATCCCAAAGGCCACCTCAAAAAACCCATGCAAACTCATTGCCATTGAGCCAATGCAACTCATCAAGAGTCGGCCTGCCCGTGTAGGTTTCCGAGACTGTAACTGGTAAGGGGAGTAGGAAGCATTATCTTTCTTTTGCCAGGACCTCTTTTTATTTTCCCACTGCCATGAAGTTGATGCCGACTCTAGAGACACCACATGACAGGGTAGAGCTGCCCCTGACAGTGTCCAAGACTGGCTAGTGGTTTCGAACTGCAGACCTTGGGGATCGCAGCCAACATGTAATCACAATGCCACCAGGGCTCCACGACGACTTTCTAGTGAGTTGTTTTTTGTTTTTTTTAATGGAAACATTCCATATTTTTTGTTTATCTATCTATCTATCTATTTTTTTTTCCTCCTAGTAACTCTGGGAGCCCTGGTGGCATAATGGTTACTTACGCATTGCACTGTAATCTGCAAGGTCAGCAATTCTAAGCCACCAGCCCACTCTGCAAGAGAACGATGAGGCTTTCTATTCCTATAAAGATTTGCAGTCTCGGCCACCCCATGGGCGGCTCTAGCCTGTCCTGTGGAGTTGCTATGAGTCTGAAGCAGCTCAATGGCAAGTGAGTTTGCAGTATTATACTTTTCCATAAGTATATTTCTTTATTAGTTTATGTACTGTTTTCCATTTGATTAATGTTGATTTTCCAATATATATTTACATTACTTACAAATAGTGGGAATTTTACCCCTTTCCTTCTCCAAATTTTGTACGTTAGCTTCTTGCATCATGAGTACATAGCCCCCTACCCTCCCCTACCCAGGGCTACTCACCAAAAAGTATATTATAGATTAACGTAGAAAATAGGAGGGGCTTCAAAAATCAGTGGACAAATTTGATTTTCTTTTCAATTCACACCCCCCACACACACACACAAACTTGGATGGGTAGGGGGATATACAGTAATATAGAAAAGTCTATAGTCGTGATACTTTGTGATACATTGCCACTCCTTCTGGGTGTTTTTATAAGCAAATTTAAATACAGGCTCCTACTGTTCACTTGTTTTACCCCAAAGGCAGCGGACTATTCTACTTCATGTCTTTTGGAACTCTATATATCAGGGTAGCGAAAGCATCCTTTGTATAGATGTCTAGTAGTCTGTTTAACCAGTCTTCAAATGATAGATACGTAGGGTGCTTCTTCTCCTTTACAATGTTGGAATGAATAAGCTGACTCATAGATTATTTAGTATGTGTGCAGGTTTATCTGTAGGATTAATTATTCAGGGATGGATTTTCAGTTCAGACAGTTTCAATAAAATGTCATTAAGTTAAAAAAAAGTCACTAAGTTTAAAGAAATATAAGCATACTGCCAAATATAAGAAATAAGAGTTGACCATGAAGATTTGAAAAAGAAAGAGATCATCTAGAAATATATTTCAAATGAAAATCTCAGTGGACATATTAAACAGCAGATTTGACACCGCTGAAGAAAGTGCTAGATTTGAACAGAGCTTTGAAACTACTATACCCATAAGCATGCAGACACTGGCACTAGGACAGACTCACTGCACGGCCATGAGACAGGATGGCTGCTCCGGTACATGACATAGGAATAACACATTCACCGAATTGGGGAGGACATGGAAAGCAAAAGAGAAATAAATCGGAATTTCTTTTTATCTCAAGACAGTATAAAAAGAATAAAAAATTAAAGAAAAAAAAGAATAAAAGTAAAACCACGGGGTGGGAGAAGATGCCTGCAACACAAACACACAAAATCAATACCCAGAATATACAACGAACACCTAAAAAGCAACAACAGAAAAAAAAACCGAATTTAAAAGTGGACAAAAATTTTACCCAAAAGAGGGGGGGGGGCCGCAGAAATGGGTAATGTCATAATCAGATAAATGAATATTGTAACCCTGATGAAATCCTCTGCACTGCTACATCCCTGCCAATTGGGAAAAATCAAAGTCACTTGTTGACATAGATGGCGGGG
>NW_022103916.1:4731104-4736124 GCF_000313985.2 Echinops telfairi | reverse complement strand
GGGGGGGGAGATATTACTGATGGGAACCAGACCCCAATTCTTTAAAGGTTACCACAAAGCTATTCATAAAAGCAGGCGGGGAGAGAAAAACCTGGACAAATTGCCAATGTCCACTGACAGGAGGATGTGTAGATTGATGGCGGCAGACCCCTGTGGGAAAGTATTCAGCAGTAAACAAACGCTTTGCAGCTAATTCACTTCAATACAGATGAAGCTCACACGGATGACGTAAAGCCCAAAAGGGAGGAGCACGTTGAGGAATTCCACTGCTGCCTCCCAGAGACCACCATATATGCCAGTGGCTTCCCAGTCATACACACACACACCCCCGCCCCGCCCCCGAGTCCCAGGAGCCCAGTTTCTGGTATGATTCCATTTCTAGGATGTTCAAAAGTTGGGAAAACTAAACGATATATTTAGAGATATATACGAGGAGGTTTCAAAAGGGTCACAGAAAAACAGAATTAAAAGACAATGGAATTTTCCCACACATTTTTTGAAGCCCCCTTGTACATGTGAAAAGAGCCCTGGTGGCGTAGTGGTTACATGTGGAGCAGTTCGAAACCACCCGCAGCTACGCGGAAGATAGACTGGGCTTTCCAGTCCCTAAAACAGTTACAGTCTCGGAAATCCAGAGGGAGTCGCTATGAGTCAGCATTGACTCAATGGCAATGAGATGTATATGCGAGACGCTACAAAAAAATAGTAAAGGACCAAAAAGCAAAAAAGACAGGATCATGATTATGGGGACAGAGGGGTTGCCATGGAAAGGCACACAGGACTTCCTTAAGGTCTTTCTTAGCGCGCTGGGAGGTGCATAGAGGGGATTATTTTTATCATTATTCCTCAAGTCTTGCACATATGTCAAATAAACTACATTTAATTATATATAAAATATGTAATTTTTAAAAACAATCTCAACCCCCCAGTAAGCACAGTATGACGCATGCACACGGGTTGGCAGGCTTTGAGAAGTCATGCAGGCGGCCCAACCCGGCTATAGTCACATACAAGCAACTGCACATGCTCACCCAGACGGCAGCTCATGCAGTTACAAAAGCCAAGTCACCCAGATGCATTGGCAGCACCCTCCTTCAAAGCACAATGCAGCACGGAGACATCATGGCTCCTCTCCCCGAAGCCGCAGCCTCAGGAACAGACACAATTTGTCTCCAGCACTCGGTTCAAGGTCACCCAAATGGAATATGCGCAAGAGGAGGCGAAGACCACTCCCTCCCAAGCAAGCATGAAATCTCGCTGCTTCGCACACACCAGCACACAGACACGCCCATACGCCATAGCAGCACACATCTAAGGTTCACCAAGGCACACAGTGTCGCTGAGAAGGAACCCCTTGGACTGACCAACAGTCACCCAAAGAAGCACTAGCGCATCTCACATACTACACGCTCAGACGCCCAGGGACCCCTCTGCAGGGACACACGGGAGCGGTCGCATGCAAGGACACGCACTTTCAAGGACACGACGCACCCCTGTCATCGCATCCCGCGCACATCTTCACTCACCCGCCCCATCCCACTGGCAGCTCGACTGGCGGCGGCCAGAGCACCGCCGCGGACCCAGCCCGCCCACCACAGCCCTGCAGCAGAAACGGCCCTTGGCGCGCGGGCACTGCCTGGGCACAGACTGGGGGGCTGGACTCTGGGTCCCCCTTGCCAGTCTGTCCACACATCCCAGGAGCTGGTCCTGCTAGGGTGAAGGAAGCAGGTGACACCGACCCTAGCCGGCCCGTAGCATCCTCCTCCCTGCTCCCGCCCGCCCCAGGATGGGGCCGCACCTTTACGGGCCTCGCGCCAAGAGCAGGGAGTGGCCGAAGTAGACCCAACAGCAGCAGCACCAAGAGGCCTACGCCCCCGGCCCGCGGCCCGCAGAGCAGCGGCGACCCCGCCATGCTGCCCCAGCGAGCCGGGCTCCGGACGGGCGGACTGGCTGGCAACTGCGCGGCACCTGGGCTAGCCAGCAAGGCTGGGGTCCTCTGCGGCTGCGCGCTCCCAGGAACTGTGCCCTCTCCTGCCCATCCCCTGTCGCCACTCCACGCAGGCGCAGCTTCCAGTCTCTGGCAGCCCCTCCATCCCGCCGGTCACCATGGAGATGCCCTAAGGGCTAGGTGAAGAGATGGAGCCTGCCGCGGCGGTTGCCATGGCAGTCAGAAGGCAGTTGCCAGGGCAACAGACTTTGCTGTTACCACAGTAGTCACACAGGAAATAATGTTTCCACTGGGGGGGGGGGGGTAGTGCAGTCCTCACTTCTCCCTCCTTAGAGAAAAAAAACCCCAAACATATTCATTGCCAGCGAGTCGATTCGGACTGATAGCAACCCTATAGAGCAGGGTAGAACTACCCCTGTGCATTTCCCACCAAGAGGTGATTGCGAACTGCTGACCAACTAGGGCTCCTCCTTCCTTGAAGAAGAGGCATACATCTATTGCTTCCTTTATTGAATAAACAATTAAGGACCCTCACATGACAAGGAACCTGTAGAAGCTAAGACCAATCTCTGCCCGAACATCAGCAAGTAATGGAAGCCCTCAGTCCCACAACAGGTCTGAATTCTGTCCATGACCTGACTGGGTGTAGAAGCCATTGCCCCCACCGTCAAGACTCAGCTGAGACTGCTCCTTGTGAGACTCTGAGCAGAAGATCCAGTGAAGCCATTCCCTGGCTTCTGACTCACAGAAAGTAATATGTTTATGATAATAAATGGGTGTTGTTTTAAAATTTTAAGGTTATTGTAATATTGTTTCAAAATCAAAACAAGCAGCCATCTCAGTGAGGCGTTGACTAAGTCCACAGACTAAGAAGAAGCACGCTAGCCTGTGTGATCCACGGATTGTAAATAATCCAAATCTCAAGGAGGGAATGGCATCAGAGTTTAAATTGTGAACACCTGGTTCGCAGAAGGCTGTGGATGACAGTGGAAACCCAAAATCCATTTTTAGGGTCCATACATGAATCGAGGTTTTTAGCTGTTTTACTTTGTTAGTCTTGGTAGGTTTGGTGTTTTTTTTTAATAATTCTTGCTAGTTTTGATTGTTTGTGTTTTAAAAGCTTTTTCTGCATCTGAAATCCAGGATATGTAAATCTATAGAGACAGTAACTGCATGAATGGTTTCTTGGAGGCGTGGCAGAGGAGCTTGGGGGGGAATGGGGAGCTAATAAAGATGAATACAAGAATGAAGAAAATGTTCTAAAACTGATTGTGCTGATGATAATTGTACAACTCTTCTTGATGTGATTGAACTATTGCATTGTATGATATGTGAGTTATATGCTAATAAACTGTTGAGGAAAAAAAACCAAATCTACTGCCATCAAATCTAGTCCAACTCATAGTATACACAGCAATTAACAAACAAAAATCACCTAATATAACCAACTTCTACCAAGTTAACTCTAACTTATAATGACCCTTAGGGTTATCAAAGCTGTAAATCTTTTTTTTTAAATCATTTTATTGGGGGCTCGTACAATTCTTATCACAATCCATACATACATCCACATCATTCTCAAAACATTTGCTTTCTATTTGAGCACTTGATATCAGCTCCTCATTTTCCCCCTCTCTCCACACTCACCCTCTCTCATGAACCCTTCATAATTCATAAATTCTTATTATTTTCTCATATTTTACACTGTCCGATGTCTCCCTTCACCCATTTTCTGTTGTCCATCCCCCAGGGAGGAAGTTATATATAGATCCTTGTAATCGTTTCCCCCTTTCTACCCCGCCTTTCTCCACCTTCCACATATCACCACTCTCACCACTGGTCTTGAAGGGGTCATCTGTCCTGGATTTTCTGTGTTTCCACTTCCTATCTGTACCAGTGTACATCCTCTGGTCTAGCCAGATTTGTAAGGTAGAATTGGGATCATGATAGTGGGGGGGGGGTGTAAGTATTTAAGAACTAGAGGAAAGTTGTATGTTTCATCGGTGCTACCCTGCACCCTGACTGGCTCGTCTCCTCCCTGCGACCCTTCTGTAAGGAGGTGTCCAGTTGCCTACAAATGGGCTTTGGGTCTCCACTCTGCACTCACCCTCATTCACAATGATCAAAGCTGTAAATCTTTATATCAAAGCGTAATTGTATATCAAGAAAACATCCCAGCCCAGTCCAGATCAAGTCCATTAGTCTGATATTAACCCATATGTCTGACACGAGTCCATTGGTACAATGACTCTGCGTGGTCTTTCATCGTTTTTTTATGCTTCTTGCATCATTCAATATTTTGCCCTAGAACATTTCAGTATTGGAACTTGAGGCTTGAATGTTTTCTTGAGTTCTTTCAGCTTAAGATATGCTTAGTGTGTTATTTCTTTTTGGTTTTCTACCTCTAGGTTTTTGCACATTTCATCATAATATTTTACTTTGTTTTCTCGAGCTGCCCTTTGAATTTTACTGTTCAGCTCTGTTAATTTCTTACATTTGCTTTAGTTACTCTATAATTAAAAGTAAGCTTCAGAGTCTCTTCTGACATCCACTTTGATTTTTTCTTTCTTCACCGTCTTTTTAATGACCTATTGCTTTCTTCATGAATGATGTTCTTGACGTCCTCCCACAGCTCATCCAGTCTGCTGTCATTAGTGTTCAATGCAGCAAATCTGTTCTTTAGATGCTCTCGGAATTCAGGTGGGAGAGACTCAAGTTCGCATTTCGGCTCTTTTGGATTTGTTTTTGTTTGTTTTTTATTGTTCTTTTTTCTTTGTGGATTTTTTTGAATATTTTTCAATTTCAACCTGAACTTACATATAAGCAATTGATGGTTTCTTCCACAGTCAACCCCTGGCCTGGTTTTAGCTGTTTTAGCATCTCTATCGTCTCATCCCACAAATGTAATTAATTTGATTTCTGTGTATTCCATCTGGAGAAGTCCATGTGTATAATCACCGTTTGTGTTGTTGAAAATTTTGCTATGAAGAAGTCATTGGTCTTGTAAGATTTTATTATGCAATCTCTAGCTTCATTTCTATCACCAAGGTCATATTTTCCAACTACTGTTCC
>NW_022103916.1:4709654-4730207 GCF_000313985.2 Echinops telfairi | reverse complement strand
ATTGTAATAAGAGTTGTTTGAGCCCCTAATAAAATGATTTTTTTTAAAGAGCTGTAAGAGCCCCCAAGAAAATAATTTTAATTTAAAAATTGAATAATCTTTGTATTGATTGGATTTCTTTGAATGCAGATAGATACAGTCATATCACAGACAGCATTATACTTCAAGATGGGCCGTGAAATGTCCTTTTTGACAATGAATGCAATGCCAAGCCTCTTGATTGTTCCATTTCCAGCATAGTATATGACTGCCTCATTCAAAAAATGGCAAATACCGGTCCATTTCAGCTCACGAATGCCTAGACTATTGATTTTTATGTGTTCCATTTCAGTTGTGGTGATTTCCCCTTTTCCTAGATTCATTCTTAGTACAAGTTCCAATTGTTAAAAGATGGTAGCTGTTTTTTCTTATTTCTAATCATGCTCCATCAACAAGTAAAAGTCCCGAAGGCTTTACTCTAGCCGTTATTAGGATGGACCCTACTTTGAGAAGGCAGCTCTTTTTTGGTCATTTTTTAATGTCTTCTGATCTGATGGGCTCTTATCCCGGCACGGTCATGGACAGTGGTCTGCTTCTTTTCATGAAGTTTTCAGTATCTGACAAAGTTTCAATTCTGCCTATAAGGTTTTCTGTGGCTAATTCTTCCGAGGTAGACAGTCTATTCCCTCTCCATAGTCTGCTCTTAGTCTGGAAGCTTTGTTGACACCTGCTCACTTTGGGTGACCCCGCTGGCATTTGAAATACTAGTGAGGTAGCTTTCAGCATCACAGCAACACACAAGCCACCCCAGAATGACAGACTGACGGACAAGTAGTGTCTGGGTGTTATCTTTAGTAAATTGTCTGTTCATGTCTGGTGTCCAGTTCTGATTGGTTATTTGTGTTTTTCTTATTAAGGTGTTGTAATTTTCTCTAATTTCTGAAACAAGCCCTTTATTATCATTGACAAATATTTTTCTCAATTTATGAGTTCTTTCTACTTTTTTTCCATGAAGTCCTTTGTTTGTTTGTTTTCTCCCTGCCTCATAAATTCTTTTGATGTATGATGGGGTGCCCAAAACAAACCAGAAAAAAAGTTTCGCTGGGTGGAGTAAGCATCCCCCCCCAGGTGAGTATGGAACAACTCCCTCTGAATTAGTGCACCCAGGGCCTCCCCTGGGAAGGTTCTCTGGTCACAGTGAATTTTTTGGTAAAAGGTGTTTCGTTAAAACTGCTTTTTAAGGTGGCTGATTTAAGAGAACTGCGTTTGGCTATGAACTTTTGTTTCCTGCTTGAGAAAAATGCTGCATAAACTGTTGTGATGTTGAACACAGCTTACATAGGACAGCGCTCTGGGAAAACCCAAGTGTTTTCATGTTTCAATAAGGTGAAATGTCAATTGCTGACAAACCTTGTTCTGGACGTCCATCAACTTGCCGAAAAGATGAAAATGCCCATTCCTAGTGCATTTGGAGTCCCTTTAAGCAGGCCACACTGTTAATTAAGCTTTCTATTTAGAGGTCTGACTGCATAACAGTGTGCGACAAAAAGGGCCTGATTTGTGTCAGCAGAGGGGGGACTGATTTTGTCACCAGGACAATGCACCTGCTCACACAGCCATCTCAGTGTGCCAGTTTTTGGCAAAAAAAAACCCCACATGTCTCTTTTGCCTCATGTACCTTACTCACCTGACCTCATGCTGTGTGACTTCTTTTTGTTTCCACAAATACAGAAGGACAAGAAAGGACAGTGATTTGAAGATGTAGAAGAGGTGAAGAAAAAAACCTGAGGGAGGTGCTGTCAGCCATCCAAACAGATGAGTTTGAAAAATGTTTCCAAGAATGGAATGGCAGATTTGACAAATGTATTAGGTGTAATGGAGAATAGTTTGAAGGTGATAAGGTTGTTTTGTAAAAGTATTTAAAGACATAGCTTTGGAGGGGGAATTCTGGTGGGGTTTTTTTGGGGGGGGTCCCCTTTCATATAAATGTGTTCTTAGAAGGTCTCAGTCCTCTATTTTGTATTCCATAGTATGGGTGTTTCTTGTGATGTCGGGTAGGGTACTTATGCGTTGATTTAGAGCCTTTAAGTTTGTCCCTATCTCAGTTCTGGGCTTTATATTAAGGTCTTTAATCCATCTTTTATGTATGTTTACAGAAGATTTGTATATTTGGGTGGAAGAAAACCTAAATAAGTAGCACAATCATTCTTCATGAATCAGAACATTAAAAAATTTATGTTAATCTTTAAACTTCCCCACATAGGGAGATCTACAGCTTTCTTTTCTTCCAAAACTCTCTATATATCCACATCTGTGTACATTCCACTCACCTGTGCCACTTTTGGCATGTGAACAGAGATTGGCTGCTGCTTCTGAGACATGTTTTATGTTTGTCTCTGCCATGAACAGCACTCTCGAGTTGAACATATTGAAGAGTCAAGGATGGGTAGGTGGTGTGGCACTAACCTATCCCAAGCACAGGTTGGTGGCTGGAAATGGTTATATACTGCGTCTCCTGTCAAGATCTTGGTGTCGAGGTTGAGGCTCCAGTTTTCAGGGAGTGCAGGCCAATGACCAGTACAAATGATCTGAAGGAGAGAGAAGATAATGATTCAAGGTACTTTACCTCCTCCACCTCCTGAGCTGTATTCACTGACTGTATATTAGAGCAGGGTCCAGGGTTTCTTAAATCCATCCCTTCGGAGCACAAGACAACAGTCAAACTATGTCTGTTTAGAACCTGGGTCTGTGGACAGCTGTGGTTCAAATGCTCCCATGCTAATTACCATCCCCATGCAGGTTCACCTAATTTGCACTCTGGTAGGGCTGGCTGGTTCTCCCCACCTTCCCCACCCCCTACCCCCATGCTGAGAAAGAGCTGCCACAGACCCCCCTGGAACCAGGCCCAGCCTCAAGAGCCCCAGCTGAGCATTGAGAGGGAGCCTTCAGTTGATTTGAATGCAGTGACTCTTTCAATCCCGGAGTTCAGGGAACTTATGAGTTTTTCTCGCTGGAATTTAATCACAGGCACCCCTTCACTCCTCCCCAACTCAGACTCTACCCACCCCCAAGAATGTTGGGTATTCCTGTCCTTTGTGGTGTTAGTGCCTGGGCAGGTGTGGAGACAATGACTCAGTTCACCTTGTCTCCTGGCTTCACTGAGCCCTGGAGGCTGGGGGAAGAGCTGCTCCGCAGGTGTCCACGGCATTCCTTGGGTTCTTGGCCTGAAACCCCCCTGAAATACAAGGCTGTAATTGGCAGAGGTTTCTGTTCTTGTGCGGAAGTTTAAAACTCAGATTCTTGAATCCTATCTGCTTTTTTTTTTTTTAAGTTTTGTTTGAAGAAGGCTTTAGAGTGTCTTTTACGTGGTCATGTGTTTTTTGTTTTGTTTTTTTAACCTCCCTGCCATTTTAACTACTTTTAAGGGTAACAATTCAGTGACATTAATTACACTGGACCCTTATGGAATCACCACTATTTTGATTTTCTTTTCATTACTTCAAACACAAACTCTGCACTTACAAAGCAATCACTCCCCATTTATCCCATTACTTCCCCACCACCACCCCTCTCCCTGATTCGGGCTTAAAGGAGCTCTAATGGAGTAATGATTGTATGTTGGACTACTATCCACAAGGCCAGCAGTTTGAAACCACCAGCTACTCCTAAAGAGAGAGATGAGGCTCTCCCTTCCAGTAAAGAGTTACAGTCCTTGCTGGGCTATCAAAAGGTATAACATCTGGAATCTTAAAGGCTTGAAGTTAAACAAGCAACCATCCATCAGGGAAGCATATAAGCCCACGTGGAAGAAGCACACCAGCCTATGTGATCACGAGGTGTCCATGGGATCAGATAGCAAGTATCAAAAGATCCAAAACAAACAATTATATCGATGCAAAAGAGGGGGGTTGGAGTAGAGACCCAAAGCCCATCTGTAGACAATTGGACATCCCCCCACAGAAGGGATACAAGGAAGGGAAAATTTAATCAGCGTGCAGTATAGCACTGATGAAACACACACCATTCCTCTAGTTCCTGAATGCTTCCTCCCCACCACTACCATGACCCAGTTCTACCTTACAGATCCGTCTAGACCGGGGTACACACACAGGTACAGATAAGAGCTCTCCACACATGAATTCAGGACAGAGAAAACCCTCAGGAACAGTAGTGGGAGTAGCAATATCATGAGCGTAGATGAAAGGTGGAGTGAGGGGAAAGGGGAGAAAAGGGGAACCCATCCCAAGGTTGGATATATAGCCCACCTCCCAGGGGGACAGATAACAGAAATGTGGGTGAAGGGAGACAAGGGACAGTGTAAGACATGAAATAACAACAATAATATATAATTGATCAAGGATTCAATAGGGTTGGAGGGTAGGGGATGAAGGGGAAAAAAGAGGAGCTGATACCAAGGGCTCAAGTAGAAAGAAAATGTTTTGGAAATGTTGATGGCAACATATGTACAAGTGTGCTTAATTCAATTGAATGATGGATTGTTATAAGATTTGTAAAAGCCCCCCAGTAAATGATTAATGGAAAAAGAGTTCCAGTCTCAGAAACCCAGAGGGGCAGTCCCACCCTGTCCTAGAGAGTTGCTGTGAGTCTGGCAGTGAGTTCTCAGTGACTTAGGGTGACCCTATGTGTGCGCCACAGAGTGTTCTATTTCAAAAACAAAGAGGTTTCTTTTTTAATATATAAATCATTTTATTGGGTGCTCTTACAGCTTTTATAACAATCCAGATATCCATTGTGTCAAGCACATTGGTACATTTGTTGCCAACATCCTTTTCAAACCATTTCTTTCTACTTGAGCCCTTGGTATCAGCTCTTCATTTTTCCCCACCACCCCCCACCCTCCCACCCTCATGAATCCTTGATAAATGATCAATTATTATTATGTTCGTGTCTTACATTGTCCGCTGTCTCCGTTCACTCACCTTTCTGTTGTTCATCCCCTGTGTGTGTGTGAGTGTGTTATGTTGATCACTGGGATTGGTTCTCCCTTCCTTCCCTTTTGCCCCGCTACTTTCCCCTACCCTCATGGTATTGCTACTCCCATTGTAAGGCAGCAGTGACTCCATGACAGGCCAAGCCTCTTAAGGCAGGTCTGAGTTTTGTTTCTCTAACAAAGTCACCCTCTCCCCCGAAATGACGCTGACCACACCTGGAAAGGCCCGAATGATCACAGTGACGCTGACCACACCTGGAAAGTCGTGAGTGACCACAATCGGAACGTCCTAGAGTGGAGCCAGTCAACCAAAAAGACCTGCACAACCAATTGTCTCCAGATGGAGTCATTGAACTAGGGGAGGGTGAGGGGGATCGTTTCGCCCAGCTTGTGTAACCTGTAGAGAGTATAAAAGCTTGGCTTGTGCCCCAGGCCGGGGTCCTTGTCTTTGGTGACCACTGCGTTGGTGCCTTAGCACTTGGGCCCTAGCTCGAGCTCGTCAATAAACTCCTTTGTGGTTTGCAGCCTCGGTGACTCTGCCTCTCTGTTCCTGGGGTCACGGGAAAGCCGGCAGCAACACCATTACTTACTGTTCCTGAGGGGTTTCTCTGTCTTGGATTCCCTGTGTCCAGAGTGTGTATCTGTATCAGTGTACATGTTCCTGTGTTGCCGGATTCAAACAAACAGTTTTATTGACATATAATTCACATAACATAAAATTCAATAGTTTAATTCTATTTTAAAATTTTGTGCAATCATCATCACAATCAGTTCTAGACTATTTTCTTCATTGTTGTATCCATTATTATTAGCTCCCCATTTTCCCCTAACCTCCCCTACCATAACACTAGGAAACTATTAATCTAGTTATTATTTCCATAGATTTACCTATCCTCGATTTTATATAAAGAAGGTCACACAAAAATGACAACAAAGTTCAACACAGAAAATCCTCATTCCAAAAGAGAGTAGAAAATGATAAAAACAGAACGAGTCCAAAATGGACCAAAAGGGAAAATAAATGATATTACATTTTAACCTATCTGTAGTAATCAACTTTCCAATGCTCTCTGTCTGAGTACAAGACTATCTATCGTGGACGACTCTCGCGATGATTGTGACCAGATTAGAGCGCCCTGGTGGTGTAGGAGATAAGCATCAGGCTGTGATGTGAAAGAACAGCAGTTTCAAACAACCAGCAGCTTCCCCAGAGAAAGACTGGGCTTTCTCCTTTAAACAGCTGCAGTCTCAGAAGCCCACAGTGCTCGCTCTGAGTCAGCCTGGATTCAATGGCAGGGAGGGTGAGATTCTCTTTAATGGCTAAAGTAAATGGAAAGAATTATGAAGTCAAGCAACTGAACATAAAATTTCAAAGGACAGCTCAAGAAGACAAAGGCAAATATGAGCATGAAATGTCCAAAGACAAAGAGTTAGAAAACACAGAAAAGGAAGAACATGCTCAGTATATCTTACACTGAAAGAACTAAAGATAAAATTCGAGCCTGGAGTTGTGATATTGAAAAATTACATGAGCAAAATATTCAATGATGCAGGCAGCATCAAAAGACGATGGGAAGCATGCACAAACTCACTGTGACAAAAAGAACTGGTCGACATCCCACCGTTTCAGGAGGGAGCTTATGAGAAAGAACCAATGGTGCCGAGGGAAGTCCAATTTGTACTGAGAGCATTAGCTAAAACAAAGTTCCAGGAATTGAAGGAACACCAACTGAAATGTTTCTACAAGCTGATGCACTGGAAGCACTCATTGGTTTATGCCAGGCAGTTTGGAAGACAGCTACCTGGATAATGAGATCTATATATGTGACAGGTAGGAAGATTAGGAATAAAAAAGGGGTTGTTTCCACCAAACGTCTATGCTAAAGAAAATTAGCTGGCCGTGCCACAATAAAGGGGTTTGAAAGTAAGTAGGCACACATTGGACACTTATGGGGACCATCCAACGCTGGGCATGCTCAGACCAAGGTCACCTAGACACAGGTGAAGGTCAGCCTGCCTGGGCATGCACACCAGCAACATCATGTCACACATGCTTCAGCCACTAAGAACGGCTAATACCCTCAAGCATGCACACACACACACACCATCAAGTGGGAATTGGAGGGGATAAATAGCAGAGACTGAGGGCAGGCCTTTGTCTTTCAGTTCAGAAGGCAGGATCGCTCCTGGGCAGGCAGGGCACACCTGCGAGCGCCCTCTCCCCTTTTTAGTTAGGAGTTCGCTCTCTTTCCGCTGTTCTTTTCTTTCTTTAGGGTCTCTTTTCTTTCTTTCTTTTTTTTGCAGCCTCCTCCTAACAGCCATTTTCTACGTGGTTTTTCGTGCCATTTTCAGTCACGGACTCTCCCTTGCTCCTGCCAGGTGGCCTTGCACGCTTTCCTGAAGGAGTGCCTACTGCCTGAGACTGATCTCCCCACACGTCCCTCGCCCTCCTAAAAGGCATTTGGATTACAAACGTGCTTCTGCTCCATGAACTCTTTCAGCGCTGAGAAGCAAGAACAGAAGTAAATCACTCCGGAAACCTAACAGTTGTACCTACTCCAAAGAAAGATGGATGACCCAATAGAATGCTCAAATTATAGAACAATATCATTAATATCATATGCAAGTAAAATTCAGCTGTAGATCATCCAGACATGGTTGCAGCCATACATTCACAGAGGCTGCCAGAGGTTCAGTCTGGATTCCTAAGAGGAACAAGGGAGATCATTGCTGATGTCAGATGGATCTTGGCTGAAAGCAGAGAAGACCAGAAAGATGCTTACTTGTGTTTTATTGACTATGCAGAGCCATTTGACTGTGGATCATAAACAAACTATGGATAGTCTTGCGAAGAAGGTGAATTCCAGAACACAATTGTGCTCATGTAGAAATTGTATGTGGATCAAGAGGTGCGAGCACGACAAGAGTTTAAAAGCAAGAAAGACATGCGTCAGGGTTGTATCCTCTCACCAAATGTATCCAGTCTGTATGCTGAACAGATCATTAGAGAAGAAAGCTTATATGAAGAAGAATGAGGCATCGGGATTGGAGGAAGGCGTTTCAACAACCTGCCATACGTAGATGACAACCTTGCTTGCTGCAAGTGAGGACTGAAGCCTGCAGTGTGGATTACAACTCAATGTAAGGAAGACCAGAATCCTCCTAACTGGACCAAATAGGTAACATCATGATACATGGAGAAAAGGTTGATGTTGTCGAGGATTTTGTCTTCCTTGGCTCCACAGTCAATGCTCATGGAAGCAGCGGTCAAGATCAAAGGGACTATAGCAATTGGTAAAGCTGGCTGCTACTCAAATTCTGTTTGCAGTATTGAAAAGTAAGGATGCTACTTTGAGGACTAAGATGCTCTTGACCCAGACCATGGTATATTTTTTAGCATTTTTATTGGCATATAATTCACATATCATGCAATTCAGTAGTTCAATCATATTTAGAAGAGTTGTCCAATCATCACCACCATCAATTTCAGGACATTTAATTCTTTCTTGTACTCCTTGTTATTAATTCTTCATCTCCCCCAACCTCCCCTATTTATCCCCAAGGAGCCATTAATCCAGTTATTGTCTCTGTAGATTTACCTCTCCTGGGTTTCATAGACAGAAAAACCTACCAAACAAAAAAGTAACAACAATAACAAAATAAAACAGAAAAAAAAAACCTCAATTGGGAAAAAAGCAGCAAACATCAAAAACTAGAACAAATTTTTTTATAATTGTTTTATTAGGGGCTCATACAACTCTTATCACAATCCATACGCACATCAATTGTGTAAAGCACATTTGTACATTCATTGCCCTCATCATTCTCAAAACATTTCCTCTCCACTTAAACCCCTGGCATCAGCTCCTCATTTTTCCCCTCCCTCCCTGCTCCCCCTCCCTCATGAGTCCTTGATAATGAATAAATTATTATTTTGTCATATCTTACGCTGGCCGACGTCTCCCTTCACCCACTTCTCTGCTGTCCATCCCCCAGGGAGGAGGTTATATGTAGATTCTTGTAATTGGTTCCCCCTTTCTACCCCACACTCCCTCCACCCTCCTAGTATCCTCATTCTCACCACTGGTCCTGAAGGGATCATCCGTCCTGGATTCCCTGTGTTTCCAGTTCCTATCTGTACCGGTGTACATGCTCTGGTCTAGCCAGATTTGTAAGGTAGAATTGGGATCATGATAGTGGGGGTGGGGTGGGGGGAGGGAGGAAGCATTTAGGAACTAGAAGAAAGTTGTATGCAGAACAATTTTAAATGGGTCAAAAAAGAGGTCAAATGATAAGGTGTCAAATTTTCATTTTACTGCATCTGTAAAAAGCCACTCTTCAATGCACTCTGCATGATAGCAAGGCTAGTCACATTCCTAATTATGATCAGTGGGGATTCTCCCGCAAGCCAAGGTATTTTCAATTACGCCATATACATATGAATGTTGTATATTGAATAACAAAGACCAAGGAAGAATCCATGGGCTTGAATTTGGGGGCTGGCAAAGAATATTGAAAATACCATAAACTGTTGAAAGTCAGGCCAGGGTGCTCCTTAGAGGCAAGGATGGTGAGACTTTGACTCACTTACTTTGGACATGATGTCAGGAGAGACCAGTCCCTGGAGAAGGACATCATGCTTCGCAAAATAGAGGGGCTTCAAAAAAGAGGAAGACTCCAGACAGGATTGATTGACACTGCAACACTGGGCTCAAACATAAGAACGGTTGTGAGGATGGCGCAGGTCGGGCAATATTTCCTTCTGTTGCACACAGGTTTGCACCTAACAGCCACATTCTTCTCACAGCTACTTGGCCACTCCTAGAAGATCTCATCATGGAGTTGATCACTGAACATCATAAAATATTTCAGGTCTAGCTAAACCCAACTGTGCTCCTTACCCAATCCCATCCTGTCCCCTTCCTCCTCAGAGACATCCACAATCCTAAATAGATTCCTGATTAATCATTTGTCTGAAGGTTCTCTCACTCTTTTAGTATATAACAAACCCAAACCCAGTGGGATTATGTTGATTCCAGTTAATGGAGACCTTATATATTACAGAACAGAACTGCTCAATAGTGGCTTCTGGACTTTAACCTTGACAGAGAAAATTGCCAGGCAGCTTTTCTTATGGCGCCACTGGTAGGTTACTAGTCAAACATGGGCTGTTGCCACCACCCAAGGACCTATTTTGGTATCATCCATCTATCCATCTATCTATCTATCCATCTATCTATCTATCTATCTATCTATCCATCCATCCATCTATCTGCCTATCAATTCATCTACCTAGCATCTAACAAGGTATGATCAATTTATCTGCCTATCAATTTATCTACCTAGCATCTAACTAGATAGATGCTATACCTGTATCTATATTTCACTAGTCTGTTTCTCTAGAAAAAATGACTCTAAGACATATTGCAAATGGGTATGTGCTGACCTGCTAATGGAAATATTGACGGTTCGATTGTACCTAGCAGCACCGCCGAAGAAAGGTCTGGATGTCTCCTTCTGAAAGCTCGCAACCAGTAAAAACAGTTCTCCTCTGACCCACACGGGGTCGCTGCAACTCAGAGTCAACTGGTCACCAGCTGGTTTCTGTTTTTGAAGCTTTTATGAAACTGCTGACACACTTACCTGTCCTCCCTCCCTTCCATAGAGAGAGAGGTTATTGATTGTCTTCTAATGCAAACAACCTCATGCAGGAACGTGAGAACTCCATGGAGAGCGGTCTCCCAATGCTTTTCTGTGTGGATTCCGTTGTGTGAATACGCCACAGTGTTATTTGTCCATTTGGGGCACTTCAGTGTTTTACCTTCCAGGCCATTAGAAGTAAAGCTGCTCTAAGCACTTCTGCACATGCGCTTGGTTGACATTTGTGCACGTTTCTGTTAAGTCCACACTAGAAGTGGTATCACTGGGTGATGGAGTGTGTAAATGCGCTGCTGAATAGTTATCAAAATGATTTTTGTGCCCATTACAGTCCCATCAGCGATGAATGAAACATCCTGTTTCTAGAAATCCTTACCAATACTTGATCTTGTCAGATTCTCAAATTTTGCCCATCTGGGTGGTGCAAGCTGTTAATGTGCTGAGCTGCTAACTTTCAGGTTGGAAGTTCAAGTTCACCCACAAGCCCCTCAAAGAAAGACTTTGTGATCTACTTGTTCCAAAATCAGCCATTGGAAGCCCCATGGAGCACTAAGATATGCATGAATTATGATTTATTCATTAACAGCTTGTTAGTGGATTGATATAAAATAGTATTTGTTGATTTAATACACAGATCTCTGATTTACCATGAACATACTTTTTTATGTTTACTGACGATATGTGTTCCCTCTTTTGTAACATATTTGTCTATCCTTTGGTTGCTTGTCTTTTCTCTATTGTTTTGAAGGAGCTCTTCATAAGAGTGTAAACCCAAAAAGTATAAAAATATTTATTAACCAAAATATGAAAAAGTGAAGTTATTGTTTCTCAACACACCCATCTAGGTCTGTACACTTTTGAAGGCAGGTTTCTAGCTCCTTAATCCCTCCTTCCACAAAAACTGCACATCAAAATGGCAGTTTGGGCATCTTTGAGGGACTCAAATTGTGCCCCATTTAAATATTCATTGAATCTCTGGGACACACAAACCAAAAGTCTGAAGGGGCAAGATCAGGGCTATAGGAGGAAATTCTCATAAGACAGCCTTTGTTATCCTCAAAGCATGAACAAGTACATTGTCATGATGGGAAAATATTTCTCAGCACAACTTGCCTGGTCTTTTCTTCACAAATTCAGTAGTAAACTTTCTTAAACCTTCTTAATAAGTCCCCAAGATCATCCTATGTCCTTTGCGGAAAAAAATCGATCCAGGTTAGCCTTTGACTCTCACAGGTCCCTTAATTACGAGAAGATTTCAGCCTAACATGTCCCTGCGGGTGTGGAACTTGTCCTGCGCTACAGCTGGGTGAGTCATCTTGCTTGTATGTATTACTCTGTATATATACATATCCAAGTTTCAGTGTTTTTGTTTCTCTAGGGAAACCAGACTCCATCTAACTTTTCATTTTCTGATTTATCCTGCTTATGGTCTCTACTCTTATAAAATGTTACCTCCATAAAGGAGCCTTGGTGGTGTAGTGGTTTACACATTGGACTGCAATCTGTATGTTTGGCAGTTTGAAACCACTAGCAGATCTACGGGAGAAAGGCTGGACTTTCTTACTCCTGTAAACAGTTACCAGCTTGGAAACCCATAGGTGGTCGTTATAAGTCACCACTGGCTTAATGAAAGGGAGCTTGTTTTTTTGCCCAATGAGGCTGACGACTTTTGTTTTCACTGATGTATTCCTAGCATGGAGAACTCTGCAAAAAGAAAGTGTTCAATTCAGTGAATGAGAAAAAGATTATTCTTGTGGGATCCCCCAAAAGCAGTTGTAATAGCCTTCTGAGAGGACCTTTCTACCTAGAATTTAACTGGCCCCCCAGATACCCTCAGAAGTCACCATTCGGATTGGAACTTTTTCCTTTTGGAAGACATCCTAAGGCGATGGAGACAACGAAACAAACAAAAAAAAGACAATACCACTACTTTAAGAACTTGTCGGCAATCATTCACTGATTGTGGAGACAAATTCAAACAAGTTTTGTTTGGAACAAATCTGTGAACTTGAGAATTAGAGCCACAGCAGAAAAATCTTTAAAACAGCCCTTTTGTACTGTGGTTATTCAGCCTTCATCAGTGTTACGTGTTTTGAAGTTAACTGTACTTTATGTCCAGGAACATGAGCCTTCAAAACCACCACCACCAAAAAAATAATTAAAAAAAAAATCTCTCCAGATTCCTTATCCCGCAAACCTAAATAGTGGTCTGGATGGCTTTACCAAAAAAAAAAAAAAAAAGGGAAAAACAAGTTCATCTCAAACAGGCAAGCAAACCAAGAAATCCCACTAAGCTCTCCGATTGGCTGAGGAGCACAAGCGAAGATTTCTCTTGGCAACAAAAATATGCCAAGAGATAGTTAAACCTAGCCAGTCTGAGTGGGTAAGCATAGACCCGAAAAGGCCTGTGTGATAGCCCACTCCCCAATGCTCATTCCTCACAAATTAGAATCCGGCTTGCAGAAAGTGAGACCTGTACAGAAGAAATAGGTTTAGGTGGCCTGATCATAAAGGAATTCTGGTTTTATTTTAAAGGAAAATGCCATTTCCTTTGAAATTGAAAAAAAAAAAGTTAATCCCCTTTAGCCCTGTCCTTTTGTATTTGCAGTAGAAATTCAGCATAGGATCCTAATTGCTTTTTCTTTCTCCTGCTCACTAAAGGAGATTCCAGAGCTCCGCCTTAGCAGTGGTGGCTTTTTCTATCTAAGGAGAGAAAGCAGGCCAGGAGCTACTCCAGTGGCTATAGAGCAAGAGATTGCATTCTGCATCATAACACTGGCTCCCAGCATCTGATTTACTGAGGCTCAAGGGAGAAACTTAGACAGGAATGGGGGTCTTGAACTCCTGTCCTAACACAGAGCCCAGGGCTGTGCCAACTTGGTCTCCACTGAAATGAGTTTGGCCTTGAAATGACTACATGAACAAAGGACATGCAGAAATAGTCGCTATTGCTTTCTAAAGTAACCTCCAAATGACATTCACAATTATGATCGACAGAGCGTGGTCCTGGAGAGTATGTTGAAAATGACATCTATGGAATGCTAAACAGCATAAATAAAGATTGACATCCCAATTTTGTGAATTCCAGGAAGCGTGACTGCGGCCAGTTGTTCAACCTCTTTTAGGCTCCCTTTGCTCCTGTGGACAAGGAGGATGACAAAAGGAGGGGTTCTCTGACACCGCAGATGGGACACATCGCTCCTCCTCCATAAGCCTGTATGTAATTCGATGACACTCCGGAGGTGGCCTCCACTTACCACCTCCAGAGGCTAGCCCTAAATGGGCCCGTTGAGATGATCCCCAGTCCCCAAGGTCAGGGTATTGTTTTAGGTTGCAACAGACTCTGATCTCAAATGTAATGTAAGGAGAACATCTTTTTTTTTAAAAAAGGAAAGCACGGACTAAGTTTTAAAAGGGACAAAGGACAAAGACACAGACACATCGTCCAGATGAAGAAGGCCATCAACTTAGCATGAGGTCAAAATGACATCTAAGAATTCAAGATAGGATGCTAGTTCAATAAGGCATGGAACGAAGGACAAATTCATGATTAGTAGCAGATCAACACATCACAATTACAGGTGGGACTATAAGAGCAGGAACAGGGCTGTGATCGGGACGCGTACATTATGTTAGATAGACAGGCTTACAAGATTGGTCTGGGGCCCTCTGACTGATAAAGGCATTCATGACTCATGACTATGCACCGCTGTGTATTGTCCTCAGTACAGTGATCTTTATCCAGGACACACCCAGGCAAGCTCTTAAGAGAGACTGCCTTTCTCTGGGCTGTTTGGAGAAGGGTGGAGGTAATCTACTTCCCAAGGGACTCTGTCTGAGAGCAAGATATCTACATCCTTGGTTCATGATCAGAACGAAGTCAGTGGAAGCTTAATCTATTGGGAGACTCTGCAAATGGGTTTGGGCTGTCACTGCCATCCATCCATAGCCTTTTAGCCTTTTGCAAACTGGGATGCTCAGAATTTAAGCATCCATGTCTATGAATTTCCAAGGGAGATGGCCCTACCCACCTGACTTCTCTTTCTTAATATCTGTCTCTCTGCTAGATAAACTTCCATTGCTCTTATTCTCTCTCTCTCTCTCTCTGACTGTATATCTCTATCTCCTCTGCATGCCTTTGATTGCCATCTCTATCTCTCCCCTGTTCCTTGGAATTTCTCCCTAAAGAAGTTGGCTAAGTTGATCTCCAACACAGTTGTCAAGGCTGGGACCCCCTCTTCTTCCCTGACTCTCTATTTCCTTAATTTCACTCCTACCACTAGGGGCCCAATTATTCTCCCTTCCTCTTTAGGCGAGTTGTATGGTAAACCCAGAAGCTACAGGAAGTAGGGAGCCACCAGCCAGGGAGACCAAAGGGGAGAAATGGGGAGAGGGCTGAGTCACAGATCAAGACAGAAACCCCCATGGAGCTAAGGCAAGAAGGATGTGGAGAAGAAGGGAGGACCCTGATGGAGAGTGGCTAACATCCTTGTTAGAAGCAGGTGGAATCAGATTATAGATAAGACATACAGAGATCTAGATATAGACAGAGAGAGAAGAGAGGGGTCCTGGGGGTGGTGCATATTAGGCATCTTTCTCCCAGCTCACAGGCCTCCATAAAACCAGTTTCCTCTGCATTTTCCATCCTTTTAAAAAAGTTTTATTAACTCTCTTGTTTCCTTCCAGGGAGCTCTGGTGGCAGAGTGGTTATGTGTTGGGCTGCTAACTGCAAAGTTTGAAATCACCAGCAGCCTTATGGGAGCAAGAGCAGCCTTTCTACTCCTAGAAGAGTTGCAGTTCCAGAAACCCACAGGGGCAGTTCCACCCTGGCCTATTGAGTCACTACGAGTCAGAATTGCCTCGATGGCAGTGAGTTTGTTTGAGGGTTTGGTGTTTGCCTCCATCTTTCCACCTGCATTTTTGGATGCCCCACAATTTTTTTTCTTTTCCTTCAAGCTCTGCCCTCTCTTATGAGCACTGGATGTCAGAGTTACAGTTTTTGTGTTTTAGGAGACTAGTGGCCGCTGAGTCAGAGACTTAATATGGATGGAGCCCAAATGGAAGGAACCAGTCAAATACAGTGGAAATGCCCATTTTTGTCACTTACCCAGAAGTCTATTTTCATAGTGTATATACCCTGGTGGCATGGGGGCCTATGCATTTGAGCCACCAACCTCAAGTTCAGCATTTTGAATTCACAAGGTACTCCAACGGAGAAAGACGAGGCTGTCTGTTCCCCCAAAATTTAAAGTCTCAGAAACCCAAAGGGGCCATTCTCTGTCCTAGAGGAAGACTGAGTGGGAACTGATCCCCTGGCAGAGTTGTCTTATTGTTTTGTTTTGAGCCTATACCGCAGAATAGAGGCGCCCAAACTCTTTTCTCCAAACATTACTTATTTTGTTGCTGCTGATACTACACACAGCAAAACATGCACCCATTCAACAGTTTCTGGACGAACAGTTCAGTAACATTGGTTACATTCTTCAAGTTGAACAAATAAATACCTTCCTTCTCCTTCCCCTAATTGTTCCTCCTCATTAACATAAGCTCTCCAGGCACTCTCAACCCATTCAGTGCTATTGAGTCCATTCTGATTCAGGTGCCCGAAGGGTCCTACTTAATCTCTGAGTTGCTGTTGTCCATCTGAGTGCTTAGGAGTGAAAAACCGCTGCCATACCCCAGAGTTCTTAAAAAGAGCCTAAGGATCAAGCCGACCTTTTTCACTTGTTAATTGAGCTATTGTTTGCATGTAGATTTCAAGGATATTTTTTATTTGCTGTCCTTTTGTTAGGTGCTACTGAGGTGATTCAAAGAATAACAACCCTATGTTTTTTATTCCCATGAGGTTATTTTGTTTTATTTTTTAAAAATAATTTTATTGGGGGCTCGTGCAATTCTAATCACAATCCATTGTGTACATTTGTTGCCATCATCATTCTCAAAACATTTGCCTTCTACTTGAGCCCTTAATATTGGCTCCTCATTCCCCGCCCCCCCCAATGAGGTTATTTTAAATCTCACTTCTGATTTGGGCTTCCAGTCTTTGCTTTGAGAGAGTTTTTATAAATTGGTTATTTTGAAAGAGCACTGAAAAAGAATGGATTATTATTTTGATTGATATAAACAAATGATTTGTCTTAAAAAGCATAAATTGCTGCAAATTGCTTCTCTGAAAGATTCTTCAGTGTGTGCAAGACAGAGTTATGACTGTAATAACCTCATGCACCAAAATGGCATGTTTTCATTGGAAGGTGAAATTCAAAGAACTTTATTCTGAATGGCTTAGTAATAAGTAAGTGCTTATATAAATATTCTAGTAGTCTCAGGAATTACTAATTCATTGTGACAAGTGTTTTATATGTTCTGTACTATGTCAACCTTAAAAGCAAAATCTTTCTAAGTAACTCAAGCTAGATGTTATGTGGGATGTGCTTTATGTGAGGAAAAGGGGGATACTTCTGTCTTAAGTAAAAGAATGAAAAAAAAAGATTCCAAAAAAAGTTGAGATGTGAAAGAATAAAGGGCAAATAAAAGACTCCACAAAACTTGATGGATTCAAATTTGGTAAAGAAAGCTGAAGGTGCCCAGCTATCAAGGGATAGAGCATCTGAAGGTAAACAAGTGGCCATCTAGCTGAGAAGCAACAAAGCCCACATGAAAGAAGCACACCAGTCTGTGTGATCAGGGGGCATCGACTGGAAAAGGTATCAGACATCAAAGACCCAGAACAAAAAATCATATCAATGTGAATGAGGGGGAGGGCAGAGTGGAGACCCAAAGCCCATTTGTAGTCAATTGGACATCCCCTCACAGAAGGGATACAAGGAAGAGATGAGCCAGTCAGGGTGCAGTATAGCACTGATGAAACATACAACTTTCCTCTAGTTCTTTAATGCTTTCTCCCCCCACCCACCCCCATATCATGACCCCAATTCTACCTTACAAATCCAGCTAAACCAGAGCATGTACACTGGTACAGATAAGAG
The DNA here is from genome assembly GCF_000313985.2 of Echinops telfairi. NCBI lineage: Eukaryota > Metazoa > Chordata > Mammalia > Afrosoricida > Tenrecidae > Echinops > Echinops telfairi. The sequence goes on along the minus strand of NW_022103916.1, from coordinate 4,712,633 downwards.
CTGGAAACACAGGGAATCCAGGACAGATAAACCCCTCAGGACCAATAATGAGAGTAGTGAGTAGTGATACCAGGAGGGGAAGGGGAAGGTGGGGGGATAAAGGAGGAAACACTCACATATGATGGACATATAATCCCCCTCCCAGGAGGATGGACAAAAGAAAAATGGGTGAAGGGAGACAGTGTAAGACATGAAAATAAAATTTATAAAGTATCAAGTGTTCATGAGGGAGGGAGGGTGAGGGAGGGGAAAATGAGCTGATACCAAGGGCTCAAGTAGAAAGAAAATGTTTTGAAAATGATGATGGCAACTATGTACAAATGTGCTTGACACAATGGATGGATGGATGGGTGGATGGATGGGTTGGGATAAGAGCTGTAAGAGCCCCCAATAACATGATTAAAAAAAGAAGAAGAAGAGTCCCGGCCACGCATCAAGGATGATCAGTGCATCTCCACACAGATTGCAAACCAAGTGTTTGCGTCAGGCGGTTCAGCGTGAAACACTCTGACTGCCTTTGTGGAGCCAGCCAGAAGTCCTGTTCACTTTCTTTGGAATGAAGGCATAGAACAATCGATTCCCCTAGAGAAAACTCTAGCAACGGTTTATGGGTTAGGCAGCACATGAATTTAAATACAATGGTTGGGTTTAAAGATGAAGTACATTTTACTTGTGTTTCTTTGACAACCAGGCATAATAAAACGCAAACTGATTTTTAAGAGTTGGTATTATCTCTTTCACAACATAAAATTTAAAACAATTTTTAGTCAGTAAACTTACTATGACTTTAGGATTAGATTAATCACAGTTAGACATGTGGTCTCCTTGTTATTCGGAAAATTGCCTTTAAGAATATTTAGCCTAATAAAGCTCCTAATAAAGAAAAAAAACTTGATGGGTTCATTCAGAAAATTTCTCAAGATCTTTGGTATTTACTGGGCTGACCTTAATGAAGGGTAATAAAAGGTTATGCTAAAGAAGAAAAGCTAAACCAAGAGAATGGTAAAGAAAAATTAAAGGGCCCCTTCCCAATTAGGGGAGGGGAGAGATTTTTACAGATATTAAAAAGTAGGGTAAATAAGCTGTATCTGTAGTGGTGATGAGTGGAGCTTCGTCCGCAAGGTTGACAGTTCAAAAGCACCAGCAGCTGCGCAGGGGGAAAGGCTGAACTTCCTTAAACAGTTACAGTTTCAGAAACCTCCAGGAAGTCTCTATGAATCAGCATGGACTGGATGGCAGTGAGTTGTTTTTGTTCGTTTGTTTGATAATAAAAGGACAAATACTGCCTTAATACAGGTATCAGAAGTGTAGTGCACCCCAAACATGAACCATAAACAAGTACTCAATTCTAGAGGAATTTTAAGGTGCCAAAAGATAGGAAAAGGAAACACACCTGAGATTTCCTGAGAAAATGTTTCCATCCCAGCCCAAGACTTAAGTGGATATCTATATTAATGAAATGATTGGGTTGAATAGAGACATTTTTATTCTAAAACCAATTCATAAAATCTAAGCTTAGCAAAATCCACCAGCTAAGAATCATACTTCTTCAAACTAAAAACTCTTCACACCAACATTTCTCCATAAGACTGTCCATGTCCTTCTATCACACTTAGGTCTCCCCAGAATTCTGTTTTCCACACAAATCTTTGCCATGTGTCAGTATTTCCAAATTGATCAAAATATTGTCTTTGTCTTTTTAAAACACTTTGTCACCTTTGATATAGTAAAATATTTTAGCATCTAAAAAAGTCTAAGGTTAGATTATAAGAAAATATAGGCGTGTGTAAAAGTTTAAAAGAAAATAGAAACTATGAGTTTTATTTCAGCAGTAATTATGTTTTGTGGTATCTAGGCTTACAATAATTTGCAAATGTATTTAATAACTTACTGATATTAAATGGAGTTAATGGATATTCATTATAACTTGTTTATAGACTTTTGCTTTTTATATCAAAGAGAAAGGAAATATATTTAGGTGTACTAATGGGCGTGTTCATTTTAACACTATAAAAGATACATAACAAAGACAGGAAGTTTAAAAGACTTTGCAGGGAATTGATTTTATATAATCAAAAATTTTGTGTGTGGCTAAAGTTTGATGGGTGGATTTCTGAGATGGTCAAGAATTTTAGTGTCAAAAAAAAAGAAAAGAATTTTAGTGTCAAATAACAAATGAAGATATATTATATATATATATATATATATATAGTCAGTCACCGTGAAAAGAGCAATATTTGCTTTGATTCTTGGATGGAAGAGATTGTTTTCTCTTTTGCGTAGTCAATGTCAATGGCATCGCCACAGTAGAGCTTCCAGACTAGGCACAATGAAGAGGCTGTCCATTTATGAGGGATGAACCTCTGAAACCCTGACGGATATCAGCAGAACCTTGTCAGACACAGTGACAGAGGATGAGCCCCTCGGCTTGGTAGGCATGGAAAATACGACTGTGGGAAGAGATGCTGCCCTAATTCAGAATTAACCCTAATGATGGGGATGGGATAAAGCTTTCCGGGCCTTTATGTGAGGATGGAGCACAAAGTGCTGCCAAATACCCATTAGTACACGGAATGGAGAATCTAAGAAATATGAGTCGAAGAACATTGGAAACAGTGAAAAATGAATCGGAATGCACAGAGATGGATATTCTAGGCATTGGTGAGCTGGGATGGACTGGTACTGCTTTCTTTGAATCAGATGGGAATGACAAATTCAAGAAAAATGGTGTTGCGTTCATCATTAAAAAGAACATTTCAAGACCTGTCGGAGTACAATGTTGATGCGATAGAATATTATCTATATGCTGACCGTCAATAGAACTATAATAAATGTACTCACCAACCGCTAAAGCTCACTCCCTTCAAGTCAATTCTGACTCAAAGTGACCCTACACGACAGGGTAGAACTGCCCCTGTGAGTTTCCTGGACTGTAGTTCTTCATGGCAGTAGAAAGCCTCATCTTTCTCCTGCGGACCA
>NW_022103916.1:4704417-4708244 GCF_000313985.2 Echinops telfairi | reverse complement strand
ACATTTTTCACAAGAATTTGTTAAATTATATTTCACGCATAAAATGGCTTTCAAAGTCTCAACACTTAATTGTGAATTTTCTGATGTCCACACTTTATTTACCGTAGAAAAAAAACGCATTCAGTCGCAGCATTAGTTCCTGGCAAGGACAGCGCGTATTCCACAATTTTTAGTGCATTATTGTATGGAACATGGTTTGTTTCAAAATGATGAAATATTTCTAACCATTTGTTCTCTATTGTGATTTTTGCTGATGCCCAAGATTTAACCTTTTCCTATCAATATATATTTTTAATAATGATACGTCATTAAAAAGATCATTTTCGGAAATATTACTATATGGGAAATTTTGAGTAATATGATTGAATGATTTTTGCATATCATTCCAGTACTGTCTGCTAAATTCAAGAAAATGTATGTATTTATGAAATAAATAAATAAATTATCATCTGAATAGCTGATTTGCTGACATCACTTGTTTCACTAGGTGTGTCTTCTGAGAGACAGTTACAATAGGTTTTCGCTGTTGCCAATGCCAAAAATTGCCATTGTTCATTAAGTTCAAACAATGGTGGTTGAATTTTAACAACTGATGAACAATGCGAACTTTGATAAGTAGTTCTCCATTATCGGTTCTCAACAATTATTTGTGATTATTAAAATTTAACATTATAAAATTAACCAAAATAATATAAAACTCATATCCTGGCGAAATAGCCACATGGCAGCCAAAAACCATATATTCCCTTCCCGTTCTCCCGCCGTTCCCTAGCTTGTTGTGCATTCTTTCCCAAACTCGGGGCTCTTTTAAAACGCCGCGGGACGCGGGAAAAATTGTTAAAAATCGGGACTGACGTCTGGTCACCTTAAGCTAAGATGAAGTTTGTGCCTTAACAAGCCCTTCTATAGAGAATGGCCAGGTCGTTTGATGAGGCTAAAAAGAAAATACCACCTGGATCTCTAAACAGACCAGCTGAACTTTGGGAGGTGTTTCATTGCTTGGATCTGGTAATTACCTTCGGGGATCTTGTTTCAAGTAATTGCTTCTGTTGCATTTGGCCAATGCAGTTCATCCAGAATCTTAAATGTTCTTGTTATATCGGAGGATTCAACAAAAGAAGACTCTATTTCAAAAGAAGCAGGAGAGACTAACCCTACCTAGTCTTATTCACCAGTGTGAAGAATCAACAGGAGTTAAATGCACCCGCCCACCCACCCGGATTAATCTTCCAGTGCAATTTAGGTTCTTTTCAGGGAGAAAGGGAGGCTTTCCACTCCCGTACACAGTTAATCTCCGAAATCCACAGGGGCAATTGTACCCCATCCTGTAGGGTCACTATGACTCAGATGGAAGGGAATTTGGTTTTTGGAGGTTCTTTTAATGTCTTAAATTATTAAACTATCCATATATTTAAATATTATCTATTTCAAGCACACTAGTGAAGAATAGTAAATAAATGCCTATGGATTCTTATTTCATTAAATCTCAACATTTTGTGATTTTCCTCTAGTTTATTTTTCTTTAAGAAATAAAACATGATTTATAAATTATCAGGGGTTTGTGAGGGAGGGAGGGGAAAAATGAGGAGCTGATAGGAAGAGCTCAAGTAGAAAGAAAATGTTTTGGAAATGATGAGGGCAAACAAATGTACAAATGTGCTTGACACAATGTATGCATGTATGTATTGTGATAAGAGCTGTATGAGCCCCCGATAAAATGATTTTTTAAAAAGATAAGATATAATAATTTATATTATATATTTATAAATTATATCTATTATTATTTATATTATAAAATGAGGAGCTAATTCCCGGAACCCAAGCAGAAAGTGAATTTTGAGAATGATGAGGGCAACAAATGTATAAGTGTGCTTTACACAATTGCTGTATGCATGTATTGTGATAAGTTGTATGAGCCCCAATAAAATGATTTTTAAAAAATCACATAATTGTGTATGTAAAAAAAAAGAAAGAAAACATTTCCCCTTCAGTTAAACCCAACTGAGAGTTACTGAGGCCCTTCCTTTTCCCTTCCTCCTCAGAGACAATCACAACCCTAAATGTTTCAGTGAACATTCACCAGAAGGTTCTGTTCTTTTACCCCACTACAAAAGCACTGAAGCCTACTGTCAGCAAGAGGATTCCAATTCCTGGACACCTCATATGGGACAGAGTGCAAGTGCTCCAGAGGGTTTCCTGGGCTGTAATCTTTATGGAAGTAGATCAAGGGACATGTTCCCCCACAGTGATACTGGATAGGTTGGAATGACCAATGTTAATTTAGTAGACAAAACACACGTTGTTTGCCATACCAAGGGACCTTTTTGGTATCTATCTACCTATCTATTTGTCACCTATGTATCCATCTGTCTCTGACTATTGACCAGGGATGTGAATGGCTGTGCTATCAGACAGAGGGCATTGGGAAATGGGTTCATGCAGATGTAGTTAGGTTAAAATTTAACACCTTATAAGGAGCACCTTTCCCCCTTCTGACCCATTTTAAATTTATTCGAGTTTTTATTATTTTCTGCTTTCTTTTGGATTAAGGGTTTGTTTGTTTGTTTGCTTGTTTGTTGTTGTTTGTATGTGTTATTTTACTATTGTTGTTGGGTTTTATTTTTGTTTAGTTTTGTCGATATGGTTTTCTTTATATGAAATCCAGGATAGCCCCCACTGCTGAATTTGATTGAAAAAAGAAAGAAAGAAATCCAGGATAGGTAAATTTATAGAGACAGTGACTGGATTAATAATTTCTTAGGGTTATGGCAGGCGAGGTTGCGGGAAAATGCGGAGCTAGTAATAATGAGTACAAGAATGAAGAAACTGTTCTACAATTGATTGTGGTTATGAGTACACAACTCTTTTTAATATCTTTAAACCATTGAAGTCAGAAACCACCAACCGCTGCTTTCTACTCCCCTGGTGAGTGAGTGTCTCAGAAACTGACAGGGATAGTTCTGCCCATTTGGTCATCTGAGGCTTGGGCACCTGATTTTGCAAAATACACTATTGTCACTCGCTAGCTTGCTAAAAACACCCAAAAAAATCTCCATGGCACCCAGTTCTACTCTGAAACACATGGGGTCGCTATAACGCAGAGTCAACTTGTCACCAACTGGTTTTTGTGTTTTAAGTTTTTATGAAGCTGTTGACACACCTGCCTGCCCTACCTTCCAAAGAGTGAGGTTACTCATTATCTTCAAATGCAAATAACCTCACGCAGGAACGTGAGAAATCCATGGAGAAACGATCTCCCAACATATTGCTGTGTGGATTCTGTTGTGTCACTACCGACAGTGTATTTATCCGTCCTTTGGTTGATGGGCACTTCAGTGTTTTCCCTTTCAGGCTATTAGAAGTAAAGCTGCTCTAAGCACTTTTGTACATGCACTTGGTTGACATTTATACACCATCCTCATGTATATGGCATTCTCACAATTGTTATTATGCTAAAACTCATGGCTGCAGTCACTGTGTCAATCCATCTCATCAAGCACTCTCTTTCCCTGCTCCTTGACTTTACCAAGGACAATGTCCTCCAGGGACTGGTCTCGCTGCATAACATGTCCAAAGTATGTGAGATGAAGCCTTGTCACCCTTGTTTCTTTTTTTTAAAATCATTTCATTAGGGGCTCATACAACTCTAATCACAATCCATACACACATCAATTGTGTAAAGCGCGTTTGTACATTCATTGCCCTCATCATTCTCAAAACATTTCCTCTCCACTTAAACTCATTAGGTCCTCATTTTTCCCCTCCCTCCCCGCTCCCCCCTCCCTCATGAGCCCTTGATAGTTTATAAATTGTTATTTTGTCATATC
>NW_022103916.1:4634585-4702814 GCF_000313985.2 Echinops telfairi | reverse complement strand
ATCCCACATGTGTTTATCAGTCAGGTTGGCACAATAAACTAACTACCTCAGTAGCCAACTCTTCTGCTTATCTTACAGAGGAAGGAGAAGAATAAGAACAAAAGAACACAGGCAGAAGGCATGCAAATTTGACTCCTTAAGTTCAATAAAGCACTAAATGTTTGAAGGACTTGTGGTGTACCTCCTCTGTTAAATCTCTTCCTACAAATTTGATATGAATGTAAATGATATCAATTTTAAAAAGAATTATATTCTATTTAGATTTGGCACATCGAAGTGATATTTGTTTTTGTACATGCATGAAAACAAGACAGAGCAAAACCACGCATAAAAGAACTAGAGGAAAGTTGTATGTTTCCTCGTTGCTACATCACACCCTGGCTGACTCATCCCTTCCTTGTGACCCTTCTGTGAGGGGATGTCCAATTGTCTATAGATGGGCTTTGGGTCTCCATTTTGACCCCCCTGATTCGCACTCAAATGTTTTTTTTTGTGTCTTCTGATGCCTGATACCTGATCCCATTGACAACTTGTGATCACACAGGTTGGTGTGCTTCTTCCATGTGGGCTTTATTGCTTCCCTGCTAGATAGCTGCTTGTTTAACTTCAAGCCATTAAGACCCCAGAAACGATATCCCTATATCTTCTAATAGCGGGGCACCAACAGCTTTCTTCACCACATTAGCTTATGCAACCATTTTGTCTTCAGCAATCATGTAGGGAAGGTGAACATCACAGAATTCCAGGTTATTCAAATAAAGTGTTCTTGCATTGAGGGAGGACTTGAGTAGAGGCCCAATGTCCATCTGCTACCTTAATACTTAACCTATAAATATATGTACATAGACCTATACCCCTATCATTATATATTAATATCTTTACATATATACATGCCTATTTTTATATCTCTATATATGTCTTTTGCCTCCTAGTTTTTTCCTCTACTTCCTTTTAATTTCCTCCTATCCCACTATCATGTTCAACCTTCATTCTGTTCTCTACTTCCTCTAAGCTACATTGCACTTGATCAAACTCCACCAGGCATTCTATGCCTTCCTCGTCATGGATTTTAAATCTCTTGTTGTTCCCTTGTCCCTGGGCTTGTTGGTTCCTCCCTCCTTTTCTCCTATCTCCTCCTCTCCCCTGTCCCCCCTGGAACTGTATGTCCCATTGTTTTCTCCTTGGGATTGTTTATCTTGCCTATCTTATACAGATAGGCATGAAAAAGAAAAAAGAAGAAGGAAAAAAAATAGCCTATGAATTGTTCCAGGTCTGTCTGCTGACCCTTATGAATGTTTTCTGATCTGCCCCCCACCCCACCCCAGTGTCCGAAGTCTGTTTTCAGAATTCCTTGGGGACTTCGTTGCTTTGCTCCCTTTGCTGCTCTGCATGTAGTGTTACCTTCCTGTTATGCCCTGGTGTGTGTGTGTGTGTGTGGCAGTCAGACAGGGCACAATTCTCACACTGAGTCTCCAGTGTTGCCCCCCATACCTCTGTGGGTCGGTATCTCATGATGAGGCCAACCCTACGGTCCTATCTGTGTATTGGTTGCTCTGAGCAGCAATGTCATCCTCAAAGCTTGGTGGCCAGGATGCTGTCCACTCTCTCTCTCTTTCCCTCTTAGTTTGCTCCTGTGAGGTCTGGGGAGACCTGCTACTCTCCCCAGGCTGTATCTTCAGTGCTGTACTCTGTAGTGCATTCTTCTGGAGAGGCTTGTATAGGGACCAGTCCTGCTGACCTCTCTGTTAATTCACTGCTTCATGCTGGTATGTTGCCCTCAAGGCTTGGTGCACCAGTTTGAGGTCCGGTCCCTCTCTCCCTTTCCTGTGGAGACATAAACAGTACCCTCCCTGTTGTGGATAGTGCCCTGTTCCCTCCAATGCCTTTGTTCCACCCCCTTTACCCCCACCCCACCACTCTTTTCTCCTTCCTTATGTTGGTATGCTGTATGCATCATTGTAGAGACTTTTTTTTTTTTATTCCAAAACCCAGTTCATAAAATCTCAGAATAGTTTCCAGAGTAAGAACATGCATACAATGGGTTCCTTCTATGACAACCAGAAGAGAATCAACAAGAAGGAAAGACTGTGGGGTACCAGCCTCCACAATCCAATGGGTCCTAGAGGCAGATATGTAATTGAGGGGTAAAATTAAAGAGACATCAGACAAGATAAAGCACTCAAGTGCTCACCTCCGGGACCATCATAACTTCAGGAGCCAGATCCAGACTGAAAGAGAGAATATATTTCCAACCAAGGCTTATATGCACGCTAGGGGTGTGCCAGTCCCCCTCATTACAGGTAACTACATGCATAACAGGAAGGGGTTGTACAATAGGCATATGCATGACAGGAAGGCATACATGTAACAAGATGGGTGGGTTCCAGAGTCAAGATGGCAGTCTAACGTTGGTTGTCCCTAAGTTGCCTTGACCTTAGGTATCTTTGGATTCTTCTTCAGTGTAACAGTATGTGTTAGTCTGGGTACATTAGAGAAACAAATCCACAAAAACTCATGTATGTAAGAGAGAGTTTTATATAAAGCGTAAATGTACATTAAGAAGGCATCCCAACCCAGTGCTGTCTAAGCCTATAAGTCCAACATTAGCCCATATGTCTGACATCGATTTACAAAGTCCTCCTCAATCTCACAAAACACACGCAATGATGCCAAATGCATGAGGATCACTGGCCAGTGGGTGGGAAGTCTTGTAGATACAGTGGTATTGCAAGCATCTCAGCACTGTCAGGGGTCTCCACATGTCTTCTCCAGGTCCCGGGTTCTGGCTGCATCAGGGTAGGTCCATGTGGCTTCTCCTCTGGGATGTCTCGCAGGAAGTGAGCCTTGCCAGCTGAAGCAGGGAACTGGCTAAGGCAGCTGCACCCTGATCTGACTATCACAAAGCAAGAGACCCGAGAACTAGAAAGGTGAGGATCACTGAGCCATTTATCTCTCCGCCCTTCAATTAATCCCACATGTGCTTACTGGCCATGTTGGCCCAATAAACCTTGACTATCTCACAATCCATTGTCCTTATCAAAAGGGAGTGGGCCCTATTTAGGGTGGGATAGACAATAGGGCCTGATTGCCTTAGATGGCTGATAACCTTCAGGCAGATAACCTTTAAGCAGTTGACCTCCAAGTGTATAGACAGTTACTATGTGTTTGCAAACAGCACCTTAGCTTTGGCATATATTATGGGGGGACCACCTGGGGAATCACTTTTCTGTTTCCACAAAAGACTAGGTAGCCAGCAAGCTCAGAGAACAACGCAAAAAGGAAACAGAAGGCTCTACATCCCAGAGTCTCTGGGAGTAAGCAAGGTAAGTGGAGGCAGGGACAGGTCGCCTCATGAAGTGCCTAGTGCTCAGGCCACCACTACTCCCGCCTCCCCCTATCCCCCGTTCTTCCCAGGCAGCCAGAGCCCTTCCAACAAATAGAGCCCTGCCAGGCATACCATGCCTCACCAACAACCAGACCTAGTTCCTGGCCCAGAGATCTCTTCCATGCCCGGCCAGCAAGCAGGGCCCAGCCAAGCTAGGAACTGTTTTCACATCTCATCAACAAGAAGGCCCAGCCTTGGCCTTGTGAGCCCTCCAGGCCCTATCAGCAAGCAGGGTCCAGCAACCAGGCCTAGTCCCTGGCCCAGTGATCTCTCTGTGCCCCTCCAAAAAGCAGGGCCATGCCCCACTAGGTGCTCTTTCCACTTTTCTGGCAATCAGGCCGAGTACCCTGCCTGGTGATCTCTCTATGGCCTAAGTCTGGCCTAGGCCCTCTTTCTGCTCCATACCTGCAACATGGCCCAACCTTGGACCTGGCCATCTCTTCTTGCCCCACCAGCAAGCAGGACCCAGACCTAGCACAGCATTTTCTTCAGCAGCCCAGCCCATGACCACTTCAGGTGTATACTTGATGCCATGACCCTCTTACTGCGGCTCACTGAAGTTCTCAGCGTCTACAGCTACAAAGCCCTTAGACTGCTACAGTGCCCAGGCAGGGCACTGCTTTTTCTCTTTTTTCTTTTCTTTTTGTCAAATGACCATTTTGTCTCTTTATTTCCTTCTTTTTTCCTCTTCTTTTTCTCTTTCCACGTCTTTCTCCCTTCTTCCTGCTTTACAACACCACTACACAGAACAGCTCTCCTAACATTAGCAGTTGCAACACAATGCCACGGAAATAGCAGTCAATCATAGTCCATGCAAACAAACAAAATAAACAGGCGCAAGCAACTGTACAACACCCAGATCCAAATAAATATTCCCATGAAAAGGCCCTGCTTGTGCCTGATCTGATCCCACCACACCGAGGCAAAACACTAACAGTGTGCAACAGAACAGCAAGGGGGAACAGAGCAAAGAAGTCCTCAGGGAATATAAAAAATACTTTGGGGCCAGGGCTTGGTGCCCCATCAGACTCGACTGGAAAACACTCCTAAAGGCCAACAAACAGTCCTTGAACTACAAAAAAAAGAAAGAAAAGGCCTTGGAATTGCCAGAAATAGAGTTCAGAACAATGGGGGTCAAGCACTTTCAGTTAAAACCTACTGTGTCCCCTACCCAATACAATCCTTCTCTCTTCTTCCCGAGACAACCACAATACTAAATTTCTTATTGATCATTTCCTTGAATGCTTTTATTCTTTTACTAAACAACAAACCAAAGCCAAACTTATTGTCATCAACTTGATTACAATTCACAGAGATCCCATGTTACAGAGTAGAACTGTTCCATAGGAGTGTCTTTCTTTATATTTTAAAAAATTGTTTTATTGACATACAATTCATGCACCATAAAAGTCAATGCTTTAGGTATATTAAGAACAGTTGTACAATCACCCCAATCAATATTAGAACACCTTCTTCATTGTATCCATTGTGATTAGCAATGCAATTCCTTCCAACCTCTCCTGCCTTATGGAAGCTATTATCTTGTTTCTTCTCTATAGACTTAACTACCTTGGATTCCACGTAAATAAATTATTCCAAAACAACAACAAAATAAAACACAAAAAATCCTTAATTCAAAAAAAGCAGGAAATAATAAGAACTAGAACAATTTAAAAATGAGTCAGAATGGAAAACAATAGTCAAATGTTAAATTTTAATCAAACTATATCTACAGTGTTCTATTTTTCAATGCACTCTTGTCTGAGGACAAGATTTCACATTTCTAGTCAATGGACTGAGGGAATTTAATGGAGGTTTAATCTATGCATGGGGGTGGTGACGGTGTCTGCAAATAATGTGGGGCTTTTACTGTCTTCCATAGGCTTCTGTAAACTGAATGCTCAGAATTGAAGCTCTAATCCAAGTATCTCCTCTGATTTTGGATTTTATTATTTATAAACCTCCATAGGACTTTCTTGACTACAGTCATTATGGAAGCAGATTCCCAGGCATTGTTTCCCATGGTACTACTGAGTGGGCTGAAAACCCACTTTAGGTTACTAGTCCAACACAGGCTGTTTTGTAACACCTAGGAGCCTTTTTGGTATCTATCTCTCATCTGCCTATCTATCTACCTAACTTCTATATATACACCTATACCTATATATTTCACTGATCTATTTCTCTAGAGAACATGGATATCCACTTGCCTGGTAATGGAAAGATAAGAGGTTCCAGTCTACCTAGCAGCACCGCTGAAGAAAGGTCTGGATGTCTCCTTCTGAAAGCTCGCAGCCAGTAAAAACTCCATGGAGCACAGTTCTCCTCTGACCCACACGGGGTCGCTGCAACTCAGAGTCAACTGGTCACCAGCTGGTTTCTGTTTTTGAAGCTTTTATGAAACTGCTGACACACTTACCTGTCCTCCCTCCCTTCCATAGAGAGAGAGGTTATTGATTGTCTTCTAATACAAACAACCTCATGCAGGAATGTGAGAACTCCATGGAGAGCGGTCTCCCAATGCTTTTCTGTGTGGATTCCGTTGTGTGAATACGCCACAGTGTATTTGTCCATTTGGGGCACTTCAGTGTTTTCCCTTCCAAGCTGCTCTAAGCACTTCTGCACATGCACTTGGTTGACATTTGTGCACGTTTCTGTTAAGTCCACACTAGAAGTGGTATCACTGGGTGATGGAGTGTGTAAATGCACTGCTGAGGTCATCAAGCTGCGACCTAATTGACAGGCTACACTCCACCCCTTCACAAGTTGACCAGATTTTATGTAACTGCCACATGAGGGATTGCTACAAAATTATGAAAATTCTGAACCAGTTGAGTTGACACAAAACTGGCATCACATCTTGTATACTGTAACTATTCATTCTTTATCAGTTAGATGTGATTTGAAACTGCGTCTTTTGGGGGAGATATATTTGCATTTTGCACAAATAATCAGAGAAGCCGGATTGTATGAAAAATGAGTATGGCATCAGGATTGGCAGGAGGCTTATTAACAACCTTCAGTATGCAGATGACACAAGCTTGCTTGCCCACAGGGAGGAGGACTTGAAGCACTTGCTGATAAAGATCAAGGACTGCAGCCTTCAGTATGGATTGCAACTCCATGTAAAGAGGAACAAAAATCCTCACAACTGGACCAGCAGGCAACCTCATGATAAATGGAGAAACGTTTGAAGTTGTCAAAGATTTTGTCTTGCTTGGCTCCACAATCTATGCTCACAGATGCAGCAGTCAGGAGATCAAATGATGCATATTGTAATGGATACATCTGCTGCATAAGACCTCTTCAAAGTTTTGAAGAACAAGGATGTCACTTTGAAGACTAAGATGTTTCTGACCTAAGCCATGGTATTTTCAATGCCCCATAGGCATGTGAAAGTTAGGCACTGAAGAAGGAAGACCGAAGAAGTATTGATGTGCTTGACTTGCGGTGCTGGCAAAGAATACTGAAAGCACTATGGACTGCCAGAAGTCTGTCCTGGAGGAAGTAAAGCAGAAAGCTGCTTGGAAGCAAGGATGGTAAAACTTCCTCTCACATACGTGGGACCTGTCAGGAGAGACATCATGTTCGGTAAAGGAGAGGGGCGGCAGAAACGAGGAAGGCCCTTGACCAGATGAATTGACACCTTGGCTGCAACAGTGTGAGGGTTGAGCAAGTCAGGGAGGTGTTATGAGTTGGAACTGACTCGATGGCCCTTCCAACAACAACATGTTGGTATTTGTTGGGTCTCACAAAACCACCAAGCCCCGAGACCGGCTGGAGAGAACAAGCAAGTGTTTCCAGTGCCCTGGGGGACCACAGAATTTTCCAGGAGACAGTTAGACCTGGAGGGACCGTATCAACAGTCTGAGGGATACACCGAGAACATTGTGCAGGAATCAAAACCCTAGAACCATACCTCAGGAGATGCCTGTTTGAACGCATGTCCTCCCAGGACAGCCCACTCCTCCCAGCCTGCTCCCTGGAGGGAGCTTGGAGAAGATGAGTGAAAGGAGCTACTCCCGTGGCTGTTGAGCAAGGGATTGCATTCTGCATCATAACACTGGCTCCCAGCATCTGATTTACTGAGGCTCAAGGGAGAAACTTAGACAGGAATGTGGGTCTTGAACTCCTGTCCTAACACAGAGCCCAGGGCTGTGCCCACTTGGTCTCCACTGATATGAATTTGGCCTTGAAATGACTATGTGAACAAAGGGCATGCAGAAATAGTCGCTATTGCTTGCTAAAGTAACCTCCAAATGACATTCTCAATTACGATCGATGGACAGAGCATGATCCTGGAGAGTATATTGAAAATGATATCTACACTAGCCTGTGTGATCATGAGGTGTTGACAAGATCAGGTATTAGGCATCAGAAAACCCAAAACAAACAATCATATAGATGTGAATGTGGGAGGGGGCAGAGTGGAGACCCAAAGCCCATCTGCAGACAATTGGACACCCCCTCATATAAAGGTCACAAGAAAGGAGCAAGGCAGTCAGGGTGCAGTATAACACTGACGAAACACACGCCCTTCCTCTAGTTCTTTAATGCTTCCTCCCACGCCCACCCACTATCATGACCCCAGTTCTACCTCACAAATCTGGCTAGACCAGAGCATGTACACTGGTACAGACAAGAGCTCTCGACACACAGAATCCAGGACAGATAAACCCCCCAGGAACAGTAATGGGAATAGCGATACCATGAGGGTAGGGGGAAGGTGGGAGGAGAGAGGGGGAACCGTTCACAATGATCAACATATTACACACACATACACACACACACACACACACACACACACCAGCATGATAAACAACAGAAACATAGGAAAGGATGGTGTAAGATAAGAAAATAATAATAATTTATAATTTATCAAGGGTTCATGAGGGTAAGAGGGTGGAGGGGAGGGATGAGGAGTTGATAACAAAAGCTCAAACAGAAAGAAAATGTTTTGAAAAGGACGAAGGCAACATATGCACAAATGTGCTTGATACAGTGGATGTATGGATTATTATAAGAGCTCCCCAAAATGATTTATTAAATTTTTTAAAAATGACATCTATGAAACTCTAAGCAGTACATATGAGGATTAAATCTGTTTTTACCACTGCCAGGAAGCGTGACTGCGGCCAGTTGTTCAACCTCTTTTAGGCTCCCTTTGCTCCTGTGGACAAGGAGGATGACAAAAGGAGGGGTTCTCTGACACCGCAGAAGGGACACATCGCTCCTCCTCCATAAGCCTGTATGTAATTCGATGACACTCCGGAGGTGGCCTCCACTTACCACCTCCAGAGGCTAGACCTAAATGGGCCTGTTGAGATGATCCCCAGTCCCCAAGGTCAGGGCATCAACTTATAACCATGTATCCCGAGGAGGTTGCCTACCCACTGGGTGATCTGGGCTGGTACAGAGGTGTACCCAGAGGTCTAGGTAATATCAGGGGTGAGTGTGAGCATCTGACCTTGTCTGACTACTCTCCCTACCTGCCGGACCTCAACGCCGCAGAGGGAGCTGCCTGGCCCCTTGGTGGTACTCAGTGTAAGCAGTTCGCCGCGTGAAAGAAAGATGAGGCTCTCTGCTCCAGATTGACAGCCTGAGAAACCCCGTGGAACAGTCCTGCTCCTTTAGCATTGTCACTATGCGCCAGAATTGACTCGATGGCACCAGTCCCAAACCGCGTCCCACCCACCACCTGCAGCTGCCCTCCAGCTCTCTTCGAAGCCCAGATACTTTGGTCCCAAACTTCCCTGTGACTCGCTGCCTCCACCGGAGCCCTGGCTTGCTCCAGACACTGTGGTCCAATAAACCAGAGCCAGAGAAGGTGCTAAACATTGCTGCTCAGCTCTATGACTCACTGGAGAACCCCCCACCCCCTGCCAAGGCCTCAGAGGTCCAGCCACTCCCCCAACCTGAAACAGTGGAATTGGCACAGGGAGGGCAGAAGAGCCCAGCAGTGGTAAGCGGTACCTGAAGGGAAGGGGTCTAAATAAAGTATGGGGTTTGGAAATGGACAGAAGTGGGCTCCAGATAGAAGCCCTGGCCATGTAATGGGGCTTGACTGCTAACTACAAGGTCAGCAGTTCGAAACCACCAGCCACTCCTTGGGAGAAAGATGAGGCTTTCTGCACCTGTAAAGAGATACAGTCTCAGACCCTCACAGGAGTAGTTCTACTCTGTCCTATAGGCGCACCATGAGCTGGAATTGAGTTTTTTCCTGGAGACCGAGTCACTAGATGACCAGTGGTTCTCCACCTTCCTCATGCCACGACCCATTCATACAGTGCCTCATGTGGTGCTGACTCCCCAACCATAACATTATTTTTGTTGTCATCACTGTCAGTTTGCTACTGTTATGAATCGGCCGACCCCTGTGAAAGGGTCGTTCGACCCCCAAAGGGGTCACGACCCACAGGTTGAGAACCGCTGACCTAGTGGCATAGTGGATTATGTGTTGGACTGCTGTGTTAGTCTGGGTAGACTAGAGAAGCAAATTCATAGACACTCATATGTGTAGAAGAAAGATCTTTATATCAAAAAGTAACTGTATATTAAAAAAACATTTATGGATCAGGTCCATAAATCCGATGTTAGCCCATATGTCCAATACCAGTCTATAAATTCATCTGCAGACTCATGCAATACATGCAATGACGCTGAATGCAGGAAGATCACAGGCCAGTGGGTAGAAGGTCTTGTGGATCCAGTGGTGGTGGAAGCATCTCAGCACTGGCATGGGTCTCCAGCTGGCTTTTCCAGCTCGAGGGCTCTGGTTCCATCAGTATAGTTCCATGTGGCTTGTCAACAGGAATGTCTTGCAGAGAGAGTGTATGTCCTGCCAACAGGGAGGAAGACAGAAGTTCCCATAATCCTTAGGAGAAGGCCATGGCCACACAGAGGCATGATTGGCTATGACCTGATTGATAGGTTAGACTCCACCCCTATAACCTACTTAACAAGTTGACATGAAATTATGTAACTACCACAACTGCTAATCATAAGATCAGCAGTTCAAAACTACCAGCCACTCAGAGGGAGAATGATGAGGCTTTCTGTCCCCATAAAGATGTACAGTCTCAGAAACCTACAGGGTTTCCACCCTGTCCTATGGGGTCACTGTGAGTCAGAATTGGTTCAATGGCGTGAGCGTCAAGGGAGAAGGAACCTGGTGGCACGGTGGTTAAAACACTTGGTTGTTAGCCAAAAGGTAGTGCCTAAGGGGGGAAAATGTGTCAGTCTGCCTCTATTAGAAACCTTGTGAGGTAGTTGTACCCCAACTAATATGATTGCTATGAACTGGAATCTGCTAGATGGCAGAGATTTGACGGTTTTGTGTTTTAGGCGCTGGAGGGACACCAGTTAATGCTTCAAATGGCCAAACCTCAGCTCAGTAGGCATTCCCTGTGTGTCCTTAGACCACCTGGAAGACACCCTCCAGCCCACAGTGCAGGCAAAATACACCAAAAATAAACTCACTACATAGAGTCGATGCTGACTCAAAGCCACCCCTGTGAGTTTCTGAAACTGTAACTCTGTGACAAGAGGAGAAAGTTAGATGGTATCGAACTCCTGAACTTTAGGATGGCAGCCAACAGTGTATAACCACTACATCACCAGCGCGCTTTTGAGTATGGGCAGGCCTCGCCAAGGCTGCAGAGATGGTTAGGACTCTTGGATGGCATAGATGTTGTTAAGGCTAACAAAAAGAGACCTAAATACTGATCCCCAAGGGGGCCAGGCCCCTTGCCTGTGCTGTCCATGCTGCCACAGAAGCCGAGATGGCCATTCAAATGAAAGCACTTTGGTTGGAAGAGAAGTTGAAGTTTAGAACAACTTGAGGCAAGGGCAACCAAGCAAAGTGCTACTTAACTGCTTGCAGGCATCTGAGTGCAGCATTGTGGAAACCCGAGCAATGAAGGGAGTGGAGGCAGTGATCAGGCAGATGGGCTGGGACTCCCAGTCTTGGGACTCCCTTGGAGTCCTCTCTGGACTCAGCAGGAGGGACATTGCAGAAGTAAGAGATTCCTCCCATAGAGGCCTAGTCGGTCAGAATGTCTAACGTGGTGTAGATCCCCAGGACCTGCCAGCTATCAAATACAGGCAGAAGGGGAAGGAGCATTTTACTGCTTGACTACTTGCCTGTAGGATACTGGGGCAGAGTATACTTGGACTCTTGGCACAAATTTCAGGGGCCACTTGATGCCAATGATGGCATCATTGCCCAGTAAAAGCACACCAAGTGATCCTAACCCGTCAACTGGGTCAAAGCCCACTCTTGCCCCACTAAAGAGAAAGGGCTGCAGACCTTCTTGAGTATATTAGCATATTGGAGGCCCTTCGTTCACCATTTTGCCCATATCTTTCTTAAGCCCCCCTGTCCTGGCTAGTAAGAAAGGGCTTGGTCTCTTGAGGCAGATCAGGCCTCCAATGCCACTAAAGTGGTAGTACAGCAAATACCGACCTTCGGGACTGTAGCCACAGGCAAAGGGTGGGAACTGCATGTTGCCAGTTGCATCCTATAAGGAAGGAGTATGTTGAGTACTGGGGCAGTGGCAACAGGACAGCATATTCCCTGGGCTTGGGGTCTGAACTCTGGAAGGGTAGAGAACAGGTAGAGCCTGATGGAAAAACACCTGTGTTGTGTTCAATAGTTTTCACTGGTGGGAGTGATCACCCAATGTGCCCTGGTAGAGTCTAGGCATGTACTCTCCCACCCAGGGCTGCGCTAAGGACTTCTCCAGCTGGAGTCAGGGGTGGCACAGACCAGGACGCTGACAAAGTGGTCGCAGAGAAGCATCCTGTTGGCTAGTCTCCTGAGGGATGGGCTACACTGGATTCTTGGACCAGGAGTAAATCCACAGAGCAATCCGTGCAGCAAAGCTCCATTCTCAAGGGCCCAGGGCCCATACCTGAGGAGACCCCATATGCACACCACTCCGACTCAGGCAATTCTCCCCTGGACAGCAGTGGCTTTCTGGCCAGCTACAGATGATAGCCAGATCTGCAGGGGCAGAGCTCAGATCCAATAGGATGGTTCTACTACAAGAATCCAGCCCTATAACCTTGGACATGGAAAACTTGGAGGTACACATAGGGCTAGCACAATGGAGAAAACAGGACTGACTTGTGGGCCAGTAGGCCCTGCAGTGAGTGGATTTACGGAAAGATATATGGGCCCAGGTAAAATGCATAGACATTGTCGTGTTTCAAGTAGCAGCTCACAGCTTACTCACTCTACCTGGAAATGACCTAGCCTGGCTCCACACTCTACAGCAGACCCCCCACCAAACAGGTGGCCAAGGGGCTTCTGTGGAAGGGAGGGCATAAAGGACATTGGACCCTTTGGGCTATCCCAAAAGAGATGGAACTGTCTCTCTGTATGAAGCAAACCCCTCTGCATGAAACATACCTGCAGCCTGACCCCCCAGTATCTGGGCAAAATGCCCCAAGCAGACACCCTCAAACATAGGCATGTGGATGACATAGAGCCCATCCCTATGTCTTACAATTGCCATTATGCCCTAAAGTGCACAGATACTGCCAAGGGCCTGTTGCAGGCCTACCTATGTAAGTGAGTGACCCAATGTTCTACCACTTGTGGCCTCTCTCAGCTGTGTGCTGCCTATTGTCCCCAAATAGATGTCAACAGCTACCAGGGAAGCCACTTCACCAGACATGAGCAATGAACCAAGCCCTGACAGAGACCCTGTGATGCGTCAATAATTACTAATGTGAAACACAACACAGTGCCTATTAATGATCAACCCAAAGAACTCAAAAGATGTCACATATTTGGCAACGAGAAGGAATGCCATCTGCTTCTGCCTGGAAACGCCAACAATCTCCTGCTGCCTTTGCTCCAGGATCTAGCCTCTGGGAGGACCAAGATTTTTCTCCCATGAACGTGGCAAATCAATCCTCAACAGCTGGTTTTGGCCACCTGAAGACAAAGAGGAGCCCTGGTGGTGTTGTGGGTTATGCACTGGGCTGCTAACCACAAGGTGAGCAGTTCAAAACCACTAGCCTCTCTGAGGGAGAAATATGAGGTTCTCTATTTAAAAAAAAACAAACATTTTATTAGGGGCTCATACAACTGTTATCGCAATCCATACACACATCAATTGTGTAAAGTGCATTTGTACATCATTCTCAAAACATTTTCTCTCTACTTAAACCCCCGAGATTAGGTCCTTATTTTTCCCCTCCCTCCCCGCTCCCCCCTTCTCTACTCCTTTGAAGAGTTACAGTCCCAGGAACCCACCCGGGCAGCTCTACTCCGTCATACAAGGACACGATGAGTCAGAATCCACTCCATGACAGTGAACTTGGTTTTCAGTTTGGGGGACAAGAGCTAGAGCTCAGGGTACAAGAGTCACCATGGTTCTTTATACCCAACACTTTCCTCAAGCTTGCAGTTGACTGATTCTAGTGGACCCAATCCAAGGCTGTGGAGGATTATAACTCCTGAATTGAATTACACTGGTCTCCCACCTCCAGAAACCCACAGGGACAATCCATACGGTATCGCAAGCATGCCTGAAGTGATTTTGAGCGCATCTCTCACACTTGCTGGTATTTTGCTTGACAGCCATGATTACGCATGTCAGTGTCTTTCACTCTGAAACTTCCTCTTAATTGTAAAGTAGCTAAAGCAGAAGAAATTAAGTCAAAGAGCTGAACAGAAAGTTTCAAAGGCCAATTTGAAAAGAAAACATAAAATATTACAATGAAACATGCACAGTCATAGAGTTAGAAAACCCAAAGGAAGAGCACTTTCAGCATATCTGAAACAGAAAGAACTCAAGAAAAACAATTCAAGCCTCGGATTATGATAGTAAAAGACTGTGGGCAAAATATTGACTTCTGCTCGGAACATCCAAAGATGGAAAGAATACACTGTACTGTACCAAAAATAACTTAGTCAAATTCTATTTCAGGAGGGAGCACATGAGTAAGAACCAGTGATACTGAAGGAAGAAGTTCAAGCTGCACTGAAAGCATTGGCCAAAAACAAGTCTCCAGGAAGTGATGGAATATCAATTATAAGGTTTCTACAAGCTGATGGAGCACTGGAAACACTTATGCCAGGAGATTTGGAAGACAGCTACTTGGCCAACTGACTGGAAGAGATCCTTATTTGTACCCATTCCAAAGAAAGGCGACTCGACAGAACGCTCAGATCATAGAACAATTCCGTTGATAGCACATGCAAGTATAATTTTGCTGAAGATCATCCAACAGTAATAGCAGTACATTGACAGGGAGCTGCCAGAGGTTCAGGCTGGATTCAGAAGAGGACGTGGAACAAGGTGTATCATTACTGATGTCAGATGGATCTGGGTTGAAAGCAGAAAATAGCAGAGAGGTTTGCGTGTGTCAGATTGACCATGCGACAGCAGCCGACGGTGTGGATCATAACAAACTATGGAGGACCTTGAGAAGAATGGGAGTTCTATGCAACACGCCTGCGTGGAGGAGGGAACCAGTGGAGAGCTCTGAGGTCAGCCCCAATCTCAACCACTACGTGGACGCCTGCCCCTCCCCCCAGAAGAATTTATTTCAAAGGATGGCACTGAATCTGCAGCTCCGGGAGAGGGACACATCTGATCGGAGCACAGGGTGAAGATAAAGGGGGAGGAGGAGAGAGTGGAGCACATCCTGGCCACCAGGCCTTGAGGATGATGTTCCTGATTGGAGCAGCCAGTCCACAGAGAGGACCACATGGCTGGTCCCACTATGAGACACGACATCCCTCACTGACCTACAGGGGACAACACCGGAGACACAGTGTGGGAATTGTGCCTCATGTGATCCCACCACACCGAGGCAAAACACTAAGGGGGTGCAACAGAGCAGCAAGGGGAAGAGAGCAATGAAGTCCCCAGGGAATGTCTAAGGTAGATTTTGGGGCCAGGGCTTGGTGCCCCAACAGACTGAACTGGAAAACACTCCTAAAGGCCAACAAACACTCCTTGAACTAACTACAAGCTTTTCTTTCTTGTTGTGTTTTGTTTTGTTTTGTTTTTTGTCATTGGTTTGTTATTGTTATATTGTTGCTTGGTTTTGCTCTGTCTTGTTTTTGAGCATGTTATTATCTCCGCAGGTCTGTCTAAATAAGATAGGCTGGATGAACAATCTGGAGGAGAAAACAACGGGACCGACATTTGGGGGGGGGGACATTGGAGAGAGGGAGGTGGGGTGGAAAAGAAGCGCTGTTAACAAATCCAGGGACAAGGGAACAACAAGTGATCCAAATCGGTGGTGAGGAGGGTGTAGGAGGTCTGGCAGGGCATGATCAAGGGTAGTGTAACCAAGAGGAATTTCTGAAACCCAAATGAAGAAGAAAAAAAAAAGAATGGGAATTCTAGATCACTTAGCCGTGCTCCTGCAGCACTTGTACATGGATCAAGTGTCAGTTGTGCAAGCAGAATAGGAGCACAATGCATGGTTTAAAATCAAGAAAGGTATGTTCCACCCTCTTACCACACTTATCCCATCTCTATGCTGAGCAAATAATCAGAGAAGGTGGCTTATCTGAATGAGAATGTGCCATCAGGACTGGAGGAAGGCTTATTAACAACTTTCGATGTTCACATGATACCACCCTGCTTGCCGAAGATCAAGGATTGCACCTTTCAGTATGAATTATAACTCAATGTAAGGAAAACCACAATCCTCACAATTGGTAACATGATAGATGGTACCACAAATGGTAACATGATAGATCAATTGGTAAACTGATAGATGGAGAAAGACTGGAGTTGTTCAAGATTTTGTCTTGTTTGGCTCTCCAATCAATGCTTATGGAAGCAGCAGTCAAGAGATCAAAATACAACCTTGCATTAAATAAACCTGCTGCACAAAACCTCTTTAAAAGAGTCTTGAAAAGCAAGGATGTTACTTTGAGGACTAAGGTGCACCTGACTCCAGCCAGATATTTTCCGTTTCCTTCTGTGTCCTATGCCTGTGAACGCTGGCCTGTGGAAGACAGAAGAATCGATGCGGTTGAATGGTGGTACTGGACAAAAAGATGGAGAGCCTCACGGACTGCTGAAAGAACCAGCATATCTGTCTTGGAGGAAGCACGGCCAGACCGCTCCTTAGACGCCACGATGGTGAGACTTCATCCCACATTCTTTGGACATGTAGTCAGGAGAGACCAGTCTCTGGGGAAGGACATCATACTAGGTCAAGCAGAAGGACAGCCAAAGAAAGCAAGCTCTTCGCGGAGGTGGATTGACAGTGACTGCAACAAGGGGCTCGACCACAGGAACAGCTATGAAGCTGAAGCAGGACGGGGCAGTGTTTCATTCTGTTGTGCGTGGGTCATTGTGGGTTTGAACCAACTTGAAGGCGTCTATCAACAACTATGTGAGCCACTTTCTTTTTTTTAAATCTTAAATAACAGCTTTATCGATTTTTGTCAAGTGTTATTTAATATTTTTGCATTCACAGTTAAAAACCCAGAACATCGTCTAGTTTGCTGTACCTCTTTTCTTGCTCTTATTTAAGTGTTAATTGTATGAAAAACAGCTCCCCGGGATTTCAAAAGAGCTTCCTCCTTTTTCAGATCTGTAGCTACCTCATAGTCTATCCCCTGGTACGGTCAATGGCTAACGCCCTTGGAGGCTGGCAGTTGAGGTCACCGAGGGGCAGGCACCTGGGAAGAAAGGCTTGTCCAACCATTTCCAAATGACCGGCCCTTGAAGAGCGTAAGGAGCACGTTTCTGCTCCGCCCCCCGGGGCTTACCGCAAGTTGGAACCCTCTCGACTATGACCGGCTTTGATTTGGATTTTAGTAGTGTCTTCTTTTTTTTATTTTATAATTTTATTGGGGCTCTTACAATTCTTATCACAATCCATCCATCCATCCATTGTGCCAAGCACATATGTACATTTGTTGCCCTCATCATTCTCCAAACATTTGCCTTCTACTTTAGCCCTTAATGTTGGCTGCTCATTTCCCCCCTCCCTCATGAACCCTTCATAATTCATAAATTATTATTGTTTTGTCATAAGTTAGTCATGAGCCACTTTCTTGATGCAAAATTATATATGTATCTGATGGTTAGGGATTATGTCCACTAGACACATCTAACTAAGGGTATGGGTGGAGCCCAAGCTATCAATCGGGTTATATAGACTGATGACACCTCCTTGGGGGGTGTGGCCTTTTGTAGAAGAGAGAGACAGAGCAGAGCCTATTTCTCTTTGGCCCTTCGCTTTCGGCTGGAGCTGGATCCTGCATCTGGTTAGTCAGTCTACTATTGTGTCACCTGCTGTTCCCAGGAGCTGTCAGCCAACTCCCCAAAGTGGATTCATTTGGTCAACCTTGGATTCACTTACCTCTGCATCCACCAGCCTGTGGTCACCCTCCTCTCAACCCATCCCTCATCCCCCCACCAACCCGCTGCTTTGGCATCCTTCTTCCTGTTAATTATCCTCCATAGCTACGTAAGTCAGAAGCCTGATTTGAACCATCCTAAAGTTATCTACTTCTACAATCGTGTGAGCCATTTCTTGATATCAGTCTCTTTCAATAATACAAACACATGCCAGTGTCACTGGTTTTGTTTCTCTAGAGACCCCAGCCTCACACAATATAGATCACTGGGTTTACTTTTCTAGAGAACCCACTCACTGCCATCAAGCTGATTCTGACTCCTATATAGTGGCCCCATAGGACAAATCTGCCGCTGTGGGTTTCTGAAGTTTTAAGTCTATATACTAGTGAAAAGCCTCATTTTTCTCCAGCAGAACAACTGGTGGTTTCAGGTTGCTGACCTTAGTGGCACAGTGGTTTCGAATTGAGCTGTCAACCATAATCCATTGTTGTACACTAGGCCTAACAGTATCACCCCTGCTTATTCATCTAAGAATGTTATGGTTTTACTCTGCCCATTTAGGTTTTTACTCCATTTTGAACTTGTTTTTGTGTATGGCATGAGACACGGCTTCCGTTTCACTTTTCTGCATGTGGAAATCCAATTTTCCCTTCTTTCTCCAACAATGGACTTAACACCCTTGTCAAACAGCAGTTGACCATAGATAGGTAGGTATATTTCTAGACTGTCTATTGATCTGTGTACCTACTGTTACACAGATACCCATACGGTTTTCTTTTTTGTTGCTGTTGTTGCAAGGAGGAGCAGCTTAACAAGTTAAAAAATTTTTTTTTAAATTCATATACATTTTATGTTCATGTCATGGATTGCAATTCTCACACTGTAACATTGCATTGCATTTCATTGCATCCCATTATTCCTCTCCTAACCCTTCCTGTCTTCTGAACTTATCCATAGGGTTTCCTAAGCTGCAATTTTCCTGGAGCAGATCACCAAGTCTTTCCTTCCCATGAGACCTCTCGGTGGGTTCAGACCACTGATCTTATGGTTAGCAGTGCAACATTGACTGATGGAACCGCCCAAACCCACTGCCATCAAATCAACTCCAACTCATAGTGACCCTTTACAATATTTCTGAAATTGTCAATCCTTTTTTTCTTGGCTTTAACAAATAGAATTTTATTCTCTTAATGTTTAAGAGTCGCTAAGTTCACATTCAGAGCACTCGCTTTCTTTCTCTGTTGGTTTGTGCGGAAGGTTCTTGTTTCTGCTAAGCTTCTGCTCCTGGGAAATCTTCCTGGGGCTTGGCATCCTCCTTCACCAGCTCTGCTGCCTAGCTTGCATATTGAACCTCTTTTGTATCTCAAAAGAGATTGACTCAAGATATACCCTCCACTAATCCCGCTTCCAGCCACTTATCTGTCACTTTGTCAGACTGTGGTGGCTTGTGTGTTGCTGTGACCCTGGAAGCTAGGTCACTGCTATTTCAAATGCCAGCAGGGTCACCCAAAGTGACTATGTTTCAACAGAGCTTCCAGACTAAGAACAGACTACAAAGAGGAATAGGCTGTCCACTTCAGAGGAAGTAGCCACTGAAAACGTTATGCATATAATTGAAACACTGTCAGACATTGAAGGTCGAATGAATGGAAGCAGAACAGTGTTGCTAGAGGATGGGCCTCGTGTGCCGAAGACACTGTAAAATCTAGAATATGTTATCTGTTTCCTAAGTCCAATGGTGCACCTGGCACCGGTAAATATATCCATTACAATGGGAAAAATGGAGAGAAAGAAGGGATATCATGCACCAAGTCAGTCTAAACTCCAGGACAGTTGACATGAAGTCTCAAGGTTTGCTCTGAGACCATCTGGGCAATTGACCCGTCCTCCAAACCCTCTGCGTTCTGGGCAGAAACTTGTTGCCCTGGGCTTTAGTTCTGCCTTTGAGGCCCACTGGGACAGCAACTCTGCTCCTTCAGCTTCGGATGACCCTGCTCTTGTCCATTTGATAAGCCCACGGCCCGGTCCCAGCAGGTCTGTTTTTCTGCCCCTGGCCTCTCAGCTTTAGGTGCAGTCCTATCTTCCCGGCACACCGAAGCAGCACCCTCCGCACTCTGGAGCTGAGTTGGGAACGGGCCAATTCCTTGAAACCTAAGAAGCTGTGGCCTCACCTTTTGAGGCCCAGGATCCCATGACCCACCCACTGAAACCAAGCAGATCCCCGCGGGCCATGCTTCTTCCAACAGTTCCGCTGATCTCTGACCTACTGCAGAGTCGTCTCCCTTTCCTGTACAGCAACAGGTGCAGCTCCGTCGGCCTGTTTCTTGTCTGTAGACTTCTAAGAGGTAGACAGAGGTCTTCCCTTTCATTCTTTCTGGGCCCTTCAGCCTAAGCCGGTGGGCTTTCTGCCTGTGGTAAGGGGTTAGATTCACCAGCCACAGGCTTACTCTCCTCACCCAACCATTGTGCAGGCGTTTCTTCGGTGAAAATTCTAGGACACGTGGCCTTAGTTCTTGTACAACAGAATTTTCCACATCTTCAAGCTGATTTCATTTTGCACAGATATTTTTATTTTCTGGAAAGCAGTCATGGTTTTTAGTGTCCAAACTAGGGGCAAGCATAAAACACAAATCAAGTAATTGTTCTGGTAATTCTAGACCCCAAGGTCTCTCTACGGGAAGGCCACCTTCGTACACAGGCAATATCAAAATCCCCAGGTATTTGAGACTGAACTCAAGACAGTGACTGAACATGTACAAAGGCGAGCAATAAAAAGGCACTTTCCCTATTTGCTCCCGCGATAAGTTATGTGTAAAGGTAAGTTTATATGCACAAAGGTCTGAGGCTCACTTTGGGCAGGAATGCTTTCTCATAAAAACCTTCCTTTCCTCCGCGCCCCAGGGGGAAAAAGGATCCCTAGCCTTGAACTGCAAAAGGAAACCCAACAGGTGACGGTAATTTCACAGGCACCTCGAGGCTATCTTTTAACTGTAGGTCTATCATCTGCTCTGCTGTCAAAGAAATTAGTGTCCACGTTAAAGAAATACACTAACTGCTCAACCTTCCTGAACTGTCTGACGTAATTGGCATTGAATTAATCTGACGTTAAGGTTCAAGAAAGGATTTATAAGCCGGGTGTTTGCTCTGCGTGACGCATGAAGCGGAAGATTCCTCCAGTAGCACTGGCCCGAGAGGGATCACATTAAGAACAGGCTATAGGAAAAAAAAAAAAAAAAAAGAACAGGCTGCAGGCCAAGTGGAGATGTGCTCAATTAACACGGCCCTTCTAGCCACACTTTCGGTGGTGATGTTTTCTAATGCTGAACTCTGTGCCTGTGGCTACAATCCCATTTCGGAATTGCATTCTCGGTTCTCTGTTCCAAGATTAAGGGAGGGTGTATCTTTGGATTCTACTCACTCACACTTACTGCCGACTCATAGCAGCCCTACGGGACAGGGTAGAACTGCCCCTTTGAGTTTCCGAGACCGTAACCGTTTACAGGAGTAGAAAGCCTCGTCTTCCTCCCATCTACTTTACTCGAGGGGATGGTTGAAGTCACCATCCTTTGTTCCTTGTTGTTGTTAGGTACCATCGAGTCAGTTCTGAGCCATAGTGATCCTACGCATAACAGAAGACCACACTGCCGGCTCCCGCCCATCCTCACAATGGTTTCTATGCATGAGCCCAGTGTCAATCGAAGGTCTTCCTCTCTTTCGCTGCCCTCACTACTTTGACAAGCATGATGCTCTTCTCCAGAGTCTTGTCTCTGCTGACAACATGTCCAAGGTATGTGAAACTGGCTCACCAGCCCTGCCTCTGAGAAGCCCTTTGGTTGTACTTCCAGGGCAGATTATTTGTTCTTTTGGCAGCACAGGGTACTTTGAGTCTAGAGCACCCTAATTCAAACACACTGATTCTTCTTATTCAACGTCCAGCTTTCGCGTGCATATAAGGCCATTGAAAACACCATGGCTTATGTCAGGCTCATCTTAATCCTCAAAGTCATATCCTGGCTTTTGTACATTGTAAGGAGGTCTTGTGCAGCAGATTTACCCAATGCCACGTGTCTTTTGCTCTCTAGACTGAT
Organism: Echinops telfairi; assembly: GCF_000313985.2. Lineage (NCBI taxonomy): Eukaryota > Metazoa > Chordata > Mammalia > Afrosoricida > Tenrecidae > Echinops > Echinops telfairi. The sequence goes on along the minus strand of NW_022103916.1, from coordinate 4,680,993 downwards.
GTTTCCATGAGAATTGATTGTGGACCCAAGCAAGACGAAATCCTTGATAACTTCAATCTATTCTCTGTTTGCCATGGCCCAGTAAAAGAAAAAAGCCATACCTCCGTCAAAGCCATTCTTCTGTGGAGAGGAGCCATCTCAGATCTCCAGTTTAAGAGGTGGAGTCTGAGACCAGGGACTCAGAGAAGCAGTGCTGAGACTCTGGGTGGACCTTCTCCTCATCTGGTCTGTGAGGCTGTAAGACAGAGCGACAGACAGGCAGGCTTCCTGACTCACAGAGGGAGAAGCCAAAGGACCACAAGGCTCAGAGGCTAAGGACCAGAAAGAGAGTTGGCTGGTGGCTGAGGAGAGGTGCTGCTGTGGGCCCACGACTGTACCCTTACTGGGTACGGTGCCTGCTAACATCCCTAATAGACCTCCATAATGGTGAGGGTGGTGTGCGGCCATCACAATGAAGTACTGGATCCATGCAGGGAAACTGAAATGGCTGCTACACGCAGGGCGGAGGTGTGTCTGACTCCCACCTCAGGGCAACAGGGAGGTCAGATATGGCCGCCCATACCGTTTCTCCCAAAAGTGATTCATTAGGTCTATCAAAAAGGCAAGGAGAGGCCAGTTTCAGCACAGGTCTTGCTGTTCACTGTACCCAGATTTCAAATAGCTCTTAGCCAGTCAAGCCAGTGTGCAGCAACAGCCCTGTGTCCAGCGGTCACAAGGACCCAAGTGGTTGGAACTGGTGAGTGCGCATGTTCACTCCACACCTGTTGATGCTCACATCATTAGTGGTAAGGGAACCACGAACCCTGGGTCTGGAAACAGCCCAAGCATCGACTTAAGAAGCTCTGAGCCAACCTCCTGTGTGGAGGAAATGATACAGAAATAGGACATGCAGGCTCCTATTCACCACTGCTGAGATAATTTCATCTACATTAAAGCAGTAGAAAATGGCTTTTTCAAAAGCCAATGATGCCCCCAGCTCTAGCCTGGGTTTAATAGGTTTGGGGTTTGTTTTACTTTTTAAATATCTTTCCCATGTCAGAATCAAAGTAAAAGGGGCCTAAGGGACTCAACCCAGAATCTCTAGAACAGAGAGTTCTAGAAGCTAGTGGGTGTGAGCACAATCAAGTCATGAGGTTTGAGCTGATGGGTCCAGGGTGTTTGTTTCTTCCTGTCCATCACTAGGAGTTCATCTTGGAAGACTTGAGGGCTGCTGGATCCTCAGTCAGGCAGGGGGCTTGCACACGTGCACATGGACCAGTTCCATTGGAGAGGGCATCTGGGCTCTTCTGTAGGTCTGGGTGGCAAAACCTCCTGAATCAGGTTTCTTTCTAAAGAGGCTCCATTTATCTAATGAGTTCCTGTCCTTATTTTTACTTCCAAAGGCCACGATGCTAGCATTGCAACTGGGTCAGGTTGTGGAGGAGCTCTGGAGGTGTAGTAGTTACGTGTTGGACTGTGATCCTCAAGGACAGCAGTTCAAAACCACCAGCTGGTTCCATGGGAGAGAGATGTGGTTTTCTACTCTCAGAAAGAGTTAGTCTCGTACTGCCATAGAAGGGTTGCAAGGGACCATTCAACCAGGGTGCAACATAGCACTGACAAAACACACATCATTCCTCTAGTTCCTGAATGCTGCCCTCCCCCAACCATGACCCAGTTCTACTTTACAAATCCGGTTAGACCAGAGTACACACATTGGTACAAATAAGAGCTCTCCACACATGGAATTCAGGACAGATAAACCCCTCAGGAAGAGTAGCGGGAGTAGTGATATCATATCATGAGGGTAGGAAGATTGTGGGGGTTGGGGGGAGAGATAGGGGAAACCCATCACAAAGTTGGATATATAGCCCACCCTTCAGGGGGACAAATAACAGAAATGTGGGTGAAGAGAGCAATGGACAGTGTAAGACACGAAATAATAACAATAATATATAATTGATCAAGGGTGGGAGGGTAGGGGAAAAAAGAGGAGCTGATACCAGGGGCTCAAGTAGAAAGAAAATGTTTTGGAAATGTTGATGGCAATATATGCAACAAGTGTGCGTAATACAATTGAATTATGGATTGTTATAAGATTTGTAAGAGCCCCTAATGAAATGATCTTAAAAAAAAAAAAAAAAAGGACAACGCCCTAACATCTATCTTCTCACTGCCATCGAATCGATGCTGACTCACAGCTACACTACAGGCCAGGGTAGAACTGCCACTGAGTTTCCAAGACTGGAACTCTTTACAGGAGAAAAAAGCTTTGTCTTTCTCCAGCAGAACAGCTGGTGGTTTAGAACTGCTGCTCTTGTGGTCAGCAGCCCAATGAGCAACCACGACACCACCAGGAGCTGTCTGCCTCTCCCACTCCACCGCCTCTGGTAGGTCTTTGTCTCTTTAGCTTCTGCTTCTCAGTTCTTCGGAGCTTGCCATGTGTCTTGGCATCCATCTTACCCCTCTCGCCTCAGCTCTGAGACTAAAACTTTTGTTTTTGAGACTAAATCTTCATTAGCGCAGCCAGCCACAGCTTTCTCCTGCGGATTTGAACCCATGACCTTGCAGCTAGCAGCCCGACACCTAATCCTCAATGCCACCAGCAGCTAAGTCTATATATAAAAGAGGAAGGGCCTGCAGGAGCCATGGAGAGCAGTACTGAAAAGGGTGAAGCTGGGAGATGCTGGAAACAGGAAGGTTCAAAGACTACAGCACCCTGCAGCCGGGGAGGGGAGGGGTGGGTGTCAAGGAGGCCAGGGCCACAGGGAGCCTGGGAAAGACCTAGAGGAACTAGTGACACTAGTGCTTGGTAAGATCAGGGTAAAACTTACAAGTTCAGGGAGAGGAGGCCTGGAGGGAAGGAAGGACAGGACCACTGGAAGGTCCTGAGGGGGCAAGACCTACTCTCACTCTAGGTCTGAGTGGTGCCTGGGGCCCGCAGGGAGGTATGTCGATGGCCTGAGCCAGGGGTCTGAAGCTGTGGCCCTGCTGCGCGGTGTTGAGAGATGTGTGTGCATGGCCCTTGGGTCAGCAGGCTGGGGCCCTTGGTCACGTGACAACTACATACTGCCTGACACTGAGCCACACAAGCAAGGAGGTGTCACAGCTCTGTTCCTACTAGGGCCCATTGGCTCCCTAATGAGGCCTTAGGAGACCCAGGGACCTAGCACTTGTGACTCTTGTTCAGGAAGAAAGAGATGATGCTTCCATTTCTTCAGGCTGGATGGCAAGATAGGGATTTTTCTGTGGAGGAAAGAGTTGACTCCAATTGAAGGCCTTTGCGCCCCGCCCTCCATGCCCTGCCCTGGGGCATTTGCACTGGCAGGTTTATTCCTCTGTGAGGCAGATGCCTGGAGAGAGGTGCTACCTTCCACTTCAGCGGAGCCCTCTGGGGAGAGGAGACAGTGTCTGTACCAGCCCTAGAGTGGTACCTTCCCACCCCCACAAAGGGAAAAGCAGTTCTGGTTCTTTGTGGCTCCCCTTTGGAAAATCCTGACAGGTGACACTGAGCATCAGAGAGCAGAAGTCTTGTGGTAAGTAGAGAGGGAGAGATGAGAAAGAGGGAGGGAGGGAGCAGGGCTGTTGGGTGTGGGAGGTTGCCCAGGGCCACCACTCACAGAACCACACAGTCACCACCACCCTTGCAAGGCTTATCTAGCACTCCTTGCCAAACCCGTTCCTCTGGGGGCAGGACTCACCACTTAGCCCCCACACCGCCCCGTACATGTACCTCACATTCATTCTTGGCCCCTCTCCGTCATTCGCCCCACAGGCATTTACTAGCATCTGCTCTCTTTTGGACCCCCAGTCCTCCGGCTCTGCCGCATTGTTTGAAACAGGGCTCACATGGGTAGTCCAAGGAGTCCATGAATAGACTTTTCAAAACTGGCTTTAAATACTCTTCAGGGCACCACACAAAGGGGTCGGGGTGAGAATCCGTTACATGTGAGTGTGGGGCTAGGGATGCCCTGAGAGAGAAAAGGGGGCTGTGGTGCCCCCTCCCCACCGTGGGACAGGGCAGTAGAAGAGAGGCCCTCTCTGGTGGGGTCTGGGGCCAACTGGGAGCCAGCCCTCCCTTCGAGGTAGATCATCGGGGAGGGGGCCCGAGGAGGGGTTCCCACGGTGGCGGCGTTAGGTGGTCGCTTCCTCAGTGGTATTGCTGGTAGCCAGGATAGCCTGGGGCTGGAGCACCCTCCTTGGAGGGCTGCTGGCTGGGGTCCTCCAGGAATGGGGACACTAAGGAGGGAAGAAGGAGATAAGAGCAAGCAGAGGAGACTGGCTGGTACATGCGCCTCCCTCCCTGCCAGTGCCAGCCAGGTACTCACCATTGCGGAACTGCTGGGCAGTGTAGCGAGTGAGGAGGATGCCGACACCCTCGATGAGGGCCAACAGGATGCCCCCCATCATGGCTGAGCCTACCATGGCCAGTGGGCCGCCTGGAGTAGGGAGGAGGCAGAGAGAGTGGTGAGGGCAAGCAGATGTGGGGGCTGGGGCTGGGGTCAGGCCTGGGGGTACTTACTGCGGGCTGCCAGCACAGCACCAGTCAATGCTCCACTGGTGATGGAGTTCCAGGGGTCTTCCTTGCCCCGCAGCCGCACCAAGCCACAGTCAATGGTGGAAAACAGGCCCCCCCATACCGCAAAGCTACCTGCAAGGAGATCAAGGCCCAGTGTTCCCCGGCACTCTCACACCACCAAGTCTCAGAGTCTGGGGATGTCCAGCAGCGGAATTTGCTACCCAAGAGAGAGAAGAACCACCCAGACAGCAAAATCCCAAGACCTAGTTCTGGTCTGCCCTGTCCTGTGGTAGGTCCCACTTCAAGTCATCCACAACGGCCATCAATTCACCCTTCAACTTTGGAGGGAGTTCTGAAACGTTCACAAGTACCGTTTATACTGGAGTACAAGCTGACCCGAATACCAGCCGGGGCACCTAATTTTACCATAAAATCTGCATTAAAAATGTGCTGAAAAACTCAGCTTACACACGAGTATATACAGTAGATTCACCTTCTACTGTATATGGTTTTCAACGGAACAGCTTTGACCATTGTAACTCATCACAACAATCAAAATTCTGGTCTTGGTTGCAGGGCGACGAACTAAGTATACTAACCCACAGCAACCCTACAGGACAGAATGGACCTGCCCCACAGGATTCCCCAAGCTGTCACGTTTCCAGAAGTGGATGGCCATGTCTCTCCCAGAGCAGGTGGCAGGTGGCGGGCTCCAGCTGCGTTCTTTTAGTTAGCAGCTGGGTGCTTAACCCCTGCACCACCAGGGGGAAGGACCCAGGTTAGGAAAGCCAAGCAGTCCACAAGGAGAGCTAAAATGCTGTCCGGGGGCTTCCTCTCTGCCAGGTCCTACTCTTGGCACTGTGGGCTATTTAACTTCTCAAGTTGTTAAAAGTCAGTCAGTGATATTCATGTTCTTAACACAACCACCCTAATAACGATGTCTACTTTAAATGCTTGATCTGTTAGGTACCAAACTACAGTGGTGGCTACTGTCACCGCCATCTCAGTTCCCAAAGTTCAGTTGGGTACAGTCACCACCCCACAGGAAATCCCAGGTAGAGTCAGGCTGGATCTGGACCTCCAACTCGAAGTCTAGGCCCACAGGGGCAAGCTCTTCCCACCAGGTTTGCCACCATCGCTCTTATCTTCACAAGCCTCTCACCTCCGATCTGGGGGCTTCGAATCCTCACAGCACTGACACTACCTCTCAAACGGTGGCGAATCCCCTGGGGAAAAGTAAGGAGAAGGGGAATCAGGGCAGAGGGATGGCCGCTGGCAGATGGAATGTCTGTCTGGCTTTGAAAGGACGCATGGGGATGGGAGCCGTTAGGGGCGTTAAGGGCCGAGCTGTGGAAAAACCACTAAGGAACACCTGCCAGAAGTGATCTCAAAGCTGGCTTGAGCCATCATCATCCATTCATTGCCTCAATAATTACTGAGCACCTACTATGTGCCAGGCGCCATGTTAAACGCGGGGACGTGGCAGTGACCAAACCAGGCCTGGGTCCTGATCCTTTTGGAGTTCACCTTGTAGTGGGAAAGTTGGATCCTGAGTCAGGCTGCAAACCAATAAACAAGAGAGTCCCGGGCAGCACTAAGCACTTCAGAAGGAACAAGCAGGAACAAAGACATAAGAGAGTGGCTGCCCTGTCAGGAAAGGCCTCTTTAAGGCGGGGGCATTTGGACTGAGACCTTGAGGATGAGGAGAGGCATGGGCAAAGATCCAGGCAAGGGGGTTTCTGGTGAAGGTGACAGCAAGTTCGAAGGCTGTGAGGCAGGCATGAGCCAGGGGTACTGCAGGAAGAGTGAAAAGGCCAGAGAGGGTAAAGTCAAATGGCCAAGGAAGTGTAAAAGATGGGCACCGGGAGGTAGGCAGGTATGACTGTGGAAGGCAGAGGTTCCCAAACGGATTTGGCCTCACACCCCCTTTTCAGGAAAAAGAAATTGTACTCAGTGCCCTGGTTTTAACAATTTTTGCACTATTGCCTATAAGCCAGGACAGAGTGTGGCTAACTGCTTTAGCATGGGCCCCTGGATCACTCGGCACCTCCTCTGGGGTGGGTGGGGGCAGGGGCAGTATCTCTCATTTGGGGAAGCACTGGTATGAGACATAACAAGGAGTTTGGCTTTTATCTGAAAGAATCAGAGCTATTTGAGAATTAGAAGGAAGGAAAAGGATCAGGAACCTTCTGACTGAAGTGGTCCAAGACTCCAAAGTGATGAACGTGAAGACGACCGCAGTCATAGGGACTCCGGCCAGAATGGTGACAGAGGAATTGAGAAGTCACTCATGTGAGAACATAAGTTGTGGAGGCTGAGTCTGGGAGTTTTGCTGAATAGATGCATAATGAAGTGTCAGGGCAAACACAAGAGGAGACGAGAATGAGGCTAAGGTTTGGTGCCTCGACAACTAGAAGCGGGAAGGGTCATTTCCAGAGATGAGGCTGACTGATGAGATTAGATCTGAAGCTCTATTTTGACCTGGCAAGTTGAAGGTTGGTCATAATCAAGGGGAGATGTCAAGGTGACAGTTGTGTCTATAGAGTTCAAGGGAGAGACGGGGCTAGATAGTGAAACTGCAGAGACCTGGGCAAATAGATGGCATTTAAAGCCACAATATTTCATGAGATCCCCTGGTGCCAGGTGGTGGGGTGAGGGTGTTGTCAGAGAAATAAGACAGTTGTGTTCAATTAAAAGACCTTGCTTGATTTGGGGGCTGTCCTTCCCTCCGTCAATTAAGCTTCTGTGAGCTCCCTCTATCCAAGCTTTGGATACAGAATCTTCTTACAGGCACAGTCTGCTAGGCTCTGCATACACATCTAGGGTTTGGTGATGCTTGTTTGCATAGGGCAGCATGTCCATTGAGGTGCCCCCGGTTTGGGGGGCAAGGAGAACAGCAGAGGCCATGTTTGTCGTTTCCCCCCGAAGACCCCATATCTGGAAAGCAGGGCTGGCACGTAGTAGGTGAGCAGGCATCAGAATGAATAAGTGCATGTGACTGGCAGTGTTCAGGGCAGGACCCGATGCAGGCTGGTGGGCCAACCCCCACGCCGCCAGGGGACCGGCCCAGGCTTACAGCAGGGGCATTGCGGAAGCCTTTGATGGCCTGGAACACTCCGCCACCCATGACACCCATGGTGAAGGCTCCGCCACAATCATCCACAATGCGCCATGGGCTGCAAAAGGGAACGAGGAGGAAGAGGTTAACACGAGCCTGGCCCTGACACGGTAGTAGTGTTCCACGGGTTTTCTTCACCCTTCCCGCTCCCCGCGCCACCCCCTTCACAGCCCATGTAGGCAATCAGCCAGGCACATTATTACTACTAAAGACTAATGAATTGATACAGGCAAAGAGTGGGCACCTTTAAATAAGTGACATAGAAGTGTCAGCTAGCTAAATTAAAAAATATATCTATTTTAAAAGAAACAAAGCCACTGACTGCCATCGAGCCTCCGTACTCCCCTCGGGCCCACAATAAGCTCATCCAGGCTCCACCCTTCATTGCCTGAAGAGCGCTAAGAAACGCCACGCGTGGTAACGCAGCGGATTTCGCCTCCAGGGCGCACCACCCCTTCCTCCCCCGGCCCCCAGCTGAAATGGATCCGACCAGCGTGTTGACACAGAGGGGATAGGAGACCAGAGTCAGGGGCAACGAGACGGGCTTCGCCCCATGCCGCACCTCCTCCGGGCGGATGCACGGGGGCTGGCTCTCTGGGTGGGAGAACCAAGCAGGGGAGTGAAAAGAGCTAAATTCCTAAATCTGCCGCGTGGCGCCACGTGGCCGGTGCGCCCTCCCCCACCCCCCGCCCCCCCCAGCTGGTCACAGCGCCGATGCCAGCGCCCACCGCCGTACCAAGGCTCCCGAGCGTACTCCTCCATGGCGCCGGCGACCCTGCCGCGCAGTCAGGCCCGAAGTGGCGCGGCCACGCCCCTCGAGTAAGCGCGCCCGGGCGCCCGAGCGATCCACCTATTCCAGGACGAGGGTTGGGTTGCTTCGCTACACGTAAGGCCAAACTCCCGATCTCATTGGCCTCCCAGGTGACGTCATCTATTCACTGTAGCCTTCTAGCGTCTCCCGGTTACCTAAGGGTTCAGGAAGCAAAGACCTCCTGGGCTCTGGGAGTGCAGAGCTGTGTGGGCCTGGCGAGCTCGCCGACGTGACAGCCTCTCACTGCCCACGAACCTAGTGGTAACGTCAGGGTGGGTACCCTCTTGGGAGCTGGAGGAAGTGCTTCACTGGGCCCCATTTCAACGCTTGGGTTCCTCCCATCGGGCAGTCTTAGGGGGACGTTGGGTGAGTCCATTATGAGGGCACGGGAGGGGGAGGGTCGCGCTTGACTTCCTTTGCGGGCAGAGCCTGGGCTTGGGAGTGAAATTCCAGACGCCTGCACTGGAAGAAGGTAGGTGAGAGTGTTGGGGAAATTGCTCCTTTACTCCCTTTTGAGCGCTGGCGTTCTCACCCACCCAGCTACTGGCGCAGAAGGAGAGGTGGGGGCTCAGCTGAATAGTTGCGAGGGATGGGGGGAGGGGTGCGCGCTTGGTTACAGATCTGAATTCTAATCCTTCTCTCCTGGATTTTAGACTTTCGGCTATTCACTATGCCACTGCCCGTGGCGCTGCAGACCCGGCTGGCCAAGAGAGGCATCCTCAAACATCTGGAGCCCGGTGAGAGCTAAGAGCAGAAGGGCTCACCATGTGCTTGGCTGGGTGGCAACTTTGTTGTGGATATTAACATACATTAAGTAGGGGCACAACTGCTTTATCCTCCACAATACCGACAGCTGGTGCTTGTTTTGGCTTTTGGCAGCCCAGTTTCCGTGGAGTGGTAACAAAGTATACAATAGTAAGAGGAGCAGATATCTACTGCAGGCTCCAGCATGCCAAGTACTCCACCGCCCTCGAGATGTTGATACTTAGTTGTTAACATTATTACAGGCGGCTGTTGCCACTGTGCTGATGAGACTATGGGGTTTCAAAGAATTCGTGGAAAAATTCCATTGTCTTTTCAAACCATTTTTTCCCCATGACCTTGTTGAAGCCCACTCCTATGTAATTACTGGTCACCGTATCAGCCTCTGACATATATTTTGGGCTACGGAGTAGCTGGCGTGAGGAGCCTTGGGGGATGTGGTGGTTACAGGTTGGGCTGGAAATCTCAAGGTCAGTAGTTACAAAACACCAGGTTACAGGTTGGGCTGGAAATCTCAAGGTCAGTAGTTAGAAAACACCAGCTACTCTGTGGGAGAGCCATGCGGCTTTTGCTCAGGTAAAGAGCTACAGTCTTAGAAACCCACAGGGCAGCTCTACCCGGTTCTACAGGGTCACTAGGAGTTGGCTTTGAGTGCCTGGCATGCACTTTCTGCTCACTGCATGAAATAATACTAGTGAGACTAGCATTTAGGCCGACACTGTTGCTGATGCTAATATTTATGCCTTATTATGAATAATATTGAAAGTAGGCATTAATTTTAGGCTGTGGTGTGGCCACTACTCACCCACTCCCGTGGAGCAGATTCTGACCCAGGGCGACTCTGTATAGCAGTGTTTCCCAAAGTGGGCGATACCACCGCTTGGTGGGCACTGGACCAATTGGGGGGATGATGACACGGGGGCTGCAAAAGTAGTAAGCACTTACACTTTATCCTCGATGGTGGGCTATACAGTAATAAAGAAAATGTTCACTGTTGGGGTTGAGGATGCTGAGTAATTGTTTTTTTGTTTGTTTCTGAAAGGGTGGCAGTATCCCAAATAAGTTTGGGGACCTCTGATATATAAGGTTTCCAAATCTTTATGAAAACAGTCTCATCCCTTCCACAGAACAGCTGGGGCAGGTTTGAACCACAGATGCCCTGGTTAGCAGTCCAACATGAACAAGACAGAGCCTCCAGGGCTCCACTGAAAAGTACTTTTTACTGTTCATCATGTTGAAATCTACATCAGTTAATGGCTTGCTCTGGGACATAGACCTTAAGGTTAATAATTCTGATAGTGACCACTGAGAGTCATTTCAAACCTATGGAGTCATTTTAAACCCTGTGCTGTTGACCTCGCATCTGATTAACAATACTAACCACAGTAGCAGACTTCTATTTGGGGCATATTTTGCAACAGGTACTATGCTCTATGCTGAAACACACATTTCATTGTTAATGGCATCCAGTAGCTGAAATCTGTTAAAGGCCTAATAAAGGGCAGACACCAGAGCTGCTCATATGCACCTTTGTATTTTATCAACGGACACCTGCAGGTCTCTGCCGTGGGCCCTTTGCCAATAATATCTTGCCACTCAGGAATTAAATGGATCCAGAGCAATGATTGGATAAACCCTTGGCACTTTAAACTCTGCAATCAGATAGGTCTGGATAACAGTATGGCTTATCAATGGAACCCAGAAACATACTAGATTTGGGATGAATCGTCATGTAAATATCTGGTAGGCGGGGTGTATTTTCATTATTACAAATTGAACATAATTAAACCATAGTGATTCATCACAAAAACAATATGTAGCCAGGGGCTCAGGTGGAGAGCAAATGTTTTGAGAATGAGGATAATGAATGTACAAATGTGCTTTACACAATTAATGTATGTATGGATTGTGATAAGAGTTGTATGAGCCCCTAATTAAATGATTAAAAAAAAGAAAAGAAATGTGTAGAAAAGAATGATGGCAACATATGTACCAAAAAAGATATGGTATTGATCTAGCTTCAGAATAAAGACTAGGATTTTCTTCATTTTACATTCTATCAGTTTTACCATTCATATTCGGTAACTATTTTCTGAACTCTTGTACTAACCCTCCTAGTTTTAAAAAATTACCACATTTAGTTATATTGCATTTTTTACTAAGCTCTCTTACTAGTTATAGCACATAAAAATGAATTCTTTGGTGTCTTATGTATTATCTTAGGTAATAAAAATATGGTATCTTTCTAAGAAAAAAAAATGTAATTATGTCTTGTGAAATATTTATTTCTGACGATAAATAAATGAAATTAAAAAAAACCATGCTAGATGTGGATCATTTGAGGATGAGTCCCCTTATGTTCAGATATTTGTGGTTTGGGGCCAGTAGTATTTTTATCTGCTTCCTGGCGTGCACACATGCGTGTGCCCTCGTGTCATTTACGATTTGTCAGGTATTGGAACGTGAACATGGCTGGCTCGTTAGCTCGCAAGCGGCCCTGAGGGCAGGATGAGACTCCCCTGCCCCTTAACTACTGCCCCCGCCCCTTCCTTATCCTGCCAGAGCCAGAGGAAGAGATCATTGCTGAGGACTATGATGATGACCCAGTGGACTATGAGGCTACCCGGTTGGAGGGCCTGCCACCCAGCTGGTACAAGGTGTTTGATCCTTCCTGGTGAGTCTGGGGACTTGGTTGGGGTGGGGGACAGTGTGGGGTGGATGACTCCCAATCAGACCCTCCCTGGGTGATCCCTGGCCTTGGGGTTTATGGGTGACACACCAGGGAAGAGTTCTGGGGGTCCTGATATGGGCAGGTACAGGCAGAGATCTGGGTTGAGGCGGAGAACACCTGTACTGACTGATGCTCCCTCCCCCCCTTGTCGCCCTGCAGCGGGCTCCCTTACTACTGGAATGTGGACACAGACCTTGTGTCCTGGCTTTCCCCACATGACCCCAGCTTCGTTGTCACCAAATCTGCTAAGAAGCTCAGAAGCAGTAATGCAGGTGAGTTGACAAGGGTGCCTGAAGCTATTCTAGCAGTTCTCAGACTGGGGGTAAGGAAATTACAGATCAGAGAACAGGTGAGACTAGATAAGCCTCGCTCCAGGCTAGAGGTGCTTGAAGGGAAAGTTGGCCTGGGGTTGGGGTGGGAGGAAGGAGGTTATGTCAAGGTTTTCTCTGCCTCCCCAGAGGTTGAGGAGAAGTCGGACTGGAGCCATGATAAGCCCGACCGGGCCCACGACAAGCCCGACCGGGCCCACGACAAGCCCGACCGGGCCCACGACAAGCCCGACCGGGCCCATGAGAAGCCGGACCGGGCCCATGACAAATTGGACAGAGATCGAGAGCGTAGCTATGACAAGGTAGACAGAGAAAGAGAGCGGGACAAAGATCGAGACCGTGACCGCGGGTATGACAAAGCAGACCGAGAAGAGGCTAAAGAACGGCGTCACCATCGCCGGGAGGAGCTTGCTCCATACCCCAAGAGCAAGAAGGGTAAGCTGAGCAGGGCCGGGACTAGGGGGAAGTAAGCGAGCTGTCTACGACGCAAAATGGGAGGCAGCATGCTCCTCAGCCCACCCCCCGGGGAACAAGTGTGCTGCTGCGGCCAGGGGGGAGGTGTTTGGTAATCCAGGCTCCTCCTGCGCAGCACTTCACCCTCCCACTTCCTTCCACAGTGGCAAGCCGAAAGGATGAGGAGTTAGATCCCATGGACCCCAGCTCATACTCAGATGCGCCCCGGTAAGTGACAACCCCTCAATTCACCAGCCTTTCTCCCACCCCCTGACTCTCCCCAAACCAAAGATCGCCAGCCCTTTATGCATCACTTTTTCCCTCTCCCTGATTTCCTCACGGGCCTGGGCAGAGGGATCCAGCCCACCCCACAGTCCCACCCGGTCTTCTGTGTATTCCTTCCCACCCCAGGGGCACATGGTCAACAGGGCTCCCCAAGCGGAACGAGGCCAAGACAGGTGCAGACACAACAGCAGCCGGACCCCTCTTCCAGCAGCGCCCATACCCGTCCCCGGGGGCTGTGCTCCGGGCCAATGCCGAGGCCTCCCGAACCAAGCAGCAGGACTGAGCCAGTGCACAGCAGCCCTGGGTTGGAGGGGCAGGGTTGGAGGGTGTTTAATAAAAGCTTTTCTTGGGATCATGCTTATGAGACCTGAGTACGTCCTTCCACCTGCCTCCCCTTACCCACCCTCTCACTTGCTTTCCCCCTCAGCTTCCCAGCCAGCGAGATGCAAAACACACTTTATTTGTAAAAATTCACCTAAGAAGTACTGGGGGGATGGAAAGGGAATGAGGTTGGCCGAGCTGAAGGCTGAGTAGGGCCATGCCCATGCCCTCATAACCAGAGAAAGGTTATTCATGCCAGCTCAGCCTGGGAAGGAAGAGGGTGGTGGTGGGAGCAGGGAGTTTAGGGTCTACCTCACCCCCCCCCCCAATACTGATCAGAGTTTGGCCCCAACTGGGCCAGGGCAACGTCTTCAATCCCAGCGGCTACGAGCCCTTCACCTTGGTGAGCAACCTGTGGTAGGAATGGGAGGAAAGAAATACAGAAAGCTGCGGTGGGCCGGGGTGGCAGTTGGGTTTCCTGAGCAAGCCAAGGGCAACAGCAGTGGGGCTGGCACCCTGGGTTAGTAGCAATGCCTTGGAGTGAGCGAGCGAGTGAGTGAGTGAGTGAGCGAGCGAGTGCACGTGCATTCCCCCCCACCCCCCAGGATCAGAAAGCAGCACATGGACTAAATAAATACAACATCTTTATTTGGCATTGGGTATTCATTACAGTTCCTTAGAAAACAAATCAAAAAATCAACAAATTAATCAAAAATAAAGATCCAATGGCTCTATTTACATATAGCAAAGACAGCCCAGACACCTCCCATGCGTGCATGTGTACACACACACACACACACACACACACACACACACACGAGTACAGTTAAAGGGTTAATAAGCTTTGGGGAATGCAAGGGGCAGGTTCCATGTTTCATCAATTCTAGGACCCACCCCCTTTTCTCTCACACATACATGCACGCACGTACCTTAAGGGTACATCATACAGCCAGTGGGGTATTAAGAGTGTGATTGGCAGCTTTATTTTTCCTCTCCGGATGTTTCAGAAAATAACTGCATCCGGTAGCTGACGGTCTCAGATTCAACGAGATTCAGTCACTGGCAGCAAAGACCGGCCCCCCACTCCCCGCCCCTTCCTCCACCCTGGATTATCAATTATTCAATTACACTGTGAATCAAAACCCAAAACACTACACCCGACAGCCCCGATTGCACACCTTCCCCCTGACAAGGCTGATGGCGGAAGTTCAGCAGCCATGAACAATCACCCTTGCCCTCTGCTCCCCAGGCATTCCCAAGGAGTCCAGTTTCACGGGGGTCTCAGAGAAGCAGCTTCAAGTCCACATGGGAGACCAAGCTGCTGACATGATCCAGTGTGGTGGAGAGGGAGGAAAAAAGGCCTCGAAACTATGGGAGGTTGAGCCCCATAGGTAGGCATCCGTGATTACTAGAGAGCAGTAGGACTTCTGGCCAATCTGTCCTTTCCTTAAACAGAAGGCGCAAAGGCTGGGAGGGGCTCTCTCAGATGTGAGAGAGGACAACTCCAACGGACAGAGGCAGACAAAAAACAAACAAAAAAGATCCTTGAATGACATCCCTAACCCTGTCCCACAAGGGGCTGGCCTAGGCAACCAGTCCTAAAACCTCCTCTAGGGAGAGAGGTCAGCCTATCCGAAAGGGTGAGGTGATGCCCCCTCCTCCACCTCTCAATGACGCCCAGACTGCCTGCCAGCCCCAGCCACCTACCACCCTCCACCCCCGGCCCCTCCCTAGCTCCCCCACCACTGCCAACCCTCACTTCACCAGCACTGACTTTGGCAGAAAGGGCTCCTGGCTGAGGTCTCCGCGGTGGGAGGCGGGCGGCGGTGGCGGCGGTGGCGGTTGCCCGGGAGGCTGCTGGTGCATGGAGGGCCCGGAGGCTGTGGCTGAGGCCTGGGCTGCACCTCGGGGAAGGCTGTAGAGGTAGACGGCACCGATGACAAGCCCGGCGCCCAGGGCGAATAATGGGTCCACGTGGAAACCAAAGAGGCGAATGGAGGCAACAGTGGACAGCACTATGGACAGGGAGGTGGCAAAGCCCTTGAGAATGTTGTCAGCGTACTTGACGACAACAGCCACCAGGAGCCCACCGAAGGCCTGGTTGAGCACGACACCCCAGACAGCAGGTGTGTACCCAAAAAAGAAGCCGCGGCGGGCCACGGCAGTGCCCTCGGCCCACCAGAGCCCCACCAGGCCCAGTGCTGTGCCAAAGAGGCCGAGCTGCAGGTTGCGCAGCCACACGGAGCCTGAGCTGCCTTTGAGGATCTTCTCAAAGTAGACGCCTGCGAAGCCTGAGGAGAGGCAGGAGGCCACCACAGCTGCAAGGCCTGCCCCGGGGTTCTGATCCAGTGGCCGTGGGCTCCCGCCTCCGGCTTGCTGCGCCTGGACAATGGCGACGCCAGTGAAGAGGAGCAGCAGGGAGGCCCACTGCAGCCGTGTCAGGCTGCGGTTCAGCATGAGCACGGAGAACAGCGCCGTGGTCAGGATCTTCAGCTGGTACGTCACCTGTGAGTGACATGCGGAAGGCACTGAGGGCTGACCCTAATGTAGCCCATGGGGAACAGCACTTACTGTGGGCCCCCAGGCACAACAGAGGGCCAGGGCGGGGCAGCTGACAATAAAAACAGCAATAATACCCAACCACTGGCCATAAACTGAACGGTAGTGAGATCAGCTTTGAGTGACTCCCAGAAAGTACATGACAGAATGGCTATGCCAGGAAGTCCTTGGCCACACCCAAGTCCACCTCCCAAACCCACTACTATCTAGCTGGGTGACTAGGGACAAAGTATTTGCCCTGAGTCCTAGAAGGCAAGGCCAATGCATGTAGGCCGGCCAGCCAACTCACTGCCATCAAGTGGAGGCAGACTCAGCAATGCTAGAGGGCAGGGTAGAACTGCCCCTGTGGGCAGCCCTTCGTGGGAGTAGAAAGCTTCATCTTTCTCCTGAGGAATAGCTGGTGGTTTTGAACTGCTGACCTTGTGGTTGGCAGTCCAATGCCTAACCCACTATGTCATCAGGGCTCCTTCACACAGGGTAGGTAATGAGTAAATGGTAGGCTTTGTGAGTGAGGAGGTCTTGACAGATAAAGGTTTCGCAGGGATCTACTTTGGTATACATTAGTCAACCACAGAGCAATATTAGCAAACATTTACATGGCACTCAAGTACATGTCAGATGTGGGTCTAAGTATGTTCTGTGAAATAGCTCACTGAATCCTCACACCCATATGAGGTAGGTACTGTTATAACCCTCAATTTCAAGTTGAGAAAATTAAGGCACAGAAAAGTTAGGTGACCTGCCTAATATCAGACAACCAGAAAGTGGCATACCTGGGATTTGAACTCTGGCAGCCTGGCCCCAGCATCCAGGCTCTTCGGAAAATAAACCCAAATCCACTGCCAGCGAGTTAATTCTAACACAACAACCCTATACAACAGAGTAAAACTGCCCCATTGGGTTTCTGAGAATTTAAAATCTTTATGGGAGAAGAAAGCCTCATCATCTTCTGACAGAGCAGCTGGTAGGTTTGAACCACTGACCTTGCACTCAGTAGAGCTCAGTGTTAAACCCACTATGCCTCCTGAGCATTTTACAACATTGCTTTCAGAGAGCTTAAAGTTTATTGCCAACTAAGGGCTCTTCATGGGCATTCTTTCTTTTAAATTTTTTAAATCGTTTTATTAGGGGCTCATACAACTCTTATCACAATCCATACATACATCAATTGTGTAAAGCACATTTGTACATTCATTGCCCTCATCATTCTCAAAACATTTGCTCTCCACTTAAGCCCCGGGCATCAGGTCCTCTTTTTCCCCCCTCCCTCCCCGCTCCCCCCTCCCTCCTGAACCCTTGATAATTTGTAACTTATTATTTTGTTTCTTTCTTTTTTGAAGCTTCGCAGCATGCTGGTGATTCCAGGTATTTCCATTCCCGCCCCCGTTTTCACAAAGCAAGGGATCTGCGGTTGCAGGAGTTCTCAGGACTTTTGAGGAGGAAACAGCTCTTGCTCTCTGCAGCCCTCCCAGAACATTCCATTATCCCCCAAACCAACCAGGTCCCCTGGGGGGGGGGGCATGCGGGACTTGGGGCTCACCTGGAAAGTAGCAGCTGGCAAGTTGGAAATAGCAACATACTGGAGGTTGTTCTGCAAGGTATAGATGAGGGAGGGCACTGCGAGTTTGAGAGTGTCCACATATTGCACCAGGACGGCCTCGTGGAGGAAGAGAACCAAGTGCTTCAAGTTACCTGGAGGAGTGGGGAGGAGCAGGAGGCTGTTTCAGAATTGACTGCTGAGTTGGGGAGGCCCTAGAGACTGGGACCAGACCTTGTCCCTGTGCCTCCCCAACCAGCCTGTGACCCTGGAGGGCAAGACCAGTTCCAGTCGCCACCAGAATGTGATGCCCTGAGGTGGGGAATAAGGCCTGCATTGTTTTCTCTGCATGATCACCCGGTCCTCAGTTGGCCCACTCGGGTAACTAGGACACAAAAGAATCATCTAGAGCCCCGGGAGTGCCAGAGAATCATGGCCCATGTTTCACTCATCTTGCAGCTTGCCTCCCTCTCACAGAGCCCCACTCATGGAAAGCCCTCAGTAGACGTTGGAGCAGTCAGTCATCATTAAACAGGAACTGATGAAACAGAGGGGGCATTTTGGCTGGATTTATCCTAGCTCCTTACTGGCCTGTGAGCGGCCTGAGGGTGGCAAGGGCCATTTCCCATGGGGCTCATCTTGGGCTTTAGACACCCCAAGTTGCCCCTGACATGTTCAGGCTTGGGCATTCAGACAGTCCTGTTAGGACCTACTGCAGTGCCTAAATGAGAATCAATTACGAGATAATAATCCGCACACGCCCTCATTTCTGGCCTTTGCGAAGCTTGATCTATGCTTTTGCCAGTTCATCTTTTAAGTCTCAGCTGAAGGTGCTCCTCCAGGAAGATCTCCGCGACTCCCGTGCGCAAGGTTCTCCCGGGCACTCTTGCAGGGGCTTGGGCTTGTGCACAAAACTCTGCCTTTGGTATACACACAGGGGCCTTCACATTTCCACAATGAATGCTAGGGATATTCACACCAAGGAGGACAAATACAGAACAAAAATACACACAGAGTCCCACACTAGGTCAGAGCAGGCTAGGTTTTACCATCAGACTAATTCAGGAGGAAATAACATTTGGGGGACCTGGGCCTGTAATTTAAGTTTGTAACTCTTTTTTCCCTCTCCATCTAAAACAGTGGCTCTCAACCTTCCTAATGCTGCGACTCTTTCACGCAGTTCCTCATGTTGTGGTGACCCCCCCCAACCGTAAAATTATTTTCGTCGCTACTTCATCACTGTCATTTTGCTACTGCTATGAATCGGGCGACCCCTGTGAAAGGGTCGTTCAACCCCCAAAGGGTTCAGAAAACTGAAAAAGCACTCTGATCCCAGGAATTCTGTTTGCGACTAAATCTCAGTGCCTACAAAGTTAATTTTCTATACCCTACTTGGGTGAAGAGCAACAGGGGCCATACGGAAAGAAGTGTGCTAAAAATCAAAAGACATATGGAAACAATGAGTCCAGTGGATGAAGGGACCCAGCAAACCTCGGAATCCACAAGCAAGAACAGAAGAACTAGATGGTGTCCAGCTACCATCACCAACCGCTCTGAAAAAGGACCCACATTCGAAGGTCCTGGGTAGAGTAGGAGCTAAATATAAAAAGACCCCTCAAAATCATGAGAGAGACCAGGCTTGCTAGTCAGAGAAAGAGACTAGTGGGACCCCAGAGACTAAAACCTTTAGTCCACCATTCAAGTCAGGAGCTGAACCCACTCCTGTGATAGACTAACGGACCACTGAGAATCAGAGGTTTAGTACCCTACCCAAGGACAAAGCGCAGAAACAGAAACCGGAAGAGACATTGAGGGTACATTGGGAGGGTCACTATGGATCAGTTGAAACCAAATGTTGAGGAGTCAGTGAATCTAAAACTGATGATCCGTACTATAAATCTTCACCTAATTCACAATAAAGAGTTAATATATAAAATAAATAACGTCAGCCGGGGTGGGGACAAGATTCATGTCTGCATTACTAACCGGTGAACCTCCACAGCCTGTGAAGGGCATGACATAAAACGGCCACTCCTCGTTGAACCAATAAAGAGAAGAACAGGCAGGGCTCTTAAGCTGATGCTTTCCAAGGACTTGGAGTTCAGGAGGGAATAGAAATGTTTCCTTCGCTGTAAACATAGAGGGCTCCCAACCAAACCAATCTCACTGCCAATGAATCGATTTTGACCCATAGCAACCATTTAGGAGCGGGCCGCATGGGTTTCTGAGACAGTAACACTTTACAGGAATAGAAAACAGCAGCCCAATATGTAGCCCCGATGCCACGTAGGTCAAAGCCAGCTAATTGATCTCTAACTTTTCACATACGAGGTTTTTTAAAGAGAAACTATTGGAAACATTTTTAAGTAGAAGCACTTCAAGGAGGCATTTAAATTAGCAAAGAGTCCCAACTTATACTTTGTAGAAAAGACCAGACCCAAACCAACCTCACTGCCCTTGAGTCGATTCTGACCCTACAGGACAGAGTAGAACGGCCTTCTTTGGGGTTTTCTAGACTTTAACTCTGACAAGAAGCAGACAGTCTCATTATCAGGGGTGGGTGGGTGGGGGAACTAGCAGTTCCATGCATAACCCACTCCGCCACAAGAAAGTCTTACAGAGGACAGACAGGCTGGGGGGAGGGGGGCGGCAGGGTGGGGGACAAAAAAACCTCACTGCCATGGTGTTGATTCTGACTCACAGTGACCTTGTAGGGCAGGGTAGAAGTGACCCTCAGGGTTTCCAAGACTATCACTCTCTATGGGAGTAGAAGCCTTGCCTGTCTCCACTGGAGTGACTCCTGGTTTCGAACTGATGACTTTGTAGTTAGCAATCTGATGTATAACCCACTATGCTACCAAAGGACAGAAGAACATATTACATGATACCACAAGGGAGGTTATCAGTCAAATCCAGACTACCCAAAGTCTACTTGCAAGAGGGGGAAATAAGCACCAGTGGGGGGAGGTGGGACTTACAGATTTATAAGGAACTTTGGTGGCATAAGCATATTGGGCTACTCACTGAGCTGCTAACCATAAGGTTACTGGTTCATACCCACCAGCTGCTCCTCAGGATGAAGATGAGGGTTTCTGTTCCAGTAAAGATTTAAAGTCTTAGACACCCAAAAGAGTAATTCGACTCTGTCCTATGAGGTCACCATGAGTTAGAATGGACTCGATGGCGGTACATTTGGTCTGTTGCTGTTGTGATTGTTTGAAGACTAACAGACTAAAAGGGCCTATCAACAAAACACTGCCAGTATACAAACTTGGTTCAAATGTTTATGAACTTTTATGACATTTAAAACATAATTACACATTTTAACACAACCTGGTTATTTTGTTATTTGACTGTTAGCATTTGACTTCCTGTCATTTTTTTTGAGGTAGGAATTAGTTATTGCAGTTCATTTTTGGAGTATGTACTAAAACATTTATGTGTACAATGACATGTGGGATTTACCTCAAAATGCTAGGGGACAGAGGGTCTGCAGACAGCGTGACCGGGGATCATCGACCCTGCTGAGTGGCTGAGGGTCCAGCAGCGGACAACTGTTTGATCTGGCAGGTGGCACATGGCGTTACTCTTCTATTTGATTTTGTATTTTATTACAATTCTTCATAATAGAAAGTAAGTAAACAAACTGTCAGGTAAGAGTCACCTGTTACCCTGTGGACTTTTTATGGGCATAGATTCTCTCACTCGTACAGCCTACACAGAGGTCAGTTCCAGGGGCCTTAGGAGTATAAAAGTGAGGGCGCAGCTACTGAAGAGCCGGAGGGATGGGAAGCAAAGCAGCTTAGCTGCCTGTATACACTCCCCCAGCATTTTCACAGACAGAAACTCTCCCAACCAACTTTCCATGTGTGTAGAATACCACCCACCAATCCCCCCACCCGCCCCCTTGGTTCATACCCCTCTTCTGCGCGAAGAGCAGCAGCAGGCAGGTGAGACCTTTGAGCACTTCTGCCATGACCACAGCGGTGGTGGCAAAGAAGCGATCCCCAGGCAGCGTGCGAGTGTAGCGGATGCTGAGGATGAGGGATGCATTCTGGACCACCAGCACGGCTAAGGATATGTACTTGAGGCGCCGGTGAGCTGTAAGGAACAGAAGGACCAGGGGAGAAGGAGAGGATCAGAGCTGCATGACTTGTCCCGTCTCTCTTCTCAACCAGGATCCTCTTAGCCACCAACACTTTCTCCTCCCTTGGCCCGTTCCACCCCACCCCGATGTGGGCCTGATTCGCCCCCTTCCATTGCCTCAGCCAAAGGCAGAATTGGCTACAGCCAAGTACAGCCCATACCCGGAATCCTTACTGAGGTGTCAGTAGTTGAGCAGGCTCTGAACATCCCCCTGGACCCTGTCTCTACCTCTCGAGTGAGAATTCTCCCTTAGACAGAATACCAAACAACTACATTCTTGACATTTATTGCTAACCATATGCCTGTCACTGAGTTAAGGGATCCATATGGATTACCTCAATGGCCTCCTCTATCATGCTGATGGTCAAAGGAACTACATGGTTTCTCATTTCAGAGCTGAGAAAATGAAAGATCTCTATGAAACGATACTCCTAGTCAACAAAACATTGTCCCAGGTAAAGAATGCTATCCCAAACCAGGAATGAGATTGCTGATATAAAGCATGTAAATCTCCCAAGGAATGGTCGACTTGAAGAAATGCTCCAGTTCTCTCACTCAGAATGGTCTACGCATCCCATATGGAATGATCCTTGTCCCCAGAATGCCCTCTCAAACCCTTCCCCACGACGGCATACTCCTCCCAAACCAGACTGAGGTCCAACATGATTCTCCCACTGTCCTAAGGATTAAACTCCCATACAAGGAAGGATTGAGTACCCTGCTGACCATGGTCTGGGTCCCTCAACCATAAAAGGAACCAGTTCTCAGGACTCCATAGTAGTCTTTTTCCTACCTCCATTCACTTCTACTCCTTGTATTATTCCTTGTTCTGCCCACAATCATAGGAACCCCGGGAACAGGGCTGCTCCGAGGGAGAAAGATGGGGCATTCTACTTCACGATTTACAGCCTTAGAGATCCACAGAGAAATTCTACCCTGTCCTATCGGGCCACGATGAGCCAGAATCAACTGGATGAGAGTGAAGTGAGTTTTCTGCGTTTGACCCACACTCACAAGGCAGGCCCCAGCACACTCCAAACATTCTTTCTCTGTCGTATAAGGAAGAACTCTCCTACTTCACCATAAAACGAACTCTACCTCCATTAAGGAGACTGCCCCCATCCCCACCCTGCAATAAATGTCTCCCTTTATACTAAATGGCATCCTGTCAAAATGGACCTTCTACTCATAGCAGGAAGGCCTCGCCCCACCCTAACTCAAAGGGGCCCCTGTCTCTCTATAAGGAAGAAACCACCACCTTCAGAAGTCTTTCCAGTCTCTAAGGATGAGCCCCCCCCCCAATGTTCTGTCCCTTCTACAAAGAATTCCACATGCTCAGAAGGTCTTAGGGTCCCATAAAAGGAAGGACCACCATCAGAAGGGTGTCTTCTCTGCATTCACAATGGTCCACCCTGTTCTCCCTTTCTGACAGGCATAGGTCGGTGCATAAGGGATGCTCCCTTTAGTTTCAGCGAGGAATCTTCCCGATCGCAGCAATCCCAGCCCCCGCCCCGCCGCGGACTGCTTGGCCGCAGCCCGTCTCACCCGCACTCGCGGTCCCAGGCTCCAAAGCCCCCACTGGGACCACCCCTGGCCCAGTCGCCGCAGTGGAACCAGCAGCCCCAACAGCTGCCATGTTGGCATCTGCCTGGCCCGTCCCCTCGGCAACAGCAGGCCACTTCCGTGTCTGTAACTTCCGCTTCCGAGTAGCCGGAGTGAGGGTGGGGACAGTGCGGGGTCGGACTGGACACAGGTTTTACTCGGCCGCGGAATCTAAGAGGGCTTCCTCGAGGTTGGGCCCGAGGGACTGGGGACGCGGCCGGCGACGCCGCTCGCCCACTTTGCATAGCCTTCTCGGTCCATCGCAACTATTAAACCCGCCCGTGGCTTCCCTTTTGGCCACCTTTCTTCTCTGGCTTGCGCGTCACTCGCCCATCCTTTCTCTTCGTCTCATTGGTTCATTTATCCCTGGGCCCCGCTCCCTACCCAGTCCCACCACTGTCAATCTCGTCTAACTGGGCGTCTCATTGGCATCTCCTTCAGCTACCTCCCTTTCGAAATCAGGAACTCCGAAGTACACTCGGTGGGGGCTGAAGTCCCACTTCGCCCCGCCTCCGTCAGGCCCCGCCCCGTAGGAAGCCCGCGGGAATCCAAGGGGAACATCAGGTTTGAGAGGCCTGAGGACGAGGGGCAGGGCAGGTGAGCGTCACTCAAGTACGCCAGCCTATCAAAGGAGTGCGGTTCAAGGTAGACCGCTGAAGAAAGCAGAGTTGCACCTGGGAGGGGAGGGTTGGGCAAGGGAAGGGTTGGGGAAGTAAAAGGGAGATGGGGACAGACAGGCACAGCGACAGGAAAGGCAGGTAAGCCAGCAGGGAAAAGTGCTCACTGGTCAAATGGCATTTGAAAGCAGAGTCGGAGGAGGGTGGCAGCGATGCCAGACACGTAAAACAAAGATGCTATATAGTGCAGGGCAGTTGAGGAGGGAGCGAAGAGAGGGTTGAGCAGGGGGAAAGGTGAAGATGGGAAATGCAGCTTGTTTCTCACTTCTCTCCCATGGAGTCCTCCTGCATGTACTTAGCATGAGTGCTAGGGTGAGGGGCAGTGTTTCTTTGTGAGCCTGTTCCAATAAGCCCCTAAGACTTCGTCAGGTACCCCAAAGTAGAGACGCGATCTGTCTGATCTTCCTTGGGGCTCAGGGTTCCGTATCTCTGAATGGCCAGTCAGTCACCTTTGGTTTTATTGCGTTTATTAAATAGTGGGCTTCCATACGTGGCTTTTTAAATAATCCAGGCACAGGGGAAGGGGAGCACTCCAGATCCCCCAATACATAAGTATTTACATTTCTTCAACTGGACAACCTTGGCTCCTAGGCAGCAAAACTGCCAGTGTGGGAGAGGAGGCCCCAGAAGAACAGGTAACAAAGACTTAATTCCCCCTCTCAGAAAATTCACCTTAACTCATCTCTCAAAAAAAGCCACCCACCCACCCTAGTTTCTGATGTTGCCCATTTCCCATTCTTTCTCAAGCCATGGAAGTTGGGTTTTCCTCACCAGAATAAGAGCACTTGAGATAACAGTAGGATCCCCTCACCAAAAGTGAAAAGTGAAGAAAAACAAAAAGCCCTCGGATAACAACAGGGCATCGCCTCCCCCAGAATAAGCAACACTGGGCTGAGGTAGGCAAGCAGCTTGACCGAATATGGGACCTAAGGCTAAGGGAAAGGGTCCCTTTGTCAACATAAAGGCTGCTGGGATATTGGAAAGAAAGCACCCTTGCCCCAAGTGTGGGCATGTGAACAAAAGTGTATATGGTAATAAGAGGGGCCGGTGAAGTAGGGGATGTAACCTATTAGAATTTAAGAATTGTGAGGCTTAAAATGAGTGACTTCAAACGAACATCCTTAGCAAAACGGAAAGCAAGAAAGCCCCACTCCACAAGAAGCGACAAGAAGGCTCCTTAGTAGGACTGGGACAGGGAGTAGGCAGTCTTGCCTATGTCTTTCTCACCCCCAACGCCTGTAGTAACACTGTCGATCCCCCTAGTAACACTGGATTGTTGATGACCTGTAAAACCAGATCAGTACGTGTCCAAACTATAACTGTGACATGGCTATGATGTGGCTATTTCCGCCAGTGACGGGGGCTGGATAGACCTAGGGCACCATGGACCATGACAAGGGGTTGGAATCGCCTTTGGGGGTGCTGAGGGGTGCTTCCTCAGTTGGTGTCTGCATCCAGGGGTCCAGCATGATCTCTTCTAGTGAAGGCCGAGCAGAGGGCTTGGGAGCCAGGCACCGCTGAATTAGGGCACAGCAGCCTGCAGGGCAGAAGTAAAAGGGAGATTGATGAGCAGCAGTAGGGAGACATCACTCTCTGGAAGGGTGGGAGTATGCTGGGCTGGGGTCAGCGAGAGCCTCACCTGAGGAGACATGGTCAGGGAAGTGGAGTTCAGCCTCCAGAATTTCCTGGTCCCTCTCGAAGGGAATGTCCCCACACACCATATCATATAGAAGGATACCCAGTGACCAGACGGTGGCCGGGAGCGCATGGTACTGGTGTCGAGAGATCCACTCGGGGGGGCTGTACACCCTTGTCCCTGTACACAAACTGAGAGATCACTTTCTGATTCTGCCCTTCCCCTATACCACTACTCTCCCCAGGAAGTATGCTCTCCTCCCCAGAACTAAGAGCACTCACTGTAAGAGCAGGCTTGCCTTACCCGAATTAAAAAGCAAAAAATTCACTGCCATTGAGTCATCGATGCTGACTCACAGTGACCCTATAGGGCAGGGTCGAACTAACTGCTCCATGAGTTTCTGAGACTGTCACTGTTCACGAGAGTGGAAAGCCCCATCTTTCTCCTCGAGAGCTGCTGGTGGTTTTGAACTGCTGACCTTTCAGACTACAGCCCAATGGGTAACCACTATACCACCAGAATAGGAGCACTTCAAAATAGAACAGGTCCCATCCCAAGAATAAACACGCCTTCAATCAAAGGGCACACTCATTTTGAAAATAAGAGTGCATTCAGGATAAAACCAAGTTCCCCTTCCTGGGTGTGCCCACAAAAAAGTGAGGGCATTGTCATCAGATGGACTTTATCGGCAGATAAGGCTCGAGAGGAATCGAAGCCACCTTATAAAGAAGGGTTACAGATCACTCGAGCATTAGAGGTTAAAGGTTAAAAGCTCATAACACTAAAGGTAAAAAAGACAACCCCCCCCCAGCTCCCACCCCCACCCCCCACCCCCCGGGTTTAGGCAAGTCTTACCATCAAAGTCAGTGTAGGGCTCATCATGAAGCAGGGCGCCAGACCCAAAGTCAATGAGTTTGGCACAGCCCCGGCGGAGATCTATCAGGATGTTCTCGTCCTTGATATCACGGTGGACAACTCCGCAGGCATGGCAGTGCCTGACAGCTGACACTATCTGGGCAAAGAGGCAGCGGCTTCGGCTCTCACCCAGTGGACCCTGCTCCGTGATATAGTCAAAGAGATCCTGGGCAGGTGAAGGTCGCTCGAGAACCAGCATGACGCCCTCTAGTGTCTCAAACCAGTCGAGCAGGCGTATCACACCAGGGTGTCCACCACTGGCACCCACCTTCCAAAGCAGGGCCACCTCCAGTGGGCATGTGGCCGAGTTGTCCTGGGGGGGGGCGGGAAAGGAAAGGGTGTATGTCAGGCCAGTGGCTCTGTGGCCACTACTCTCGTGGGCTCAGAGCAGAGCTCCTAGGCAGCCTGTCTGGGCGTGGCTTTGAACAGGGCCTGTTTTCGGGTTTTTTTTTTAAAAGTCACGTCATTGGGAGCTCTTACAGATGTTCTAAAAATCTATAGTTCAGTTAGATCAAGCATAAGTGTACAATTACTGCCACATCATTTTCAAAACATTTTTTCTTCTTGAGGTCTTTGATATCAGCTCCCCTTTATCCCCTCCCTCCCCCATCTAGTTTCTTTGTCTTAAATACTCAAATTCAGAGCCCGTGAGAGCGTGAAGGAAGCAAAGAGCCTATGCACATCAGGCACACAGGAGCCCAGTACCCTCAAAGAATCTAAGCGGCTCTTAGCAAAAGGCCTTTGGCAGAGGAAGCACTTAGGAAATACTATTATGTAATAGTTTATATGCTTAGCTCCCTGATACACCCCAAAAGATTAGAACAGTACCTTACACATAGTAGATGCTCAGTTAGTGTTAAATAGATGAAAGCACTTTACATAACACTCAATCAACACCATTCCAGTCAAATGATTGGTTTTGTTCATCGATGAGCAGTGCCAACCATAGAGCAGGCCAACCCTAACTAGTTGCCATCGAGTTCAGTTCCAACTCTTGGCAATCCCACGTGCTGTGTCAGAGTAGAACTGTGCTCCAGAAGGTTTTCAAGGGTTAGATCACCAGGCCTTTCTTCAGTGTGTGTGAACTCAAACTGCCAACCTTTTGGTTGTCAAGCGCATTAACCATTTGTGATACTCAGGGACTCCGGTAACAGGGATGAACTTTGATGAACCTTTGTTAAATGGGCAGAAGTAATGAATAGAAAAGGACCCAGCACAAAATGAGCGCTCAGTAAACATGTGATATTTTGCCTGGTGCCAGAAATAGTGCCTAGCACACGGTCCGGTGCCCAAAATCTATTTGTTCAGTAGCTGAAAGTGATTAACTGCCAAGGACCTCGCACAAAGTAATAACTCAATCAGGGTTATCTTGTGATATGATGTCATTGTTACCAAGCAGCTCATCGAGTGTTGAACGAGAGGGCTCAGTAGAACCAGGAACACAGTAAACTTTGATGATGAACCAAAGCGTGAGGTCTATAGGGAGAACTCAGTAAAAGGTGTGAATCTTACTGGTCAAAAAGCTGCCATACCCATTCTAGGAAGCTCAGCGTGTGCACACTGTTGGCTAGAGGGCCTAAGGTGGGACCCTCTCCTAGCCAGGACACTGACTTGCACAGACGCAGCCAGGTTTTCTCACGGTAATGCAAATCAAACTGCTGCGCAGGCGCACCTTCTCCAAGTCCCACGGGTTGCGCACGCGCAGTGTCCCTAAACACCACCAGGGGGCGCTCTGGCCATTACAACTTGCCCAGACCTGCCCTGCTGTCTGTTTGCTCTGTAACAGCAGGAAAGAGCAGCCACCATTGCTATAGCAACCAGTGACCTCTGACCTTTTTTCTTCACCAGCATGCCCTGCGGACAGCCCCCACCAAACAGGATTTGGTGGGTAGGTGAGAAAAAAAGGCTTGGAGGGGAGAATCGGGGACCCTCGGAGGAACTGGGGAGAATCAGAGTGGTATTGGGGTATGCATTTCACCTCAGGGGTATAAGCAAGGGCTAATAGTAATGTTCTGTTACTGGACCCAGGGAATCATCCATCCCTTAGAAAGGAAAAAGAGGTGAGGAGTCCACTAGTCAGGAAGTACATTGGAGGTACTCACCAGAGGGAAACTGCCCAGCACCCGATTCCGCGGTATCACTTTGATGGCTACCTGCAGAAAAGGGCCAGGGTGAGGGGACTAACAGGTGACCACCCCCAGTCGACTCTTTGCCCACTTCCAGTGCGTCTTCATTAGCCAGCACCCTTGCCTCTCAGATTACCAACCGCACACCGCATCACGCATGCCACACCCCATCATGGTCCAGAGTTTCTGCCTTGCCTTCGTCCTCAGAACCAAGTTCAACCTTCCCACCATCCTTAGCCCTGGGCTCTCCCTTCTCAGGCTTCACAACTCCTCAGTGCCAAGCTTCTGAATTCTCTATTTCCTTCCACCCCCAAACCCCGATCAACTCTGTACCAGGACCTGGTCCACCCAACTCCACATACCTGCCTACAGATCCCTCAAAAATCTCAGACTTGGGTTCCCCACCTTCCCACACATACATACACAGGCCCACTGAAGTCCAGGGGCTAATGTCCCTCTGACCCCTACTCCCTAATCTCAATCCCCGGACCTCCTGAATCCTTGTCCAGAAATTCCCTATATCACCGCCCTTCATAGACGCCCCCCCAAAAAAACCTGAAATCCCCTCCCCCACCACACACAAATATGGATCCTCCCAGCAGCTAAACCCTCGCATCTTGGTTCTCACAGCCCTTACTACACACATCACCAGCTCACTCCCCAATCAACCAGCATCTCAAGCCCCATCCCTTCACCCACTACACCCCCCCACACCTGACCCTCCCAAGACCTCCGTAGTGAATACCTGGAGTCGGTCCGCTACCCGGTGTCCCGCGAAGACCGTACCAAAGCCCCCTTTGCCCAGTACAGTGCCAAGTCGGTATTCGGCCTCAAATGCTTCTTGATTCTTGCCTCCTGCGCGGGCGAGCGGGCGGGCGGGCGGGCGGGCAGAGGTGAGGAAGTCAGGGTGATGGTGTGCTTCCCTGGGTTGTGAACCCCTCCCCCATGCTGCCCTTCGGTCTTGCAACCTGCCCCCGCCAGGTCCTGGTAAGGGAAACTGCACTCACCTGGCGGCAGCGTGGGGGCTACGGGGGGCGCGGGAAGCTCTGGCTGAGGTTTGGTCAACATGGAGACGCTGCGCAGATTGAGCCCGCTGAGCCTGCAGGTCTGGGGCACCCGGGGCAGAGCGGCTGTGGAGCCCGGGCCAGGGGGCGCCAGGATGGAAGTGATGGAAATCGGCGGCCCAGTCACGCCAGCACAGAGTGCAGCGGTAGGCTCCACAGCATGCGCCAGCGCTGATGCTTCTGAGAAGGGGCACGCGCCGCCCGCGAGAGTCGCCCTGGGCGACGGCCCCGCCCTCTTGAGTTTGGTCAATCGGGACGCAGCACCTGCTGTACCCCAGCCAATAGGAGCTAGTCCTTATTTGCAAGCCACCGTCTATGTTTTAAGTACCCCTTTATGCAAATGTGTGCCTGGTTCTTACATGGGGCGGGACCTGCATACAAAGGAGGGCGGCACGAGGTGGGATGCTTGCAGAGAAGAAACCGATTCTGGGAATCCTTCTGCAGCACCCTCTTTTGTTTGGGTTGTTGCGCGGGGTTTTTACACATAAACAAAAACTTTAAAAACACCTATCTACACAGCCCCCTTCCCTAGGAAGTTGGGTTTGTCATGGCCGCATTGACATGAACGCAGAGATGCTTCCATTCCTGGCTTCTAAAATCGAGCCTATGACTAGGCTAGTCACAATGGGTGCTACTCACCCAGGCTGAGCGTTCTGAGACTGCCAGCTACCACCTGGAGCACTGAAGTAGGGGCCCCCCCGGAATATCCAGTCTAGGTGCTAAGGAGGGGTAACCAACGCCCCTGACCAGCACTGTGGAAAATGTACTTACTGTCCAAAGGTAGCAGCATTCCCGTGCCCCAGTGGGCGGTCTGCGGGGTGTTTGGGGATCCCTTAACTTTAGCTAGACCTGGCTAGACCTAGCTGTGGGCCCAACCAGCGGGAACCACAAGGGAGGGTGGTTCATGAGAGGAGAGGGCAAGCTAGGGCAGAAGTGTGTTTCTGGATGAGTGCAGGGTCCAAGAAAGGGCTGTAGAGGTGGCTTAAGGTCCCTCCCTTAATCGCGACTCTCAAAAACTCAGTGCCATCAAGTCGATTTCGACTCATAACGACCCTGTAGGACACGGTAGAACTGCCCCTGTGGGTTTCGGAGACTCAACTCTTTACTGGAGTAGAAAGCCTCATCTTTCTCCCGCTGAGGTGGTTTAGAACTGCTGATCTTGCAACTAGCAGCCCAAGGCGTAACTCCTACGCCACCAGGGCTCCTTTCCCTGTTACAAAGATGTGAAAACTAGACCACCAGAGAGCTTCTCCACTCCATTGAGACAGATATACACACCAAAGGCACTGGATCCCAGAGCATGTCAGTGTTACTAGAAAATTGTACAAACCTTTGTTAAAAATATCAAAACGTGAAGCTTTCCTCACTACACATCCCCCACCTATGTGTACACACTTCTGAAGGAGGCGTTTCCATCTCCCCAAACCTCCTGGAAATATTCTGCCCTCTTCTATTTATGCCACATTGAAATGGCGGTTCGGGCATCCCTGAGGACTGAAATCGTGTTCAAGAGTTTGGGGGGGGGGGAAGTTCGGGGAAAAGGAAGTCTGAATGAGAAAGAGGTGGATGGGGTGAGGCTGCCCCCCATGGGATGAAATTCTGCTAGGACAGACTTACTATCCCCTCCAAGAAATGTGGTGATGGGGGAAAAAAACCATCGGCACAACTTTCCTGGCCTTTTCCTTACCAACAATTTTCCATTTTTTTCAAACGTCTTCCTAATAAGCCCTTGCAATCATTCTGTGTTCTTCAAGCAAATGTCAAGAGCACCCCTTTGGAACCCTAAAAAGCAGTCACTATGACCTCTTTGCCTTGACTTTAACTGGCCCAGCAGGTCCCCTTGGAAGCTGCTTGGTTGTTTTCTTAAGGCACTCTAAGGCAACGAAGATAGAACTTGTCTGTAGCTACCCACTGATCACAGATGTGTTTACACACACTTTGTTGAGGATAAGTCTGTGCAGGGAGGAGCTGGAGCCCTAGCCATACTTGACGGACCCTTCTCAGATGTACGGGCTAGGATATGGGAGGAGCCCACTGCCACAGAGTCCACTGGAGTCAACAGCGACTCTCTAGATAGCGTTTCCAAGGCTATAAATCTTGACAGGAGCAAAGAGGCTCATCTTTCTTCTCAAGGAGCAGTTGGTGGGTTTGAACCACTGACCTTGTGGTTAGCAGTCCAACACTTACTGGACAGCACTACCAGGGTCTTCAAAGGGCTTGTGAGAAACCCCATTTTCCCACGAGCTTTTGGAAACCCTCTCACAGACAAACATGCACTGCCCCATTCATGTAAATGTGACACACAGACATGCGCGTCACACACGAACATATCCTGCCAGGTAGGCACACTGTCGGATAAAGCAATGCCCCAGAATGATACCTAGAAATGCTGCTGCTTGTAGCAGAGTGAGACACAGTTGGGCTGGTGCCGATGACAGGTACTTCAGTCCAGTGTACGGGGGCACTGCCATGGAACAATGATGTGGAAATGTCCTATCAGGCAGACATGCAGAGAGAGACTTGGGCTGTCCAGAAATAGGAGACCCAGAGTCTGACTCTGGAAAATACAAGATGCTCCAGAGATATAACACGCACAGCTCCTAAGGCAGACACACCGACACGACAGGCTCACAGAGCAATGCAGTGTCCCCAAAACATGGGGAGACAGTGGAACCAGCCACAGACATGCATGTGCCATCAGACAGACAGCCTTGTCACTCAAATTGCCCAGAAATAGCACCCCGGAATCTGCCACAGGAATAAACACAGACATATATATACCCCATCAGATAGAAACCACAGCAGCATTGTCATAGATCCACACTGTCTTGGGCAGACACAGACTGTCAGAGTCCCCCAGTCATGTGGACACACACACACGTCTGTTTCTCACACACTTAAACACACACAGCCCCAACTGGAGCTACTCCTAAGTGAGATGCATACCATCATTTGAAGACTTGGGGCTCACCAGTCACATTCTCAGACAATACCCCCCAAAAGAGCAAATAACTTGTATGAACTCCTCTTACCTTAACTTTTTTTTGGGGGGGGGGTGTCTATTGTAAGGCTGGCAGAGCCCTGGTGGTGCAGTGGCTAAGCACTCAGCTGCCTATCAGGGGTTCAGTTCAAATCTGCCAGCTGCTCCACAGGAGAAAAATCCAACAGGCTGCTCTCTGAAAGATCCACAGCCCTGGAAACCCTCTGAACAGTTCTCCGCAGTTCCACAGGGCCACCATGAATCAGAATGGACTTGATATCAACTGGTTTGGCTTTGCCCTGGGGGGGTGGGGGGCGAGGAGATATCTGAGATAGCTTGCCCAGATGTTTACATAGTATTGGGGAAGTAATGTATTTGTGAAGAGGGGATGAATGGGGTCACACGGGCTTCTCAGGTGACCCTTTCCCAGTCTTGGAAGATTGGTGGCTGGGTAAAGGCAAATTCCAGGCAGAGGTCAGGGAAACTGCTGTGAACAGCAAGGAGAGGTAGGCAGGGGACAAAGTGTGCAGCAAGCCCAGCATGGAGACGATGACTAGGTGCTACCATTTGCGCTTTCCGAACATGCCAGGCACCGTGCCCGGCCACCTATTACACTGACCACACCACCCACTGTCTCTCAATGCCCACCACCAGAGTACGAAGCAGTGGGCAGAGATGGGAGATGTCAAACTTGGGCAAATTGATCTGACCATAGTGAGGCAGCTAGTAAAAAGCCACAGGTTTTGAAGCAACTCTCCCACATAGCCAAGTTTGACCAGACTCACAGCTAACCACTTTTATCATTTTATCAATGAGGCCGTGATGATAAAATAGGTGTCAGAGAACTGGGCCGGACACAGAAAAACAGATCTTGAGTTATTCCTCAGCTGTTGAAACAGTTGTCCAGGCCTCTGAGCTCATCCACCAAACTCACGTATCATTTGTGCTTTTCGAACACACAAGAGCAAATGTGTGTGGTACAAGAGGCAGGTGGAGAAGTTATAATTCGGACAGAAAACGCAGTTCCTGCCCTCAGGGTGCTCCTAGTCCTTTGGCCTAGTGCACCGGAGGAAACCCCGTGGGCGGCGAGCGTCTGCACCGATGCTATGGTGGGAGGAGCAGCAGACAACGGTGCAGCTTTCTTGGTGCCGAGAGGTCCGTCCACAGAATTTACTAAGCGAATTCCTCCTATTTGAACAAACTCCAGGGTCCCAGGTGGGCCCTACCCGGTCACATTTGGGGCCTCTGAGGTCAAGTTAAGGCCAGTACCCATCTCTGCTTTTGCCCATTGGCCCGCCCACCTACTGCCCCACATAGAACAGAGTCGCTCATGGGAAACTGACATTTGGTTTTATTGTGCCAAGGACGATACAGATGGCAGATCTTGTCAACACCTGCAGGACACAGGTGCCCATCTGCTGAGACTGCTCCCACTCCCCACGCTCAAATCCTGGGTGGCGGCTATGATCCCCGAAGATGCCTCCCCCCAGTCCCGATATTCCAAAGAGACTGGTGGTAGTGGGAGAAGCTAAAGGAATGCAGGGAGGCCAGCGTCTCATTGTCCACATCCAGTCTGACACGTGCTTACCCACCCCTAGCTCAGTTCCCACAGCACCCACACCTGTGTCCCCTCCACACACATAGCCTTCCTGTCCCCAAACCAGAGAGATGCCACCTCCATAGAGCCAATGCTGTTGTCTACATCATTTTGGATTAGTTCATTTTGTAAGATAAAAGTAAAATTTAATAAAGAAAAATTCCACATTGAAGGCTCAGACAATCTTGGGGTACTGGGAAGGGGATTCCTCGCTTCTCTCCCCCACCTCCCTGGTATCATCGGGGGCAGAGGAACAAGTTTTTCCTCTGATCTCGAAAGGAATGAACAGTGAGACCTTTGCTCTGTCTGAACGCCTTTCCTCTGGGGCTGCCTGGCTGCCAGGTGGTATCTCCGCATGCCTCTCACCTACATTCGGCACCCTTGCCCAAGTCCCCTGTGGAATGCAGGGAGGATGCTGTGCGGGGGGCAACAGGGCACATCAGCTGACAGAGACGGTGGTGGCGGCAGCGATGAGAGGGGGCGGCACAGGGGTGGGCCAGCCAGGGGGAATTGAGAGCGAGGCAGAGGAGGGGCTCTCAAGAGGGCAAAGGGAAGATGGCAACAGGGAAGAAAGCCAAAGAACGTGGGGGTGGCACCAAAGGGCAGAAGTGGTGGGGTTGGGAGACGGCCTCCAGTCCCTGGGTCTCCACATCAACTCTTGTCTGGGGGCGGGTCTCTGAGCACTTTGTTTTTCTTCATACTGTCTAGGTATTCCTGTTGGGACACTGCCAGCACCGATGCTAGGATCTCATCATCATCCCAGTCATTCAGACCTGCTGAGCAAGAGGAAGGGGAGAAGGTGGTGTGAAGCTGATGCTCTCTCCCCATCCTGGCTCTGGAGGAACCCACTCCAGGCTCACACACAGATCAAGAAACCCCCACCCCCACCCCCACCCGCAAGGCCCCTCTTACTCCTCACTCTGGGGAGAAGGCTCTCCCGGGCCTAAAAAAACTTCACTCCATTGTCTTTTGGGGTAGATATCAGGGGCTGAAAAATTCCCTCTCATTCCTTTTCTTAGAAAGATGGCCAGTCACCAAAAGTCCCTCAGGATCTGCTTCTTCCTCCCCTCTGGTCCCAGCTCCCAGTCCCCGAGACAGAAGAGGCTTTACCAAAGGCGGAGGGGGACATCTGCTGAATGAGAGCCCGGCACTCCAGAGCAGGGTAGAGGGACACAAGAGGAGAGTTGGCCGGGTCGGCCCCTGCTGACAACTGGCTGCTTGTACCTGGAACAGATGGACAGTTAAGAGGCAGAGGCAGGAGGCAGGACCCAGGGAGCACCCCCTCATCCCAATGCTCTCTCTCTGAGCAAGTCACTAACCTGGTGCACAGGGTGAAGGAGGTTTGGCAAGAGCTAAGACAGTGCCTGGAGAAGGGGGCTTAATGCCCAGCTCAGCATGCAGCTCAGGGTTCTCAGGAGATGAGGCTGAACTCCGCTGCCGCGGGGACCGGTTGGTCCACTCCTCCAGGCCACTGGAGGCTGCAGCTGTAGCCGAACTGCACGTGGCGCTGGCTTTCCGGGGCTGGAACGGAGAAAGAAAAAGGAGGTAAGGGCCAACATCAGCCCTGACCCTCCTCTGCCCCATCCCAGAGTGCTCCCTCTTTCCCTCAAACCTCGACTTTTTTGGTCTGTTCAACACGTGTTGCAATCCTACCCCTGTACCTGGGAGCGCAATCCTGTTTGAGGACAGAGTTTTCTTTGTTGTTACTCAGAGCCATCACGTTTGCGATAGAAAGAGCAGATTCGACACAGGAGCATGCTCGCACAGTTGGGGGAAAGAAAGAGGCTACTTGAGCTGGCCAAGGACCGGGGGAAGGCCGGACCATGAAATCCAAAACAAGGATCTTTCTCCAGAGAGAAAGCCTTCCAGTAAGATCAGGTACCCTGTATTTGGACTTTTAGCCTCCCAAACTGTGAGAAAATAAAATGTGCTTGTTAAAGCCATACACTTGTGGTATTTCTATCAGAGAAGCTCTAAGAAACAAGGTAGTTGCCATCATTCCAATGACAGAAAGGACACAGGAGTTCCCCGCAGGACAAAAATATACTCTTTATTTATTTAACCTTTCTCTCTCAACCCCCGCTATAGCTAATCTGACAGGAAGTCCTGTTACCTCTACCTGCAAGCTATTTCCAGAATCCCAATCTTCTTGCCACCCATACCACTCACCTGGACTGTGCAGCAGCCGCCTCCTCCTTGCTGTCCCCTGGCTTCCACCCTCGCCCTCCAGATTCCGTTCTACACTCAGCAGCAGGAGGAAGCTTGTTAAACCCAACCTCAGACCCAGGCCCTGCTCTGCTCAGAAGCCTCCCAATGGCTTTGTCCTCATTCACTGAAAGCCTTCCCCACTGTATGGGCTCACAGCTAACCCTCTCACTTTCTGCAAAAGTTTGCTCAAACCTCACCTGCTTGGAGGCCTACCCTGACCATGTACTTCATATTGGGAACTCCAGCCCCAACACTCAGCCCTACCCATTCCTTTTATTCTGCTCTCCAGTTTGAGCCCCGGCACACCTCAACTGATTCGTTATGCTTGTGTTCCATGTTGTTCCCTTCTGGAAGAAGGCAAGCACCCCAAGGACAACACACTGGATCTGCCCCGATCGCTGATTTACTCCATACACAGACCTTCAAGCAATAGTTACTGAATTTAGTTAACTCTTGCCAATGCACATCATTCCAAATACCAATCTGTTCTGCTCCCTCTCCTGCCTAAAAACTCATAAACTTCTTCGAAGAAGCCTGCTCAGAGCCCCTTATCTCCACTGGCCTCCAAGCCAGGATGTAGGGCCCCAGCCGTGTCTCTCTCTCAATAGACAGGGGATCACCAATGAGGGCAAACCGGGGCCTTCAGTGAAAGCCTGTCTCCCTGAAGCTCTCCATCCCTCTCTGGTGTAACCACCAGCTGCTGCCCTACCTGGAGCCATCCCCCCTTCACTCTTATCAAGAACTGGTTCTGCACAAGTGCCAAGGCTTGACCAAGGCTAAAGTCAAAATGAGGTTCAGGCAAGCAACAAGTCTCACCACCTACCTGAGTGGGGCCACGGACCTGGCGGGCCTGTTTCTCCTGATCCCGGAGCCACTGCAAGTAGGATTCCCGAGCCACCTGCTCTTCAATGGCCTCATTGGTGGCCTCCCAGTCTGTGACCCGCTTCTTGTCTTCCAACATCTGCTGCTCAATCCATGATTCCTCTGATGTTTTTATGGCATTTTTCATGAGGGATTGCTCTGCAAACTGCAAAGGGGAGACCAACAAGGATGTGAGGTGGCTGGCACTCTCAAAGCATAGCCAAGAGCCAGGACAGTCTTGGAAAGGTGGGCTCACTAGGCCCAGAAAAATAGGGAGCCAGGTAGGCAGGTGCTCTGGATAAGCACCCCTCACCAGACCGTCTACTCATCGGGGACTGGAGAAAAAGCAGGTCTGGGCGACGCAGCCTGTCACTCCCAATTCCTACGCTCAGAAGCACTGTTCCCACTCCCAAGATGATTCCACGGAGGAACTAAGTGTGGGGCAAAAGTCCCACACATGGCTGAGTTTCACAGTGCTCTGAGGGAAAAGAGAAAACATTACCGGAGAAGGCAGCTGTGTGTACGGAGTAGAAAGAAAGAGCAAGTGGGCAGGGGAAGCAGTACCGGTGTGTGAGGGCAGTATTGCTGTAGGACTTGTATAGAGTTATAACAGCATTTAAAACAATAAAATAGAAAATACCAGTGTACAACCCAAGGAATGAGTATAACTACTGTTTCGGGCAACTTCTACTTTGACTGTTTTTAATACCCCTACAGACCACTAAACTCACAAATACATATGGGCTAAGTCATGACATAAAAATATGAATTTTATATGTAAGTGGTAGTCATAAAAACATGCATACTCTATGTTGGAACAAGGCAAATTAAAAATATAGGCAAAAGGTCTAAAACAGACACCTTACCAAAGCGAAGACAAAGTTGGCAAATACACATAAGGTATTCACTATCATGTTCTTAACCGAACACCAAACAAAAAGGAAAACCCAAACCCCTCAAGTCCATTCTGACTCAAAGTGAGTGACCTCAAAGAACAAGTAGAAATTAATGTGGTGACGATTATACAATTCTTAATATGATCCAATGATTGAACTATTGAACTGCAAGATATATAAACTATGTGCCAATAAAACTGTTGGGGGGAAAGTATAAAAAGAACAACTGCCCTCTAGGGTTTCCAAGGAGTCTCACATCTTTTGTTGTTGGACTGGCCGGTAGACTCGAACCACTGATCTTCTGGCTGGACACCAAGTGTTTAATTAAACACATGTACCCCCAGGATGCCTTTCATTTGTTGCTCAAAAAAGAGAACAAACAAGTCCAACAAACCCACCACTGAGTTGATTCTCTTACCAACCCTAAAAAGGGTTTATTAAGACTATCAGTCTCTGTGGGTACAGACAGCATCCCTCATCTTTCTCCCATACAGCAGCTGGTGAGTTTGAACTGCTGACTTTATGGCTAGGTGCCCAATACTTAACCCACAGCATCACCAGAACCCCCCAGCAATGAGGATGACTAAGATCCTCGACACTGACCATTCCAAATGTTCAAAGATGCAGAGCAACAGACTGGAAACCTCCTCCACTACTGGCAGAAACCCAAACCAGTGTAGCCGCGGTGGGAACCATTGGGCAGCTCTTCAGATAATCCAGTGACCTGAAAACCGGGACCCGTACCAAAGCTGCATACGAGACTTCATTGCAGCTTTACTCACCAGCCACAGACACCAGAAATAACCAAGACATCTTTCAAGAGATGAATGGGTAAACAACAGCCGTGGGATGTCTGTACAACAGAACACTATTCAGCAATAAAAGACCCATGCCAAAGTTGGGGGAAAAGAAGGGTGCCATTAACGTTACCAAACGCTTAATAGAAAGTCTTTGAAGGAGCTGATACCAAGGGCTCAAGCAGGAAGAAAATGTTTTGAAAATGAAGATGGCAACATATGTACAAACGTGTTTGGTACAATGGATGTATGGATTGTTATAAGAACCCCCAATAAAATGATTTATGAATCAGAATCCTTGAAGTGCAAGGAGTCAGCCGGAAAAGGGCACACATACTTTGTGACTGCAACTATAGGACACCTGGAAAAGGCACCTTGAACAGAAGCCCTCGCAGTAACAGGTTTAAAGCAGAAGGTTGGGGCTGAACCCACCAGTTGCGCAGGAGAAAGAGGTGGCAGTCTGCTGCAATAAAGCCGGAAACCTCAAGGGGCAGTTCCATACTGTCCTACGAGGTCACTATGAATCAGAATCAACTGAACAGCAAGATGCTTTGGTTTTCTTTTTTGCCAGAGATAGTAAAAGATCAGTGGTTCCCAGAGATCATGGGGAAAGAAGAGGGCAGAGTGGGTGGAAAAAAGGGTGATTTTAGGGTGGTGTGCCTACACGTACGCCTCACTTATAAACCAGCTCATTGACATTTTGCACTACAATAAAGCTATAATAATAATAATACATTTAGATTATTTATAATAAATAAATCTAAATAAGAAATTATTTCCACATAGCGCTGATTTCCGTCTAATGGCTGGGGCTTAGGAACCTAACCATGTGAGTAAGTGAGAAGTGGGTAACGTCTGTACATCCGAATAGATGCAAATGCTTTTTAAAAGATCATTCAGGTGGTCAATGGGGGCCCA
The DNA here is from genome assembly GCF_000313985.2 of Echinops telfairi. Lineage (NCBI taxonomy): Eukaryota > Metazoa > Chordata > Mammalia > Afrosoricida > Tenrecidae > Echinops > Echinops telfairi. The sequence continues at coordinate 4,641,166 of NW_022103916.1, read as the reverse complement.
GAGTGTGAAGACACCCACAAAGGCTACATTACCAATGCATAAAGCAACCTAAGTGGACGGTGTGAACCTGGTCTTGCCAGAGAGTAAAGAGGTGCCTTCTCTCTGAAACAACAAACAAGTGCCCGATGATGGCAATATGCAAGGGCCAGTCTGAGCACCAAAATAAGTGGAGCTAGCACACTCACACACCTCATTTTATTATGTTTCACAGATACCGTGGGGGTTTGTGTTTGCTCTAAAACAGAGGTTTGTGACAACCCTGCATTGAACAAACTCACGCCATTTTTTCAATAAACAGCACATGCTCACTATGTCTCTGTCATATTTTGGCATTTCTTGAATTATTTTACACTTTTTCATAGCTATTATGAGTACAGTATAGTAGAAGCATACCTTTTGATATATACTGGGAAATAAAAAAAATTTGGGTTGTGCTTTATTGCAGTGGTCTGAAATCAAAGATGAAATCTGAGGTATGCCTGTATTTGGATTATAACTTAATGCATAAAATATACACCCCCAAGTACCTACTGAAATACTGCAGAAGAAAGACAAGGCTTTCTAGTCCCATAAATAATTACAGTCTTGGAAACCCACAGGGGGCAGTTTGCCCCTGACCTATAGCATCGCTATGAGTCAGAATCGACTCTGTGGCAGAGATACTAAATGATAAATTAATAAACGGAGAAGAGGCTATCTCATTTCTGCACAGAATTTAAGTCACTTATGTAGATCCTTTGCCCTTGAGGAAATGGCACATAACTCCCCACCCCTTAAGGATGGACTACAGACTCCCTCAGCCTAATTTTCAAGGTCAGCATCAAGAATCATAAATTATGCTGGCACAATATCCTTTAATGAAAATGCCACTTTACCACTGTGTTCTTCCTCCCTAACACTCCTAATTCCAGTGTAATGGGGAGAGAACCAGACACATTTCAATACAATACAGGAGGGGCATCCTACAATAAACCTGTGTGCCTCCAAACTGATAAAACATCAGCCAACCAAGATATTAATAATAGTGAACTGGAGGGAGACTGTGGGGAGGTTGGGGGTTGGAATTCTCTGTCCTGTCATCTCCAGTCTTCTGTAAATGTAAAACTGTTCTACGAAAAAAAAGTTTAGTACTAAGAAAACAAATGATTCAAATTTTCAAAAATCAAAACGATATAAACTAACAAGCCACAAAAAGTCACGGAGGCTCTTAGACCAGTCTGAAAAAGCTATATACTCAAGTGTCAATGACAACATTCTGCAAAAGGCAAAACTAGAGCGTGAGTCGATAGATCAGAAAGGAAAACCAGAATAAGGACTACAAGAACTGTGTGATTAGCCAAGACAAAACACAGAGAAAGATCAATAGGAAAACACGGAAAACTGAGTACTGTATCAATACTGGCCCATTTGTGATAAAAATCCTCACTGCCATCAAGTCAATGCCAACTCACAGCGACTCTATAGGACAGGGTGGAATTAATTGCCCTCGTGTTTCCAAAACTGTTCCGAGTTCTTTATACAGCTGGTGAGTTTCAAACTGTGGGCCTTGTGGATCGCAGCCCAACTCGTAACCACTATGCCATCAGGGCTCCCCTGCCGTGATAAAAAAGCCATGTGATGGTAATTAAGAGAGAAAACTGGATGTGGTGTATATAGGAACTCTCTGTAGCCTCAGTAATTCCTCTAAATCTAAGACTTTTCTAAAATTAAAAGTTTAATTAAAAAAAGTTTCTGTGGAGAATGTACTGATATCAGGGTATGTTTCCCCTAAAACATGGGGTACTTTTCTGTTGGTAGGAAGGGAGACGGGAATAGAAGATCTCAAAATCCCAAGCAGACTATGAGAAAGAAACTCATCTGTGTGTTGGGAAAATGCATTTCACTCCCCGAGCACCTACTACACACCAGGTTCAATATTAAACCCTTCCTGTACCAGCCATGTTCTGAGAAGCAAAGGAGTTGCACCATCTGCCCTAGGTCCCCAGCATTCCAGGTCTCTCTGACTCTAGCCATCTATAACTGCTATGAGTTGGGAGTGGAATCCAAGAGGATGCTAAGATAGATACACAGACCAACCCTGCCTTACTGTTCCGGAATTTCAATTCTCATTCTAAATGTCAACTCTCAAAACAGGTACAGCTCACAGACAAGCAAACTGAGACCACAGAATGAGCCTTTAAAGTTTACCTAAACTACCTTCCGAATTTTGTACACGGGTACTACTCAAGGGAGACCCAGAGAGGGGAAAAGATATTTTTGTTTTCAATTATTTTATTGGAGGCTCTTACAGCTCTTTTCACAATCCATCCATCCATCCATCCATTGAGCCAAGCACATTTGTACACTTGTTGCCATCATCCTTTTCAAAACATTTGCTTTCTACCTGAGCTCTTGGCATCAGCTCATATTTTTCCCCTCCCTCAGGAACCCTTGATAATTTAGGTATTATTTTTTTCATGTCTTACACTGACCAATGTCCCCCATCACCCAGTTTTCTGTTGTTCATCCCTCAGGGAGGGGGTTATATGTAGATCACTGTGATCGGTTCCTCCTTTCTTCCCCCAGCCTTCCCCTTCCCCTCCTGCTGTCACTACTCTCATTATTGGTCCTGAGGGGTTTATTTGTTCTGGATTTCCTGTTTCCAGCTCCTATCTCAACCCATGTATATGCTCTGGTCTTGTCAGATTTGCAAGGTAGAAAGGAAGTCATGATAGTGGTGGTGGGGGGGGAACGCATTAAAGAACCAGAGGAAAAGTGTCTGTTTCATTGGTGCTATCCTGCACCCCGACTGACTCGTCTCTTCCTTGTGACCCTTCTGTGAAAGGATAGCCAATTGTCTACAGATGGGCTTTGGGTCTCCACTCTCCTCTCATTCACATTGATAGGATGTTTTTTGTTCTGGGTCTTTGATGCCTGATGCTTGATCCCATCGACACCTCATGATCACACAGGCTAGTGTGATTCTTCCATGTGGACTTTGTTGCTTCTCAGGTAGATGGCTGCTTATTGATCTTCAAGCCTTTAAGACCCCAGACGCTATATCTTTTGATAGCGGGCACCATCTGCTTTCTTCACCACATTTGCTATGCGCCCATTTTGTCTTCAATGATTATGTCGGGAAGATGAGCATCACGGAATGCCACGTTATTAGAACAAAGTGTTCTTGTGTTGAGGGAGTACTTGAGTAGAGGCCCAATGTCCGTCTGCTACCTTGATACTTAACATATAAATATATGTACATAGATCTACTTCCCTATCATTATACATAAATAAAAATATATTTACATATTTTCGTGAGGTAGGGAACTGAGACTCCAACAGAGGAGTTGCTACCCTGGGCCTGGAGATCCAACTTACCCCCGGTTTGAATGATGGTAGGCCCAACCCCACGCCAATGGTGGCCTTATTGGGATTCACCACCGAGTTGTAGTGGATATTCCGATGGTAGCTGACACGGATGGGTTCATCCTCGTTTTGATGGATCCCATGGAATGTGTTGATGGGTTCTGCAGGGAGAGAGAACGAGGGAGTCTCTACAATGGGCCCGTCGGGTAGGCTCACATAGGCACCATCAGTCTCTCAAGTACCTGTGCTGTATTGATACACCTCTACAGGGCGATTGTACATCTCTGCCATGGCCTGCATCTCAATGTGGTTACCGTGGCAGTTATTTTTTCGCTTCCGGTTTATATAGGTGGTGAAGTCCTCTGTGACGTAGTTGGAGAAGTAGTCTGCATTCTTCATCTGCAGAAACACGGGCACATCAAGATCTGTGTGGAGGAGCTCCTCCCGCCCTGCCCTGCACCAAGGCCTCCACAAGGGCTCACCAGATAGTCCATGCAGTGCTTTCGCACAACCTCGTGCATGTCCTGGTCACCATATACTTGGTCAGCTGTGGAACAACAAAACAAAGAAGGGGAGGCTACGCTTGGAGCTGCCACCGGCGTAGTGTCCCGAGTCAAAGAAGACTCTTGTGTGCTGGGGAGGCCAGGGAAATTCCCTTTCCTACCCCAAGGCCCGAGCACTTCTTTCTCTAGTGGGATGGACTGAAGTCATGCAAAAGAGAGACCGGCAGGGAACAATCTTGAAGAGAGCTCAGGTGAGAGAGACAATCAGAGGCTTCTTGGGCAAAAGACTATTTAGAGCCTTCCTAGTCACTCAGACAAGCCAACAGACACTCTTAAATCTCAAAAATGGCCTCAAGCACCCTCATTGCCAACCCCCTTTCATTCTCCACAGGAGGAAACAGACTCAGGGAATTTGGAGCTTGCCCAAGGTCCCACAGAAAGTCTATCTGATAGTCAACGCTGGAATTCCCTTTACCCGACTCCCAGCAGACAGTGTGGTCTTTCCAGGTTATAAACAAAATAAAACCTCAGCTCTAAACCTCATTCTGTCGGGCACTAATGAGCTGAGTGATCAGAAGCAAATATTTTCAGTCTTTCTTTTTTGCCTTATTTGTGAAGTGGGGACCAGATGGATAACTATGTGGCAGATCTCCTGTGGGATTAAAGACAGTAATGGGCATAAAGTAATCAGCATTGAGCTTGGAATGGGGTCGTCGTCGTCGTCACTCAGTAGATTAGAGTCTCTTTCCCCACGGGGAAGCCTGAATGGAGAAGGGTACTGCAAAGGACAAAGAGTGAGGAAAACCAGATTATTGTCTGCAAGAAACACATAGGACATTTCTTTGGAGGGGGGGCTGGCAGGGGCAGAGTGTGACCTTAAACATGTCATGGAAAAGTAGAAATAAAGGATAATAGAATTTTCCCACAAACTTGTACTACACAACTCACTTAAGCCAAAGTCAGGAAAGGCAGCCTGCAGCCCAAAAGGTCCAGGTGTTGGGAGGTTCTGGTAAGGTGAGAGAAGGACCGGACTCCTCTGCCTTGCTTAAGGGTCTTCACACATGACATTTCCTCTTTCTGAGATGCCCTTTCCTCCCTCCTGGGCAGCCTACTTGTCAAGTACCCATACATTCTTTAATATAGTTTCCCTTCCTCACCGACCAAGGGTATTTCTACTACCTGATGCGGCAACGGGTCCCACCTTCATTTGTCCAATCACTCGGCTGAGGGTAGCTACCATTTACCTAAGTCCACCCCCAGTTCAGGCCTTCTGCCGAATGAATGGAAAGGCTGGGGAAGCCCGGGCACTCTTCTCCCTGGGGAATTATGGCAGGCTTGGACATCAGTGCTGCCATGAGGGGATTTCCCTGTTTCCCCGGAGGGGGATGATGAGTGCTCCCTAGGGCACTGCGGAGGAACACAGGGCAGCGCAGGCAACCGGACGGACGCAATTGCTCCCAGGATCACCGGCCGGCCTACCGAGCTAAAGGCAGTGAGAGGAAAGTCCTCTCCTTCCCTCCCTGGAGGGTTCTGGGTGGGAAGCAAAGGCTGTTCAGAGACAGAAAAGGAAGCCTGCCTGCCTCCAGACTCTTGGAGGTACAGAACTGAAGGGGGAGAGGGGAGTGGAGATTGTGAAGGCGGGCCGGGAGAGCCCCTTCACTGATGTAAACAAGGATGTGGGTTCTGTGGCTACACTCAGCTCCACCCCCAGCGGCACTTCCAGCAAGTCACGTGTCCAGTGCACAGGCTGGGGCCCCCTTACTGCCGCCTTTCTTAGAAGCCAGGACCACAGAGCCCACTGTGGCTGCCCAAGTTGCTTGGGGAGCTATTTCTGTAAGCTGAGCTTGGGGCTCCGGGGAAGCAGTGCTGTCAGCAGCTGCAGTAAACAGGAACTAAGATGGGAGTGAAGGGGTTAAATAGGAGTCAGCCTGCCAGGCCAGGGGAGAGACACTGAAGTGTTGGTGAAAATATCATTTCCAGGCCTGGGAGATGTATCTGCCCAATTTAGATCCCAAATGCAGAACAACAAAGTAGAGACAGTGAGATAAGGGAGGGGGTCAGGGGGAAAAATCCCACATCCTACTCACTGACACCTGTGCTTCCCCTCTTGGAGGAGGCATCAAACCTGGCAGCAAGACTCTGCTGCCTCCTAGCTGTAAGACACTGAATAAAACCCGTAACCTCTCTGGCTCTCAATGGTCTCAGTAATACAGCAGGGAGGGCAAACTCCTCTTCTTCCAACAGGAAGACGACAAGGGGAAGGGTTCCAACACAGGAGAGGCCTAGTACGTGCTCAAGAAACTGGAGCTATGTTAGTCATCAGGATGAGGACTCCTCCACATTCCTAGCCACCCACAGGTCAGCCCCAATGTCGCCAGGAGCACTTAGTAAGTTCTTCCTCATTTCTGTTGCATTTCCACAGCCCATAAAGGAGCCCTAGAGGTGCTCTAGGTTAGGTGTTGGCTGCTAACCACAAAGATGGCAGTTCAAACTCACCAGCAATGCCTTGGGAGGAAGAGGAGACTGTCCTATAAAGATGTAGTCTCAGAAGCCTTACATAGGGTTGCTAGGAGTCAGACTCGAGTCAATTGCATTGAGTTTGGTTTGGGGTTTTCCACAGGCCAAAGAAAGGCCCAAAGGCCCTCCACTCAAGTACTCCCTCAACACAAGAATACTTTCTTCTAGTAAATTGGCATTCTATGATGCTCACCTTCCCGACACAACCTCTGAAGA
>NW_022103916.1:4625408-4633819 GCF_000313985.2 Echinops telfairi | reverse complement strand
GGGGGTTTAAGTGGAGAGAAAATGTTTTGAGAATGATGTACAAATGTGCTTTACACAATTGATGTGTGTATGGATTGTGATAACAGTTGTATGAGCCCCTAATAAAATGTTTAAGAAATAAAAAATAATAAAAGTAGGAAAATTGAGAGAAAAAAAAAAAAGAAAGAAAGGCCCAAAGGCTGGGCCCCAGCCGTCCCTCCTCTTGCTGCCCATCCTCAGGACAAACCTTTACTGAATCCAAAGGCCCACAAGCCCTATGCGCCCTTAGCTTGAAACGTTAGCAATCTGATATTAAGATTACTAATACAGGTTTTCTCAAACAGTGGCCCCCAAGTGTGGGCGAGCTATGACACTTCCCTACCCCTCTGTAAAATATCACCTCTCAATTCTCAGATGCCACTGATTAGTAGTACAGTGCATATGTATTTAATTACAGCTTTTTTTCGGGGGGGGGGGCACCAAGCTAATAGGATATACTTTAATTTGGGGATCATTAATGGGTGTGTGCGCACCAAGGAAATAGCAACAATACCTCCCCAATAAAGGCGATGAGATGCCGTTTTATTCAATGCTGTATGTAAGGCAGGGAAAGCACCCAGCCTCGGGCAAAGAACAAAGTAAGTACTCAGTAAGGATTTGCTTTCGTCCAGAAAGCCCTCCTCCTCTCAGAAGGTTGGACTTCCCTGTGTGTGGACCCAAGACAGGGGGAAAGGAGGGCCGGTGGATCTAGAGGTAGGGAAATTCAGAGAACTTGTTTTGATAGAAACCGAAACTTCTCCTCTTGCTGACGCTGCAGTTGTGGGTAATCTGCACCTGCTCTCTCCTCCCGGACTCCAGCTGGAAAGGGGTCCCCCCCACCCCGCCCCACCACTGTTCTCAACCCAAATATGGATGAGTAATCCTCAGTACAAACTACCCTAAGTTCTACCAAGGACCTGTCATGCTCCAACTCAATTTGATTCTCACAAAACCATCCCACTTTTCCCAAGAGGGATACTGAGCTACAGGAATGTGCCACAGCTGGCCCAAAGTGACCCATTTGGGACAGGGTGAATGCAGCCACTGGCAACTTTAGCCCATGAAAGGCCTCATCCCACGACCAGAGCATCTGTCATGGGGCACAGTTGGCTCTATGAGTAAAAGAATCCTTTCTCAAGACTTTCCTAGCCAGGATAGGGAGTAAAGGTGAAGTCATGGTTTTTAAAGGGTTAACTGGTGACTTTAAGCGCTACTGGTCTCAGAGGCCATTACCAACCACCCTTCTCCTATCCAGCTATCATTTAAGTTGCTTGACTCCTTGGGGGTGATGTCAGATCCTATCTGCCTCCGTTTCCCGTAAGTATAAACAGAAATGAGTTGGAACTCAGGGAAGGCCTGGGAACAGGTGGAGATAACAGACACCAGGAACTGTATCCGCCCTTCCTTGGGCCTTAGAGGTCAGCATGAACCTTAACCCACACCATACTTTTTTCCTTTCTCCGAGCATAGAGACAAAATAATAGGGATGTCTAAGGCCAGAGTCAGCACATCTGGCCCAAGATGTTCTCTGAGACCAAACATCCCACAAAAAACACACACAAGAGAACTATCTTATTTAATGTGTTAATATCCTTGCTTGAGTGGGCAAGATGTGAGGCTACACAAACTGAGGAACTCCTGTACCCGTTCCTACCCATTGTCTGTGATGTGTCCTTGTGTGTGCCGTAGCCAATAGCTCTAATAGACCTGCCTCAACATCTTCTGCTGCCTAACATGCAACCAGCATTTACCCAGTAGCTACATCGAGAAACAAAACAGGGGAACCTGGACTAGCTCTATAAAGGAGTTCAAGTACAGGGCTCTACCATTTACTTTAGAAGCATCTGGAACCTGCCTGCATGTACCGCTCCTCCTCCCCCCAGTTGTTTAGTCTGCCATCTAAAACAGCTATAGCAAGTTCAGCTAAGGATAGAAAAGGAAGCTTTGTGCCTGCAGGGAACCTAAAAAGAAACTACACATGTGTGTTTCAGGGGGAGGTAGTGACCTGGTCTTGCCCCCCACTCCCCTCCTGGTCCAGTGGGAACAATGGTCCTGCTGAATAGATGAGTCAAGAAAAATACCTCTCCTGCTTGTCAAGTAACTGTGGTTGTGACCTGGCCCATGGCCCCAACTACCACACCCTTAATAGGGAGTTGGTTGGGGGAAAGCAGACCTCAGTCCCCTTGATGGCCTGGTCCCTTGAGATGTCTAGCTCTTTTTGCTCAAGGCTCCCCACAGCTTGGATGGAAAAACTGAGGGTGACAGAGCAGAGAGTGGCCAAAGAGCTAGTGTATAAGAAATGGTCCATGGGAATGCTCTTCTTCTATGCCCTGGTTCATCCACAAACATCTATATCCTGACACTGGCTATGTGAATTATAGGGTTCTTGCTTTCTTGGGCAGTCACATTTTCTGTTTATAAAAGAGTCAAAACTGATCCAAGATTCATCCCTCCTAGTACTGATGGTCCTTAAGAGTGGAAGTAGGGCGTACCTCAAGGCTCTAGATGCCATCACTATAAAATTATACACTCTCTTATGACCCATGAACACACACACATATGGCCTCCACCTTGCCAAGAGACCACGGCCAGGGCCAGAGGTTTCTGCTCAGTCAACACCACATGGGAAGAGGGAGGGAGGGAGGGAGAAATGCAGACTCACGTTTCTAAGAGGCAGTTATCTGTGAATAGCAGAGGCTGGCTGGGGGCAGGACGAGCCACAGGACAACTCTGGGACTCAGTTCCCACCTCTACTACTCCACCCGAGCCTTCACTGAGGCAGATAAGTCCCCTGAGAGGCGGTGGTGGGAAAGAATCAGGCACAAGCAATCAAGATGCTGGTTCATATTTGGGACACATGGAAGAAAGTCAGCTGCTTCAGGATTCCCAAGAGTACAGGACCACATGTTACTAGATCATATGTCCCCAAATGTATTTGGCCTACTGCCTCATTTTCAGATTTAAAAAAAAAAAGAGATTGATCACCCACTTTGGGAAACACTATCCTTAGCTGGAGGAAATCAGTCAGGTCCAGAGAGGACACGGACCACAGCCAAGGTCACCCAGTCAGCTGAAGACCAAGAAGCTAGGTAGGGTTTATGGGATGGGGTCAGCAAAAGAATATGTCCTCAAATCCCGAGTTCCCACATCAGCTCGTCACTGATGATCCTGAGCCATGCGATTTCCCTTTTCTGTTAAAAAAAGTTTTATTGACATAGAATTCACATCACACAATTCAATACGGTTTAAATATACTCGAAAGTTATGTGATCCTTCACTGCCCTTTTCTGGGGGGAAATCATCTCCATCATCTCACCTGTCTCATAGGATGACTCTGATTTTTGCAAGTGAGCCTGAGCATCCAGTTGAATGCTTAGAGCACAGTAGAGGACAAGGAGCAGGAGTGCCCTCTATGTCTGCACTCCCCTAAGTTACAGCTCTTTCTCCTATTCAATGCACAGCAGGCGTTAAGAGCGCGCAGGACTTCTCACCAAACACGAGGACGTCTGCCACCTGTCCTTGCCCAGGCCAGGCAGAAAGCTTGTATACAAAGTCTCCTTTCCAGGCCCTTGGACCGTGCACTCTGAACCTAAGGAAGCCTCCAGATGAGGCCTCCAGACCGAGGAGCCACATATTTCTGGGGTGAGGCTAAGGGGCTTGTGAGGTTTTACAGAGAAAAGCCAAGGGCAGCCCAGTCAGGGGAAATGTGGTAGCCATAGTGCTGATAGGGAAAGGCATTCAAGTGGCCCCTATCAGCTCTTCCTGTAAGCCCAGGTCCCTTACTGGAAGGCCTCAATGGGGGCAGAGAGAAGAGCCAGGGTTGGTTTGAGGGGAACAGCTAAAAAGAAAGATACATACTACTTTAAATATAAGTCACTGGACAAGCCAGGTCTTTACAACCTCTAAGTCTGCCTCAAAGATGGCCCAAGAGACCTAGATGCCCTTTACTGAGGAAAAGGGGTTGGGCCTACCTGACCAACCCGAAGTCCACGAATAGCCCCACTTAAAGCCTGATGTCTTCGGCACAAGGCCAGGTATATAAAAGGTCCCTTTCATTATGTCGAAGATGCTCCTGCAACTACCTACCTCCCAAGGAAACATCCCAGAAACAATACAAACGAACGATAGGGGAGGAATACTGGGGCTACCTCCAGCACAGCAGTCTACTCCAAAGTCTTCTGCCCATTCAACAAACATTTCTGACTCTGAGTTGCTCCTGAAAGCAGTGCTTGGGTGGCCTTACCATGCCATTATTCTATGAAACGAGCCCTGGCGGCACATTACTCAGCTGCTAGCCAGAGGTTGGCAGCATGAACTCCCCAGCCACTCCACGGGAGACAGATGTGGCAGTCTGCTTCTATAAATTACTATGTTGGAAACCATATGAGGCAGTTCTACTCTGTACTACAGGGTCACCATGAATCAGAACTGACCGGCCAGCAATTGGTATTGTTCTGTGAGGATCTTCCATGTGTTAGACACTACAAGGGTTTACCTTCATGCAATCCTAGGGTCTTTCATCTCGTCCACAGATGAGCAATCAAGCTCTAGAAGGAAAAGCTACTTGCCCAAGGTCATACTAAAAATTAGTAACACGGTCAGGAGTGGAGCCTAAGTTGGTCCAGCCTGCCAGCAGACATGCGCAGGTACCTACAGACCACGAACAGCAGATCCGAGCCGGAAGGGGCTCCAGGAAGCCTTCTAAATCAGTATCTCATAGAAGGTCACACAGGAATGAAGCCAGGGACAGAACTCGAAGACACATCTTCCAACTCCCAGCTCAAAGCTCTTATCGGAGGCACAATTCCTTGGTAGATATTGGACACCCAAATACTTCCACCTTTCCCCGGACACTTAACAATCTACTGCTTAACTCTGGCAGGTCACAGATTCTGAGTGAAAGGAGCCTCAAAGATCTAGCTTAGACTGGCTATTAGACAGTGTCAAAGCTATCCACTTGTGGCATTCCTGTTACAGCAGCATCAGGTACTTAAAACTGACTTTAATATCAGAAGAGCGGGGTGCTGCCTGAACAGATACCAGACACGTGGAAGAAGTTTTGGAACTGGGTAATGAGTAGAGGTGGGGACGTTTTAAGGTGCCTAATAGTAAGAGGCTACACTGCTTTGGGGGAAACTATTGGTGGAAATATGGACGCCAAATGCAATTCAAGTGAGGACTAGAAGGAAGTGAGGAGAGATGCAACACCAGAGCAGGCAACAGCAGAGAAATGGCAGCAGCAGAATCCCAGGCGGCTAGTGTGAGACAGCATGGGAACCAATCCATGGAGCAAATGAAACTTTCTGGCAGAGTAGGGTGCCTCTGAGCACTAGTCAGTGGGGCAAGGCTTGCAGACCTACTGAGAGGTGAGCACCTTCAGGCCAACACACACTGGCAGGCCGAGTGGGGTGCTTCTGGGCTAACGAGCTTTGTAGCATTTGCCAGAGCAGGGCAACGGCTCAAGGGGCCAAGAGGTCAAGGAACCCAGAAGTAGAAGTTGAAGAAATAAGGTGCATGGGAAGCAAAGCTGCCATGGTCTCAACGGGTAAGACTACACTTCTGGATCTCAAAGGACTACAGCCACAGTTTCCTAGGTTTCAAAGAGTCAGGTCCTCATCAACTGAGTGCTGGAGTGTGGGACTGCCAATCACCAGTGCCAAGGAGACAGGGATGGGGCCAGGGCTGCTGCCCAATGCTGAAAGGACAGGGCCGCCATGCCTAAGGGACAGAACACACCCTGGCAGAACTAGGCGGTGGGCCATCATTTAGCTAGACTAGGAAAATGGGGCTGTCCAAAGCCAAGGGAGCAGTATTGCAATCCCAGTGGACCTGGAAGGTGCAGCTGAAGGCCAGGGATGAGACGTCTCTGCCAAGAATCCAGAGAGCATGACCAACACCCAGACTCTGCGGAAGATAGTTGATCTAAGAGAGGACTCTTTTCAGGACTTGAGAAACTAATGAACACTGTTCTCCCAGGTTTTCGACTTGTGTATTTCCACGATCCCTTCTTTCCCTCCACTTTCTCCACTGGTAGTGGAAATGTCTACCTTGCTCCACATTTTGGAAATGTCCTATTTTGTATCATGCATTTGATATCACAGTTTCACATATGAAGAATTTTGCTACTGGAGGTTTTAGACTTGGGAGTTGACTTTAGACGTATGGGATAAGATGGGGTGAGTCTGTTTTGCATGTGGCGAGGACATGAAATTTGGAGGGCCAAAGGGTGGAACAGTATGGATTGTCTCCCCCTAAAATTATGTATCAGCTTATTAGGCCATGCTTCTCAAGAGCTTGGCAATTACCGGTATATACAGATATAATTTGGAAAAAAAAGCCTGGCGGTCTATTTCCAGAAAAACAGCCATCAAAATCCCTTTGGGGCACAGCTCTACTCTGACACACACAGAGTCGCCATGAACCGGAATCTGCTCACTGGGAACCAGTTGCAGGACCAGCATACTCTGCCAACGCCAACTCAGGGGCTAGTCCTGACAACGGACACAGCGTCTGTGCAGCCCTAGGCCCTTGGGGGCTGCAGCCGAGACTTACCTACAGCCCGGAAGAGACAGGCGCCGTCCTCCTTCATCTGCTTGATGATGAAACCCTTCTTGTCTCGCAGTGCCTTTTCAAACCAGTGCTCCTGCTGGGAGAAGTGATGGGGAAGTCAGCAACTAGGGCACCCGATGACTGACAGACTAACATTCTCAGTCCATGCCTACGGAGCGGTGGAGACCCTTTCTTTTAGGGAACCAGTGTACACAGAGACTGCAAACTCACTCCCAGGGGGACCCCACTATGCTGAGACCAGAGGCCCGATCTGAAGCCACGCCCCCTCGGATTATTGGAGGCCTAAACCTGGCAAGCAGCTGAGTGGAGAATCTGGTTCTACCTGAAGGAGCTACACTTTAGGACTCTCCAGTCCACTTGGGGCCAGATTAGAGAAGATGGGAGTGATTGTTAAGAGGCCACATCTGGAGTCCCACATATATCTATAGCTTAGAAATCCCAAGATATGTTGAACAAGGCAAAAAATAGACAATGTGCGCGCCTATTTGTGATTGAATACATTTAACGTGTGTGTCTGTGTGTGCGCACATGCAGTGGGTAAAGCAGTGAACTGCGAACAAAAAGAGTAGCGGTTGGAACCCACCAGCCACTCCATGGAAGAAAGATGAAGCAGTCTGTCTCGGTAAAGGTAGACAGCCTCAGAAACACCACAGAACTGTTCAAAGTCAGAATGCGCTCAAGAGCAGGGGTGGGTGGTGGTGGTGCAGGCGTGTAGGTATCCACACAACATGGGAAAACTAGCCAACCAAATGTTATCCTTACCTGCTGAGATTACGGGCGTTGTTAGTAAAGTTTTACTCCACTGCCTTCTTTATAAAGATATACAACCTGTCACCCCAAATTCCAAACCCCAGAAAGCTCAGAAAACAAGTCTTTAGCTCATTTAGCATCATAATCCTGATAGAAACGGACACTAATCTACCTCTTCCATGTGAAGGTAGTCAAACATTTCCTTGGAGTAATATTCCAGTGTGGGATTATGAGGTGCTGCCCCAGACCCTGACTGTGGTATTACCTAATACACAGTGTGTGGGAGGCAGGAGGGTCGGACTGTGAGTGCACGAATCATTTTAAAGGCGATTTGACCATGGGGGAATGGTAATGTTCTGAAATTGAAGTGAGGGCTTATTGTACAATTCTCTGTGATGTAACTGAACTACTGAATTATATGTAAATCACTTGCAAATAAGACTGCTGGAAAAAAATACACAGTATACACACCAGTTGACTTTTCTAAATCCTTAATTTTCCCAGATTCCAAAGCCAATCTCTCCCAAAAGGTTTGAATTAAATGAACCTATACACGTGTTTTCAGATGTGATTAGGATTTTTTCAGATGTCTCAAAAAAAAAAAAAAAAAAAAACCAACAACAAACCAGACCTGACCATGTATCACTTAAAACACATTTTCCATTTCAAAACAAAACAGTAAGGAGTAGCTCTCTCTCAGACCCCTCGTGCCCTCTGCTGGCCAACAGAAGCAGCCACCAGCCTGATGCTGCATCAGGATTGGTGACGGCCAACAAGGATCCCAAATCTGCTTGTTGGGAACACCACCCCACCCAGGGATTTACAGGATCGGATCCGGGCTAATGCTGAGCAAACAGAAGGAATCACCTCACAAGGTCAGAACTCTTATTCCTGGGAAAATTTGGAAAACATATGTTTTGAAGGCCAATAAGTCTGGATTGCAACCACTCACTTGCCGCATGAGTTCACAAGTAAGCTGTCTAAATGCTCCAAGCCTCAGTTTCCTACCACACAGGGACCTATGATCTACTTGACAGAGAGACTGGAGCACATCCTGGCCCACTAGACCTTGA
>NW_022103916.1:4597498-4623631 GCF_000313985.2 Echinops telfairi | reverse complement strand
GGGAATGATGATATCTAGCTGCAAGGCCCTCAGGATGGTCTGAGTGGCTGGACAGTAGAAGATGAAGAGGGTATGACACAAGGGAAAACCCAATCAGCCCCATACTCCAGGAAGGTGTGGCTGCATTTCCACAGATGACAAAGGCACTTGGCAGCCCTTTAATGGGCTTCCCTGGGCAGTACAGAGACTCCTATTTGAACTCAGCATTCCAGTGGCACAGCCCCCCCCCCCCAGCTCTGGAGTCTGTGGACTAGACTAGCACACTCCAGTCAGTTGCCACCAAGTCCACCCCAACTGCCTACAGGTTCAACCATCCCCTGGCACTATGGGGTGCGCCCCATCAATTTTCCAGCCTACTCCAGATGGCCTGCCCCAGGTCGCAGGAGTCTCCAGTCAGAAAGTTTGCAGGTATGACTACACCCCTAGGCTAGACAGAAGTTCTAAAAACAAACAAACAAAACCCACAAAGAAGGCCCTAGCAAATTCCTGGCTTCAGGTGCAGCAGGCAAAGAGCTAGAGAGGGAAAACAGGACATCCAAGGGAGTGGCTACTGAGTCCGGCCCTGGGGTCAGCAATGAGGCTGGAGACAGGAATCAGATAGGGTCTCTTCCCTCAGTAAGCTCACCAACTGGTAAAGGAGGGGCAGGGAAGCAGCAATGATGACACAAAGTGGAGCTGGGCCCCAGAAGAAGGAAATGCAGGGGGGAAGTGGCCCGACCCATCCCTGGGGACTGGCAATGTTACCACCTGAGCAAAAGATTTTTAACAGCAAGAGCCCAAGAAATGCTTATTAACTGGATGTGAAAGGAAGCCACCTTTGCCACAAAGCGCCAGGAATGCCCTGGGCCCCATAAGGAGGTCAGCCGGGTTAAATTCCTGGGTAGAACTAGGCAGATAAGCTGAGCACTGCCAGGAAGATGTGCTCCTATTAGTCTGTCCCATGCTAGGTGACAAGGGAAAAGGTGACCTCATTTAATGATCCTTAACACAACTCCAAGTGGAAAAGAGAATAGCCCCCATTTTACAAAGGCAGAGAGCTTGGTCTTGGGCACAAGCCAAGCCTGGTCTAGAGTCCGCAGAGAGAGTGGGGGAACTCCCCTGAGCTACTGAATGAAGACCTGGCAGCTCCTCCTGGGTAAAAGCATGCTGTGCCCTTAACAAGGAAGGAGGCCCTTACACAAGTAGAGCTCGAGTCCTGGGCAGCCAGATTGCTATCTTGGGTTTGGGACTGGGTGCCAGACTCCTGATCACCTCTGGTACCAGCAGCCTAGAGAGCTTGGACTCTGGTGGAAATCCCCCCTCTCTCCCCCTGGGGGGAGGGAAAACTAGCCTACCCTAGGGCTCCAGAAAAAGTTCAGGGAATCATCAGGAGTTCCTTGCCTACTCTTCCCAGTCCCCAAGCTGGGCAAGAGACTCTTAAGAGGAATCTGAAAGAAAGGGCAAGCTTAGGAGTTATTCAGCGGGAAGGGTTGAGGGGTAGCCTGGCTTTAAATAAATTTAAGCTAAATCAATGCCTGGCCTAAGATAGTCTAGTCTAAGCCCCGAACCTCGCAAGTACATCTTTGTGCCTCCATAAAGGGGCAAGGGAGAGCTCCCTAACCCCAGGGGGTCCCAGGCCCTGAGGTGACAACCTGCCACCTAATAGTGCAGAAGCCCAGGTGCAGTCAGAGCAGGCTGTGGGGCCTGACAGACCAGTTCCAATCCCACCTCTGCCAGTTATTGGCCATGTGATGAACTGCTCTGAGCAACTTCCCCAATCAGTGGAATGGGGACAGCAAGCCACCCAATCATAGGGAGATTGGCCAGGCTCAAATATTACAAGGCTCTGTGCAGAAGAGCATGGAATGAGTTCCCTTGCTTTCCCTGGAAGAGAACAAGAGCATGCATGTAGGGGATAGATTCTAAAGCCTCTGGAGAGCACCTTGACTTCAGCCCACTCAGACTATTGTTTTAAGCCACCCTGTTTGTGGTCATTTGTCACAGTAGTCACAGAAAACGAATACGCTCTCCTTGTAGTACCTCCCTGGTGTCGTCTGATCTCTCAGGCTGTAAGCAACTCGGAATGTCTCCCATTCTGCAGGAGCTATCTTCCTAGCATTCCTCCCAGGGAGAAGGGAAGAATTTAGACAGCCGGGTTTGGATCCCCACCCACCCAGCCCCCGGGGGCCACTAGCCTGGGAAGCTGTTGATCCTGCTTGGATGAATGAGGTGTCACTGAATGGGAGAGGGGGCAGGGCAAAGCAGCGGCAGCTTGTGTACAGATGTCTTCCCATAGTCCATGGCCAAGAGGTGCTTAGTATTCTGGGCATCACAGCTCTGTTTCAGCAACCCTGGTGCCAAAACCATTCCTCTCCTCCCAAACACTGGTTGGGTTCCACAGGCCAAACACAGGCAACCCATTCAATAGAAAATACACAGACATGCTGCTCTAGGCAGACCAATCCAAGCCTGCCTATGCAGAAGAATAAGAAGCGAAAGGTAAGGCCTCAAACCTGAACCACTGAAGGAAGATTAAAATCCTATGGTCCTATTATCCAGCAAGAAAAAGAAACAAAAAACCGATGCATGCCACATACCTTGAAAACCAGCTAATGAGAGGAGCCATGTCATTAAGGAACGCATATGATATGACCCCACTTATGCAAAATATCAAGAACTGACAAATCAATGGAGAAAGAAAGTCCATTTGCCGTTTCCAAGGGCTGGGAGAAGGTCAAGGGATTGGAAGATGACGGCTAACGAGTGTGAGGTTTCTTTCAGAGTGAGACAATGTCCTAAAGTTGGTTATAGTGATGGATGCACAACTCTATGAAGATACTAAAAGTCATTGAATTGTACACTTCATATAGGTGAATTATATAGTATATTATTTATAATTAAGCTGTTAAAATGGGGAAAAAAAAACAACTTCAAAACCTAAGGACCTAAAATTTTGATCAAAGAGTCGATTAAAGAATCTTTGATCAAAAGGATGGAAATGCAGAACAGAATTTAATATTCTTATTGAATCCAGACTTTCTAAAACAGCGGTTCTCAACCTGTAGGTCGAGACCCCCTTGGGGGTCGACTGACCCTTTTACAGGGGTCACCCAATTCATAACAGTAACAAAATTAATTATGAAATAGCAGTGAAAATAATTTAATGGTTGGGAGTCACCACAACTTGAGGAACTATGAAAGGGTCCTAGCATTAGGAAGGTTGAGAACCACTGCCCTAGAACCACAGAGGCTGGGTGAACCTGACACAGTCGCCCTGAGATCTTTAAACCTTAAACCCCAAATTTCCCCTACAATGCTTACCTTACTTTGTAAAGAAGGTCTGCCTTGAGGACTGTGCTCTTTTTAAAGAGAACAAATTGACAACAGGAACTAGAGAGGTTAAGAGAAAAAAACTGGGGGGGCAGCAGTGAGCTCATGTTAATGGAGGAGTAATTCAGAGGAGGGTGAGAATTGTTGCACACTTTAAGAATGTAATCACTATCGCTGGTGTATGGTTAGCTGTGCACTTTCAACAACAAAATAATGTACTTAAAAAAACAAACAAACTCAAGGGCCTATAGACCAGTTGGGAAGGAGGAATGAGAATAGGGCTTGGAACTTCAAAGCACAGACCCCCAAAATACACATCCCTCCAAGTTAAGAGATTCCACTTACAACTTCTGCAGGGGGTGTGGGTGGAGCACAGGAAATTGAAGAGATTGGGACTTGCTTCAGAGTTGGATGAATCACTAGATCCATGTGTCCAATCTCCCTCAAGGCTACCCACTGTATGGACAGAGAAACTGAGGCCCAGAACAAGGCCTCACTAAGTCATACTACAGTTAAGTGCTGACACAAGACTCAAACCCCAGCTTGCCTGGGCAGAGGTCCCTCCCTGCTGGACAATGCTGGCTTCCCACTACCTAGCTAGCTACCCAATTCCAGAAAAGTCCAAGGAGTCGGCAGATTTTCTAAATGCCAAACAATGGGTCTTTGCTACCAGAGATGGGTCACAAAGGGTAGGCAAAGGCTCCTATAGGCTGAACCAAGATGGTCCTGGGGAAAAACAGTCCATCCTAGGAAAAAGGAAAAAAAACAGCCAAGGCTCAAGATGAGCAAGGTCAAGCATTAACACTCAATAACCCCGGGCACGGGTGAACTTCTGCACAAGAGGGGAAGTAACTTTTCTACAGCTATAAAGCAGCTAAAAGCAGGAGGCACGGAGGTCTGAACTCCAAAGCCCCACAAACCTCCTCACAAATAACCCCCTCCACATCATCCAACCCCAGTGGACTGTTCACTACATCACAGCTACCACCCCCCACCCCCACTCACTGTCCACCAACCCTGGCTGCCAGGGAAGGGAACAGTGGAGAAGAACCCAGTTCTTTCTCAAGACATCATCCTTTGTCACTTTCAGGTCCTGGGAGTTTTCGAGTTCTTAAAATGTCAAAGGCAAGTACCTATCTGACCGCTGTGGAAACTGAGGCCCAGAGAGTAGAGCCAGAGTTGAAAACCAGGTATCCTGGCTACAGTGATACCCCCAGCATCTTCAACGGATGGCCCACCTCAGCAAACGTGGCTCCTCTTAAAGAACTCTGAGGTACCCAAGCTCAGGATGCTTCTAAGCCATCCTTTCCACAGGGTAGGCTTTCAGCAAGGCAGTCATATCCGGGAAAGGAAATCCCTAAAATTACCACCTCCCCAGCACCGCAACCCCAGATTTACCAGAAGGGCTCCTAAAGGGAGTAGGGATACATTCACAGCATCGGGACAAACAGGAATCAGAAGAGGCACCAGACTCACCCTCCTAGCTTCCCCTCAACAAAATTCTCCTTTCCCAAAAGGCCCAATGGGATGGACTCGACTCTGAATGCACCCTCCCACCCGCAAAAACAGTTTAGGACTAAGACTGGGGCAAAGAATCTCCCCTCTTATCCTCAGACGGTCCCAAGTGAAAACAGCTGAGGCAGGAGGTAGAAAGAGAAGCATTCTCTTCCTCTCTTTGCTCTAAGAAGTGAGAGATCAGGTAGTTTCTCCTTCGTTGTTGGGAGGGTTCCCAAGCCAACCATTCGTACAGAGAAAGGTGGAAGGGAGGGACTCCAGCTCAGGAGATGCCTGGGAGGTATAAAGTGTTTACCAAGTCACCATACAGCACAGGACCTTCTTCCTCTCTGCCCCTGGGACCTGAGGTGTATCTTGCCCAGTTTCTTTTAGGGAGAACAGGCAGAATTTACCCCAGCCAAAGAAGAAACCATTCCTGGTCTTGATCCTGCGGGTCCAGATGAATTCCCTTACCAGAAGTAACAATGAGAGGTAGGAAGAGAACAAAGACAGAGGGTTCAAGACCAGGCACATATCAAACACATTAAATTTATTTACCTGCGCCAAAGGGGAAAGGAAAGTGGGCAGAGAATTTCCCTAGAGTGGAGATGTCCCAAACACTTCTCTGTCTGTGGGAAGGAAAAAAACTTGCCAAAAAGGCAGTTTAAGAGGCTTAGACTATACTTCACCGACCCTGGGAGTAAGTGGGAAGCAAGCATAGTTGGAGCAAGGACTTTTCATTCCCGAGAGAAGGGGCCTCAGGGTTGAGGGGACTCAAGGTATAGAATTCGTATGACCCTGAAGTGGCACTCAGGTCCTTCTGTGCAATAGGGGAGGCCTCAGGTCACCTTGAGGAGGACCTCATGTCCCTCTCCCTGGTGAAAAAGGCTCACCTAGCAGGGAGATTCGTGCTCAACAAAAGCTGAGTCTCTTGCCCCGGAAGAAAAGCTGGGGCTTCTGGGAAGAGGCTCAAATCTTTGCCTCAACATCCTACCCTGTCCACGTCACCAAGGAGGAGTGGTGGTGTTTTTCTTCAGGACTCATTTCAGCCTGGGGATGGCTTAGGCCCAAGTCCCCAAAGCAGAAAATCTTATGTCTCCAAGGGTCTCAAAGTGGGAGAGGCATCTCAAACATCTGAAGGGAAGTTCACACCCATGGGAGGAGACTCTACGCCCCTAGGGGAAAGGGTGTCTCCTGTTCCTGAGGGGAACTTCAAGTTCCTTGAGAGCTAAGGTCATACCTTGTCTGTAGACACATCCATCACAGGGATAGCTATGACCCTTCTCACCCTGGGGGAAAAAGCTCAAGTCTCTGTGTGTGGTGGGGGGGTTTCTCAGGCCTCTGACCCTAAATGAAGAGGAACTTAGGCTCTTGGGAGATTCATGGGGAAGCTTTAAGTACCATCCCTGAGACTTCATGCTGTATATATCCCTTGAAGAGTGACCTCAAGGCAGGGGTCTCCTATCCCTACCTATAACCTCAGGCCCTTGGGGGAGAGAACTTCAGGCTCCTGTTAATTGGGGGAATGGAGGCAGGGGGTAATATCCCTATAGTGTGTTTCAGTCCCTTATAATTGGGGGAAAGAGACTCATGTAGATACCAATCCTTGAGGACAAAGGTGCCCCGAAGAGACCTGGCCTTAAAAAAACACCCAGTCCATAAGCAGGAATGCCTTATGCCCCAGGAGCCAAAACAGTGTAGGGACAGGGGACGAGGGGCCTATCCCTTAAAAGAAGCTTAAGCTCCTGCTGGAGAGACTCGGACCTTTGTACACAAGCAAGGAGGTCTCAAGCCATTGAGGGTAAGCACAGATCCTTGTCACTCAAGGGATGAGTCTCATGGGCCTGAGTAGTCTTAACTCCTGGGGGTAGGTTTTGGCCCTTGACCTCACAGGAGATCTCATCTCTCTTCAAGGACACGGCTTAAATCCCAGCTCAGATGCTTACCTCCAGCGGGCACTTTATATGTCAGGTTGAGAAGCCCATTGCTTGGTGAGCCCGTGCCTCATTCCCCTGCAGAAAGTAACTTACTCCATGCAGTGTGTCTCAGGCCCCTGAACCTGTTTAGATCCTCTGAAAATGCTCAGAACCTTTTGTGGGTCCCCTAGAGGAGAAGTTGGTGCACAGATGGAGCAGTGGCTGCTCAGATTTGAACCCCCCAGCCACTCCCCTGGACAGTCTGCTACCATAATGATTTAAGCCCTGGAAAACCCTCCTGGCACTTTTGCTCAGTCACTAAGAGTTAAGAATCACCATCAACCATTTCCAGGCAGTGAGTTCGAGGGGGTATCTCAGGCTCCAATTCGAGAGGAAAAAGGAGCTCAATCCCTTGAACACACACTTCGGTTCCCCACCCCCACCTGATCGTCTCTCCTTTGGAGGGACACCATGAGGTCCCTGGATGCGGAATTACTACTACTCTGGGTCTCAGAAAGGGCCTCGGATCCAATCTTTAAGTCCCCCACCACCTCTGGAGGCACTAATTCCAGTCCCAGCGTAAAAGGTGTAACACGTTCCTTCCAAAGAAAGGATTGTCAGGCCGCAAAAGGCCTAAGTCCCTTGGCATTTTTTTCAAACAGCATTCCTTGGGTCCCTGGCCAATGTGAGGAGCCCACCTACCACACCACCCTTCTTTCCTCTTGGCACCTTACCTGCTCAACAGTGGCAGGGTCCATGGCCTCAATGCGCGCTGCAGCAGTTTCATACTCATCCTCGCTGTTGTAGCCCGCACCGACCTCCTCCCGCTCAGGACTACCGCCGCCAACCGCGCCAACCCCGGGGGCTTGGCGGCGCCGCTTGCTGTGCCCCGGCCCAGAGCAGCAGCTGCCCACACCTACAGTACCACCCACGCCCACCACCACACCCGTTGCACCCACACCCGCCGCCGAGGCTCCCAGCGCGTCACCCGGACCACCTCCGGGGCCTCCAGGGCCTCCACATGGAGGTGGAGAGGCCTGTTGCGGTCGAGGACCTGCCACTGCGCCCGGGGGTACGGTCAGCGCCCAGCGGTGAAGTGCTCCTGGTGGTCCTGGTAGCGGACCCTGGGGCGGTGGTGAGGCCCGGGAACGAGCCCCGACGACGCCCGAGTCACGATCGCGGTCACCGCCGCCCACGCCCGGGCCGCCGCCGCCGCCCACGCCCACACCCCCGCCGCGGCGCGGCGCCGGGGGCAGTGGGCCGGGCGGCGGCGACTCGTTGGTGGTGTCGGCGTCGGGAGGAGGCGGCTTCTTTTTGGGGAGAATAGTCATGGCGGTAGCGCCGAGCAGCCCCCAGCAAACCCGGCGCGAGGCACGCTGGGAGAGAGCCCGGATGAGGCGGGGGGAGGGGGGTGTTGGCTACTGTGGTGCGCTAAGCACGTCGGGAACGGCAGAACCCGGATAAAAGGTTTGAGAATCCTCGGCGGCGCACAGATCACGCGGGGTGGGGGGAGAATCTGGATGCGAAGCCCAAGACGAAGAAGGTACCGTAGCGAGTTTCTCGCAGCCTTCTGTCGAAGTCCAGCAAAATTCGATATGTCCCTTCCGGCCTTCTGCTCCGAACCAAAACAAGCACCTCTTCGCCCCGCCTCCTGGCGGGTTCTGAAACTCCCGGGTGGGGCCCGGCGCCGCAGCGCACGCACGCCAGCACGGCCCCGCCCTCCCGCTCGGAAGTACGTGGGTAAAATCGCCGCCGCCGCCACAACAATTGAAAGCACCAACCAATCAAAGCAGCTGCGCCGAGCCTTGCTGATGTCCACGGACCAATCAGGAGCAAGCGCTTACCCTCTCGTGCCCTCCACCTTAGATACCAGAAAAAGTCGATACCCTTGTTTCCTGCCTTTCTTTTCGTTGGCCGATCCTGGTCTTCACTTCTTCCCGGAGGCTCTGACTTGCAGCGTGGGTAACTGCAAAAGGCTTGCGCGGCCTACTCCTCGCACAATCGGAGCTCCTCCCCTCCACGCTTCCAATTTGGACGCAGTCAGCTGGACTGACTGGAAAATAGCAACACTTCTAGAGCATAGCATTCCCTAGTAGCGTCAGTTCCGGTCCCGCCCACCTGCAAATCCCCTGGAGCAGAGAGGCGGGTGCAGCTTCGTCCTGGCAACAGACCGATTTTTGCGCTGATTGGTATTGGTTCAGAGGCCATCACTAACGCTGGAAGGGCCAACCGTGGGACAGATACATTCTGTGGGTGTTTGGGAAGCAAACACGCCTTCTTTGGCACCACCACACACTCGCCCTCACGTTGACCTCCCTGTTCCAATAGCTAGTGCGCAAGCTTTTTTTCTGTTTCCTGGGTCTAGCACTAGAAGAAAGGTTCACTGTGGGAACCAACCAGCCGCTCTGCAGAACAAAGATGTGTTAGTCAAACATTTACAGCCACGGAAACGATGAGGGCAGTTCTGTTCTCTCCTATAGGATTGCTGTGAATCTGGATTAACTCAAGCGCACACAACAGGTGAAATTTTCACAAAACAGCTCTGTCACCAGCCAGCATCTGGCAATGGAGTTTACAAAGTTCTTGCTTTTGAGTGGCTGGATTGCTGAAAGCTAATCCAACCTCGGCCCTTACTTCTGGATGACCTTTGTCAAGTCATTTAACAACCACTCCCCTCCCCCCTCTAATTCCTGTGTCTCTGTAAAATGTCAATAACATCCCAAATTTCTCAAAATAACTATTAGAGATCAGTGCTTATTAAGAACATCATGTCATACCTGGCACATAAGTGGTGCACTGGGAAAATCCCCCCCAGCTTTGGAGTTAGGAAGACCTCTTCCAGGATTGGATGAACCATTATACCAGCTATGCAACCTTGACAAGTCAATTATGTCTTTTGCCCATGTGTAAAATGGGAATAACGCCTACCTAGACTCCTTCAAGAGGTAATTATGGGGCTCTCCAATGAGTTCATGAGCCAAAAAGGTGTTGTGAGAGGCGAGGGTTCACCGTCAGTCTAATAGCCAAGCCACACAACAAGGTTGGCGGAGAGACTGTTCTTTAGAAAGTTCTCTGGTTGCCACCCATCCGTCTCCCATTAGATTTCCCCTGAAGAGTGGCAGTAATCAATGGGCTCTAATGGATTTTCTACTCCCACAAACAGTTACAGCCTTGAAACCCATAGGGGCAGTTCTACCCCGTCATGTAGTGTCACTGAGTCAGAATGGACTCAATGGCAGTGAGTTTGGTTTGGTTTGAGTAGTGTATTCTGCTCATGAGAGTTAATGAGATAGGCGGATTCATGATTAGTAGACCTACTGTGTTCAGGAAACTGCCAAATGTCTATGTACTTTATCGCATTGGATCTTCTCACTGTTTGTCCAACACTACCCATCTAAAACTGAACTCAAGAACTCAATGTTCATGGCTAGCTTACTGTGTGACAGGCAATGTGTGCTAACAACTTTTATGTTCCCTTTGAAGGTCAATGGCCCATCCAGCTATTGCCCAAACCAGAAAGCTGAGAGCCAACTTTGACTATCCCCTTTTCTTCAATTACCATATGCCTCCCAAGTCCTGTCCATTCTACTGCCCAAATCCCTTGACTTTACTACACTACCCAGGTCTAAGTCACTATCACCTACCAACTGGCCTACCAAAAAAGCCTCCTCACTATTCTTCCTACATGCTGGACTATTTCTCCACATTCTCCACAGCCAGAATGATCCTTCGGAGGCAAACCTCATCATGATCTTTCCCCATGTCTAAGCCTTCAGAGGTCCCCCTTATCCTTAGGATGAAACCACAAATCAATATTCAATATTTCAAAACTTGGTGATCTGACCTTCCTCCATACTCTTACCCTCACTGCAGCTTTTCTCCCCCCCCCCCGCCAGCCAGACTGAACTTTCAGTTCCCCAAATGCCTCAGCATGCTCCCTAACCTCCACACCATTGCCATGCTGATCCCTCCACCCCAAACATTTTCACCGCGTTGTCTTTTGCCTGGTTAACTCCAACACACCCTTTATGTGTCAGCTAGGGTCTCCTGCCATCTACCTGCACATTGGTCTTAGTGCTACAACACGATATTGTGGCTCCTGCTGTTAGGTACCTGCACACCAGTTCAGACTCATAGTGATCCTATGTACAATAGAAGGAAACACTGCGTGGGCCTGTGCCAAGCACTATATTTTATTTGTTTAACTGTCTTCCTTCCATGTTCAACCCTGTAAGTCTGCGCCTCTCGGACTAGCATATGGTATACACTTAAATATTTGGTGAATAAATGAATGATTATCTCTGTTTTCTACATCAGCAAACCGAGGCACAAGAAGGTAAAAGCTTCTCTCACACAAGAATGGGAGCCCAGATCAGCTTGAATCCACAGTCTGTCTTCTTGGTCCACAAAGTTTAGTCACACACTAACCTAGTGAAGCAAGTACCTTGAGAGAGAATGAAGGGGGCTTTCCCACAGTAAGATTTCACCAAATGGAGAGATGCTTTTCAGTAGGGTTAAATTCAGAGCTGTTTACTGTCAGGAAGCCTGAGCTTAACTCTCCTCTAATCAATTATATGCTGCTCTGGGTCTTGGGTTCCACATCTGCGAATGAGGGAGCTGGATCAAATGAGGGCCAAAGGGCATGTCTCAGGACCTCTCAGCCTGCCTCATTGGCTGCAGATTAGATTTTTCAAACCACCCTCTTTCGTTTCTCCTGGATTGCAATCTTTCCGAACACAGCACCAACCATCTACCCTCCCACCCCAGACCTTTGCCCCAAATGGCCCTTCTGGAAAGGAATTGAAATCAGAATGTTTTCAACCCCTACCCAACCCCAGCCCAATCCAGTCCCCAAACCCCCAAATCCAGGTGGTGCTCAGTCCTCATCTCTTCTCTCAGGTTTTATTGACTGATGGAAACTACATCTTTGTCAGCCACCAGCTCCAAGGGGACAATGCGGAAGACAGGGAACCTGAGATGATGCCAGATTTCAGCCTGAGAGCAGACACAGAGTTCTAGAAGGTGACCCAAGAAGGAGAAGAGAAAGGAATATGTGAGAAGGAGTTGTGGGGGGAGAGGAGGAGGCGTTGAAGAAGTTTCTCCCACCTCCTACAACAACCGGAGTTCAGGAACAACCCAGGCCTCAGCCCCTAGTCGTTCTGGACTCCTGCCCAAGAGAATGGAACCATTCCCTGATCTCTAAGCACAGCCTAGCCCAGGATGGCTGGCAGGCATTTATCTCAGCCAGCCCAGACTCCAGCCCAACCCAGGCGAGAAGCAAACACGAGGAGAGGAGAGAAGGATGATTGGTTAGAGGTAGTCCCTCTGATTAGGGTAGATGTAGATGCTGCAGCAAACTGGGCAGAGGCTTTGCATAATGTCACGGCAGCAGCTGCTATTGCTAGAATTTGCTGGAGGCCCAGCAGAGGACAGGGTTGCAGGGATCCATTTCCAGCAGCTAGGGAAGGGGCTGGTGGTGTTTGTGCTATCTGTCTATGTTAGGCATGGCAGCTTGACCCCTCAGCCAAGGCCTGAGGGTGGCAGGTCAATGCTGAGGCCACAACCCATGAAACCTGTAGTTGCATTCCAAACTTCAGAGTCTGGGAGTTGTTGGACCTGAGATCAGAGGTAAGGGCACTCTTCTCTGAGGTTCCCAAACCTCCACAGCCCAGCCAGAGAGAAGAAGTTTGTGTTCTCCTTCTCAGGCCAGAGCTCGAGTAGCAGATGGGAGCTTTCCCTATCTCTGAAGGCTCAAGAGAAGCAGCATGCAGGAGGCCAGCTAGGAAAATCATCTGGGGCTGGGCACAGTTTTCCATTCCCTGGCTACTTCCCCACCGGGTGGGCCATTCCACGAAACTCCACTGCATAGTTCTTGGTGGGGGGCAAAAGGGGTCCCCAGGCCTGCTCCTCCCTGCTTCCCCAAAATATGGCTTTGGAAAGGAGTCCCCAAGAATTGAGAGGGCCCTCTGGAAGGGCAGGGCCCCCCCTCACAGGGAAGAGATCTTGACAGTCTCAGGGAGCAGGCAGGGGGTGCCCAGGCTGGAGTTCCTGAGGGTGCTACTGGCCCTGCCGCCGCCGCCGCCACTGCTGCCATCAGGGGAGGAAGGTTGAGTCTCATCTGGGGTGTTGGCCGGAGGGGTGGGGATACTGATAATGGCCGCCACGAAGTCCCGGCTGTCGCAGTTCAGGTCAAGGCTGTCATGGGGCTTGGCATTGAGGCTTGAACGGCTGTGGAGAAGATGGGAGGCTCATAAAATAGTATCTTCTCGGAATACATGGCACATCAATCATGGGAGCTATTGAGTTTCCCCTGGGTCCCAGCACCATGCTATGTGCTTGCCCTGCATCCTTGAGTATGGTAAGGTAGGGATCTTTGTAGTCCTTATGTCCCAGGCACCGTTTTGAGCCCTTTGTATGATTTATTATTATTGTACAATAACCCTATGAGTGTAGACACACCCCTGTCTTTGAACTTTTTGCACAGGCTGTCCCCTAGACCAGGGGTTGGCAAACTATTGACACAGAAGAGCCAAACTTGTCCCTTACAACAATTTAAAAATCATTCAAGAGGGATCTACTATAACCTCCTCCCTGGGGGACGGACAACAGAAAAGTGGGTGAAGGGAGACGTTGGACAGTGTAAGATATGACAAAATAATAATTTATAAATTATCAAGAGTTCATGAGGGAGGGGGAAGTGGGGAGGGAGGGGGAAAATGAGGAGTTGATGCCAAGGGTTTAAGTGGAGAGTAAATGTTTTGAGAATGATGAGGGCAACAAATGTACAAATGTGCTTTACACAATTGACGTATGTATGGATTGTGATAAGAGTTGTATGAGCCCCCACTAAAATGATTTAAAACAATAACAACAAAAAAATCATTCAAGAGCCATACATACATATAGCTTTTATTTTTTTCAGTTTTACTTCAGAGCCACATGTATGGACTGAAAGAGTCACATATAACCCTGAGACCCACAGTTGGCCAACCCCTGCTCTAGATCATGGCTCCCTCTCTGCCTCCCTCCCTTCTGGTCTCAGTTCAGATGTCCCCTCCATAAAGCCTTCGCTGACCACATTATTCAAATGGAACCACCCGCTGCTGTACACTCTCTAACCTGCATGTCTGATTTACTTGTCTCCTTGGTACTTACAAATGTTCAACATACTACACGAATCCGTGTTTCGTTTGTTACCTGTATGTTCTGTTCTAGTCTATTCTTTTTTAAAAATCATTTTATTGGGGGTTCATACAACTCCTTTTTTTCCCCCGTACAGCTCTTATCATCATCCATCCATCCATCCATCCATCCATCCATCCATCCATCCATCCATCCATCTATATGTCAAGCACATTTGTTGCCATTATCATTCTCAAAACATTTGCTTTCTATTTGAGCCCTTGGTATCAGTGCTTTATTCTTTTCTGCTTAATGCAAATATCAAGTGCCTAAAAACTATGCCTGGCATACAATAGGTGCCCAATAAGTATTTGTTGAAAGGACAAATGAAGAGCAAGGAGTTTAAGACAAGGGAAGCCCAAGCTCCCCATCTGGATGGGTTCAACTTTGATGTCGCAGACCCACTGATCCAAGCTCCAAGTTTTCCCAGGTGTGGCCAGCGGGTGGGAAAGGTACTGACCTCTGAGGGGCGGAGCTCCTCTGCAGTCCAGCCAATGTGTCCAGCTCCTGCATACTGCCGCGACTGACCGAGGCAGTGGAGTTGGCAAGGCGGATGGCGCGACGCTTGGCCCTGCGGGGGCAGCAAGAGGAAAGTAGATTGCTGGTCCCCACTGGCTGCGAAGACATGGAGGTGCTGCGGCTGGTGCGGCCACCCAGAGAGACAGCTCCTAGGGCCTCGCTGAAGGTCATCTCATCTGTGAACTCATAGCACTGTGCAGGCAAAAGAGAGACAGAGTCATAGGGCATGTCACGGAGCTGATCTCACCACCAGGCCTTGGTTCTCTGGACGTCTCGCTTTTCCCTTCCCTTGATATCGCTCCTTCAAGGCTCAGCTCTGTTGCGGCTTCTTCCAGGAATCCCTCTGTGATTTCCAGCAGTGTGCCTCCCTCCCCAAGAAGAAAGTTGGCTTTGGGTCACAAGGGGAGCCCCTTGACTAGGCCATGGCTGCCTCACCGTGCAATAAGCCTCACCGTTGTCTTCTCCAGACAATGCAGCAAGTGGTGGTGTTGCTGTTCAAAAGCAGAGCGGTTCCTGCCGCACAGTGCCTGTTCTTCCCCACGGCCACTTTCCTGGAGTGGCCAGAGCACAGAGAGAGGGTCAGCGCCTGCTTCCACCTGCCATTGCTCACTCCAGCCCCAATTTGGGCCCCTGCCCACCTCGAGTCCCCCGTTCTGCTTGTACTGCAGGAAAGCGTTGGTGGTGCCACTCTTTGCCAACCGGATCCTTGCCAAGCGCACTTTCTACAGCAAGAGGAGGAGATAGTCAGAGGAGTAAACACAAGCATGAACAAACTGGCTTGGGCTTAGGGAACAAGGAGGTATTCGGGTGGGAGGTGCAGTTACCTGCTGAGCTCGGCGCTTGTCTGCACGCTGGTTCTGGTGGTAGATGCGGCTAAAGTTGGACACAATCACTGGCACAGGCAGGGCAATGACCAAGACACCACTGAGTGAGCAGATGGAGCCAAAAATCTTGCCAGCAATGGTGCTGGGCACCATGTCTCCATAACTGGGGCAGGAGGAAGTAGTCCACAGTCAAGAAAAGGGCCCACCCACTTCTCGGTTCCCCCACGCCACCTCACCCTGGCCAGTCATTCAAACTTGCTTGGTTTGTTGCTCTGCAAAATGGGGGGGGGGAGGAGTCACCCCCATCTTCACTAGTGGAGGTCAAATGAGAAATGGGCCTGGCCCTCAGCCCCTACCATCTGCTGCCCCATCCAAGCTGAGCACTGGGGATCTGAGTCAGCTGGAACTCTATTAATACCAAGCACAGGGGAAGTCACAGGCAGTAAATATAGCCTCCTGGGGAGAGCGCCTCACCAACACAAGGCAGCTGAGGGGGCTCCGAGGCCTGGAAAGAGCATTCAGTTGGTTTTTGCCTGTTTCTGTCTTGCCTTCTCTAGCCATGACCTCTTCTTATTTCCCCAGGGGAAGACTTGGAAATGTTCTCATATGGAAAACACAGACAGAGAGGGGGGTCTTGAAACGCCTTCTCTCTACATGTCCCCATGCAGATGTAGCACATCCAGTGTTACAAACTTGTTTCATAGAGGGGGAAACTGAGACCCAGGGAGGTTCGTAGCAGATTTGCCCAGGACTACACAGCATACTTTTGTTCTGACCACAACACTAACCAGAACCCCGCTGCAGAAACGCAGGCTCATGGTCTCCAGTCTCTAGGCCTTTGCTCAGGTTGTGTCCTTCCTCTGGGACGACCCATCCTTATGTCTTTATTTTGACTCCTCTTGAGCCTTTAGGCTTAAAAATCTCTCCAACTTGGCTCTGTGATGTGTCATCCCAGAATGCGTCCCTAACTGTAAGGCCTGGGCAGCTGTCCGTCCTGACACTGAGGCCGTTCTTCTAACTCACAGAGAGGAAAAGGGCAACAGGAATCCAAAGACCCACTTCCAATGCCGTGTAAGGGAGCCCATCTTGAACTCCCCCCAGAATTCACTTCTACTCCTTAGAAACCCCAAATAAGTTTTCTATATCTCTTTTAAGGCGCTGAGTCAGGGCAGTCCTTCAGCAAAGATGGAGCCCCAACTGTATCCCTAACTGGGTGATGAAAAGTCAGTGGCGGATCAGGTACAGTAATGGCCCTAGACAATGTTTTTCAGAGCTCTATGCGTTTGTTGGTTCCTTTCAATACTTTTATTCCAATGTTTACTCTCCATAGATTGGGTAAAAAACCTAATGCTAAAAAAAGGGACCATCAAAGAATCCCAAAGCCACAGAGGTCATGCCCACACACTAGACAATGCCAAAGAGTTGGAAGACATGAATATTCAAGGTAGAAAAAGCAAAATTTCACAACCGTTGTGTCACCAACGAGCCTCAGCTTACGCAGGACAAACTGAGGTCCAGAGGAGAGGCGGGTAAAAAATAAAATAAATGGCATTCCTTGAACACAAGTCTTCTGACCTGGGAAATTCAGGTATTATCAGAGCTGGGAGGGATTTTGAGGTTAAGTCAATTCCCCCACTTTTTAAAGGTGAGCAAACTGAAGGTCAAAAAGCCAAAGGAGACCATTCATCTAACCTTAATTTGACAGAAAAGGTGAGTGTAGCTGACCAATGGGCAGCCTCGACACAGGGCCTGCACTCACCCCAACGTGGTCATGGTAACTATGGTATACCAGAAGGCTGCAGGGATGCTGGTAAAGTTGGTCTTGCTTGTGCCTTTCTCAGCATAGAACATGACCGTGGCGAAGATGATGATGGCCATGGTCAGGGAAAAGAGGAGGAAGCCCAGTTCCGAGGCGCAGCTCTTGAGTGTGTAGCCCAGAATCCGAAGACCCTGCGAATGCCGGGAGAACTTGAAGATGCGGAAGACGCGGAAGACGCGCAGGGTGACGAAGGCTCCTGAGACATCTTCGTTCTTGGGCATGAAAAGGCCAATGTAGTAGGGAAGGATCGCCACTACATCGATGAGGCTCATGACACTCCGCAGGAAGCGACAACGGCTGGGGGCGGCAAACAGCCGCAGGAGGTATTCGCCCGTGAAGATGAGCACACAGGCCGTGTCCATACAGAAGAAGGCCATGGGGAAGCGGTCGCCGCAGGGCAGCTCCTTTGGGGGCCGCAGCGCCATGCTCCGGCACGGGATGGTCTCCACCACGTTGGCAATGACCGACACAGCGATGAAGAAGCCGGTCACGTAGTAGAAAACCAGGGCGGCGGTGCTAGTGTGCGGGTTCTCGAAGGCCCTCCAGAGCCGCTGCCGCAGGGAGCTGCCGGCCGGCAACGCGGGCCCATCCCCGGCCTGCTCGGCCTCCTCATCCTCGGCCAGGCGCTCAGCGTTCTCCTTCTTCCGATCGCGGTACTCTTCCAGGCAGCAGTCGCCCACGAGCTCTGGGACCAGGCCGTAGAAGGCCAGCTCTTCGTCAAAGGCCTGGATGCACTCCTGGCGCGGGCAGTGCAGCCGCCCGGTGCGGTAGAAGTTCAGCACGTGCCGGAACATGTCCGGGTCTCGGTCGAAGAAGTACTCGCCAGAGTCTGCATCGTAGAAGAACTCCTTCTCCGAGCTGCCCAGCAGAGTGTCCGGGTAGCGGTCCAGCGTGTTCTTCCAGGTCTCAAAACGCCGCCCGCTGACGTTCACCACCAGAACCTCATCACCTCGAGAGGCCTTCACCCCCGGCGCTGGAGGCAGGGGCTGCTGGGCCAGGGGCAGCCAGCCCACAGCTGCCGCCCGGGCAAAAGGTAGCCACGTGGCCACGCCTGCCGCCATCTTGCCGCTCCCCAGGCCCACCGAGACTTGGGGGGTGGGTATGGGTGGCTTTTAGGCGAGTGTACCTGTATCCAGGATGGTGTGGGGGGGGGAGTTCTTGGAGAGGCCCTGGGTCACCAGGACAAGAGTACTGGGGCTGTCTAGAGAGGCCCCGAGGAACCAGGAGGAAGCACTACTGAGATAGGCAGGGGCTTGGGGAGCATTTATGAGGAACCTGGGGGATGTCTTCGGGGACCGAGAAGAGAGGGCTCAGAAAGAGGAACAGAAGAGAGATGTTTCAAAGGACTGAGAAAGGCATGAGGGTATATCTAATGAGACTGGAAGGAGGGCAGAGGGGTCAGCCTATGCCCAAGTAAGACCTGGGGATAACGCCACACTTAGTAGTTCTGGCAGCTGGAAAATGGGGCGGGAGAGAGAGCCTTAGAGGGTTTGGAGAGGGTCTTGGGGCATCCAGATGGGTTGAGATCGTCTGGGTGGAGATAAGTGTTCTAGAGGAATTGAGGAAGGTGAGGTGGGTTGTACATACCCTCGAAGCTTCTGGAGGAAGATAAGGGGTAGGAACCCCTGTGGTGTATCTCCAGATGTGGTTAAGGCGCCAGGCGTTGTAAAAAGGCTGAGAGGTGCTTTGGGAACGCCCAGAGCTGCCAAGAATAGCTTGGCCGGGGGCTAGGGGAGGTGTCTACACTCCACGGGAGTTCTGCAGGAGGAGAGGCTGGGGAAACCGCTTGTGGGGCTTGAGAAGAGTGTGGGGTCTAAAGGAGAAGATATGGGGCTGGGTTCTTTTTGAAGGAGTCTGAGAGATATCAGGAGGGAGGGGCTGGAGGCGGGGCGGGGGGGTGGGGCTGAGAAAGCCCCTCCACACTCTCAAGAGTTCTGGGAGGAGGAAAGAGGGGACTGGGGAACCCACAGAGGCTGGGACTCAGTTGGAAGGAAGTTGAGCACAGCCCCGGAGCACCAAGGAAATCTATAAAGACTAAGGAAAGGAAGGTCCCCTGCAAAGAGGGTTGGAGAGGAGGGATGGGATGTTGAAGGGAGTTTGTTGTGTCTCCAGGGCTGGGGTGGGGCGACTGCTGGGTAGGAAGCCAGCAGTGGGCTGGGGGGAGGCTGGGTAAGGCTGGGTCCCACCGGTTGGGGGCAGGTCTGGGGAAACCACACCCCGAGGGGCTGGCGGTGTGCGCTGGGCAGCAGCAATAGCAGCAGCGGCAGCAGCAGCAGCGGCGGCGGCCGGAGGAGGAGATGCACCCCCAGCCAGGCCTAAGAGAGGAGAAGGCAGGCGGCACAGACAGGGGTAGGGGGCTGGGTCCCTGGAAGGACAAGGCATACGGAACCTCTGGGGACTGTCCCAGGATGGGCTAGGGCGTGGGGGCTGGACCAGGGAAGGGCAAGGACATCGCTATTGGTGGCCCCTCCCCCTCTCCACTGGGCCGTCCTCACCTGTGTCCCCGCTGCAGCAGCGACAACAGCCCTGGGGCTGGGGTACCAGGCACGGAAGCTCCGGGTCCCCTCTGCAGAGCGGCCAGAGTTCTCCTCCTCCTCTGGCTCTCTCCTGGCCCTTCTGAGCTTGCCGGGGAGGTGGAGAGGCAGGGGAGGGGCTTTGTGGCTTTCAGAGCCCCCTCCCCTAGGACAGCCCGAGAGGGACCCTGGGGAGACTCCGCCTCCTACAATGCTGGTTGGGCCTCAGTCGCGTCATCTGGAAAATGGGGGTGGCAGGGAGTTTTGCCAGTTCTCCCCACCTCCTTCCTGGACTACTCCCCCTTCCTGCTCAACTCCTACCCCCTCTCCCCCAAGGGGCCCCCACCTCCACCCGCCTGAATCAGCAGCACTTAGCAGATCCAATCGATGGGGAGGCGTCTGTTAATGGCCCCAGAGCGGAATGCCACGGGGCATGATGCAGCGCTGTGTCCCCTCCCTGCCCCCAAGGCAGGAGGAGGACTGGAATAGTCGGGGTGTTGGGGGTTGGGGGAAGGCTGTGAAGGGGGATTTCTCCAGGTGGTCAGGATTCCACCGCTGGTGCTCTAGAGGGGTAGGTTAGAGCCCCAGCTCTCTAATGAGACTTAAGCTGTAGGACTGGAACAGGAGGCTTCTTCAGTCTTGGGATGTGAAGGGGAGGGGAGACGTGCAGATGGGGAAATCCAGGTCCCACCCCCATACCAAGTTGTCCCAGGCAGCCTCAAATCACACCTCCTTCCCCAGAACTCTCTTTCCACCTGGGTGGCAGGACCACTGGGTAGGGAGTGTCTCAGGCAGGCACCGATGGGGTTCAGACCCCAGCTCTGCCACTGACTCGCACTGTTATACCAACTTGATCATGTCGTCGGGAGCATTGAGTGAAATAGGACAGGGGGATGGCTCCCAGAGGGTGCCGAATCATTAGTAATTCTAGGTGTGTAGCAAGGCTGATCATAGCCATTGAATGGAACCTACCCACCAGTGGGACCCTCCATTTACTCACTTACCATGGCAGATGTTCTTTCTCCTATCCCTCCACCCACCCACACACCCAATTGCTCTACACATCCCTCCACCCAAACATTTGTCCATTTAGCCATAAATCCACCCACTTGATCACTCATCCGTTTGTATATTCACCCTATCCACCTTACCCTTCACCAACATATGCCTATATCCTCCATCCATCGTTTTAGCCATATCTCTACCCACTGTTTATCTACTGAATTTTTGCCATTCTCATCCATTAGCATATCCATCCATACATTCCCATCCATCCAGCTGTCCATTTATACCCCGCAACCTGTCCAACCTTTACCTATTCACATACCAACCCACCTACTTGCTCATTTATTCATCCATCCACCTAGCCATCTTAGTCCTCAATCCATCATCAGTCCCAGAAACCTTCCACTTATCAGTCCATCCAACCACTTATCCATCCTCCAACTGTCCATTCTCCCACACCCACACTGCCATTGACAGCTACCCACATATCTACAAATATTTCTGTTCCAGTCAGGGCAGAGGGGAGGAGAGTAAAGTTGCAGCCAGAGACTACCCTCCCCATTCCAATCGATTGACCCCCTCCACCAGCCCCACCCCCAGCACATCTCGCCTTGTTTGAAAGAAGGAGACCAGAGAATCAGTAGGTGGGCCTGTCTGGCCAGATGGTATTTTGGCTGCACAGCCTTTACAAACACACACATTGTGCAGATGCTGAACATGGACCGCACCTCCACCCCACATCCCCAATCCCAAATGCAGAGTAGCCAGGCTTCCAGACATAAATTAAAAAAGGAAGAAAATTGGTCTGTGGGAGGAAGAGGTCATGCAGAGAGGAAGGTAGAGGCCCCTGGAAGCCACAGCCGAGAAGAAATCCCTGCCCCTCCCTTCAGGATCCCCACTCCCCAGGGACTTCTGCCTTAAGACAGGGTCAATAACACCAGCCACGAGGCCTCCAACCTTTTTACTGTTCAGTTGCCCTACCTATTCCTTTTTGGCTGAGGGCTCCATTCCCCGCCACAGCCCAAAGGAATGGAGTCTTAGGAAGTGGGGCAGGGAAGGAACGTGCGCAGCCTTTGGATCTTTAGGTCTTTAGATGGCCTCTCCAGGCTCTAGGTCTGGATCGGGGGACCCCACACACTCCTTGCTGAGCCGCACAATTTCCTGGGACAGAACTTCCATGTCCTACGAAACAAATGAGCCGTCAAGGAGGGGGTCAGAAAACGGGTGGGGTAGGGGTCCCTCACCGAACCTAGGGTATCACCTGTGATTCACTTCCCACCTCATTAATCAATGCCCAACTCTATCTGATCTGGGACAGGAAGATACTTTAAGAAGCCCCCCAGCAGAAGGCTCAGAAAAGGTATGTCTGGTAGGTTTTTGCTCAGGGGGTACTGAATTTATGTTAATTTGGTGGTAGAAGGATCTGGAAAAGGATGGCAGTCTGGTCGCAGAACTTGGAGAATGTAATCAATATCATTGGACTGTATGTGTAGAAATTGTATGTATTGAGATAGCAGATGTTTTGCTGTATATATTTTTCACCACAATAAAGTAAAATAAAATAGAAAGAGGAGGTATGCCTAGACGTGGGGAGCCACTGGGACCATGGCTATTGAAGTGGCCTGTTTGCTTTGGTACAGTTTTGTTGGAAGATATAACCCCCATCCTCACCACTTTCGCTTCTACTAAATGACGAGCTTGCTTCTGAAAGGCAGGGATTGGGTCTGACTTCTTTCAGACTCCCCAAGAGAAGGAAGAAACACTTGGGTGGCAGGATGGAAAAGTAGGGGCATGCAGGAGGATGCATGGGAGGGACATGTGGTAGACACATGAGGAGGAAAAGGGAAGACAACAGGTAGGCAGGCCAGTCCCTAGATGGTTGAGAAAAAAGGCAGGCCAGGGGTGACTGATGACTAGATAAGGAAGAGAGAGGGGTCCGTTAGGAAATGTGGGCGAAGACATGGGGTAGATGGGAAGATTGGTCAAGAGGGTGGGCAGACATATGGGCGTGTGAATGTGTGTATGAATAAGTAGATGGAAGGGCAGAAGGAAGAATGAAAAACTAAACTAATGAGTCAGCCAATAGGAGGATAGGAGAATGAGTGGAGGAAAAGGGGTCAGTGAATGGGGAGGGGACGGAGGAGAGGCCAGGTGGGTGGGTGGGTGAATGTGGGAGAGACTGGTAGATGATCCAGTGGTTGTGGATGGACGGATCAGTTGGCTGCTAGGCCACACTTGCCTTGTGCAAGTGCATGTTCTTGGTGAGCTGTTCCTCCAGCATGTTCTGCAGCTTCTTGTTCATCTCCCGAAGGTTCTCATCGCCCGGCTTCACTAGGTCTCTTAGGACGCTGCCCAGTCCGCTGCGGTCAGTGTGGCCTGCTGCCACAGACACATCTGCAAGGACCCAGGCTGAGAACCCACCCCTCGGCAAAGCCAGAGCAGAAAAGAGGACAGAGACCAGATGAAAGAGGGAAACACGGAGCAGGGGAGAAGGGGGGAAGAAGTCACGTTATGTAGGAGGTGGAAGCTTTGGTGTGTGAAACCTGGCTCTGTGGATTACTAGCTGTGTGACCCCGAGCTCTGCCAAAAGCTGGAGCAACAGGTGACAGCATATGAAGCACACGGTACACACTCAGCCTGTGCCAGTCAGTTAGTATTCTGATTGAAAAGGGGGGGAAATAGGAAGAGAAGGGGAATGCTTGAAAGAAAGAAGTGAAAGAAACAAAATGCAGGGAAGATGGAAAGAGGAGAGAAAGTCGGAGAGGGAGGGAGAAGAGAGGAAGGACAATAGGAAGAAGAGGTAAGGGCACAAAAAGGGGAGACACATGCCAAGAATGACCATTCATGGAGACAGGACAATATAGAGGACAAATAGGAACAGAGAGCTAAGATGAAGCAGGGGAAAGGCACAGGGGGAGAGAGAAGCCAAGGTACACAGAGAAGGAAGGAGAAAGAAGGACAAGGGCAGAAGTAGAGAAGGGAGAGGGAGAGGGAAAAGGAAGAGAGTGGGAGAGGGAGAGAGAGGATGAGGGAGCTACAGAGGGGATGGAGGTGACAAGACAGGGTAAGCAGAGAGAAAGACACAGACACAGGCTGTTCCCTGCACCAGTGTCAGTAATTTTACTGAGTTCCAAGAGGTGAGAAAGACAGAAGATGCACAGAACAATACCAAGGGAGGGGGAGCAAAGTAAGAGGGATGGGTGAGAGGTGAGGCCTGAGAGGGGGGCACTGACCAATCCGGCTGTCCATGACATAGGTTTCAATGATGGCGCTCTTCCGGCAGAGGTCCTCTGCCATGGAGGCACTGCTCACCTCCAGGTGCTTCACCTGCAAGACGGCCCAGTCCACCTCACACCCCCTCAACCACACCAGCTCACACCTGGGGAGGGGGCTGGCAGATCCCGACCCACCCCTCAGGGGCACTCCACGTGAGACAAGCCAGCAGGGAGACAGCACCTTCTCCTCCAGCATCCATTTCTCCTGTTGTGTCTCTGCCAGCCGTTGAAAGAGCTCAGCCACTTCCTCGTCCGAGAGCTCTGCTGGCCGAGGAGGCTGGGCCTGAGGGCTGTTAGACAAAGACTGTAGGAAAGAAGAGAAGAGAGGTCTGTCCCAGGCCCAGGACTGATGGGCTGAGAAGAACCAGACTAGGGGTCAAGTGAGGAAAGGGCAGGGCTGTAGGCAGGTCTTGGCACCTTCAGAAACTTTCTATCCCCCTTTGGCTGAAGGAGGGGATTGGGGAAGCCTCGCTGCTATCCAGTCAATTCTAACTCATAGCAACCCTGTAAGACAGTGTAGAACTGACCCTGTGGGTTCCGAGACTGTTAACTGTTTACAGGACTAGAAAGCTCCATCTTTATCCCTCAGTGCAGCTGGTGGCATTGAACAACTGATCTTGCAGTTGGCAATCCAACACATAACCACTATGCCATCA
The DNA here is from genome assembly GCF_000313985.2 of Echinops telfairi. Taxonomy (NCBI): domain Eukaryota; kingdom Metazoa; phylum Chordata; class Mammalia; order Afrosoricida; family Tenrecidae; genus Echinops; species Echinops telfairi. The sequence continues at coordinate 4,599,119 of NW_022103916.1, read as the reverse complement.
GGGCTCTAAAGGGAAAGAGGTTATAACTAACATACAGCATTGCTGAGATGATAGAGAGAAACTCTGGAGCAAATAAGATCCAGCTTCTACCTAACAAGCAAGGGGAAAAGGGAACAAGCTAAATGACACAAAAGGAAGCAAGCGGTGTCTTTAACAAGTTGGTGTCATGAAAAAGAAAAAAAAAAGGACCACATTAGATTAAAGAGAGACTTATGGAACATAAGACAACCAGATGTAACACATGCTCTGAAACTGGATGCTGGTTTTCATCAAACCAGCTATAAAGGACACTTGGGGACCAAGTAGATAAATTTGATGAAGGTCAAAAAGTACTAGATGACATGAAAAAAAAATTTATAAATTATCAAGGGTTCATGAGAGAGGGAGGGTAGAGGAGGGAGGGAAAAAGTGAGGAGCTGATACCAAGGGCTCAAGTAGAAAGAAAATGTTTTGAACATGATGATGACAACAAATATACAAATGGATTGTGATAAGAGATGTATGAGCCCTCAGTAAAATTATATTTTTTAAGTACTAGATAAAAATTTACCAAATTTGGAAAGTAGAAATCAGTGGAACAAAAGCAGGTTACATATGTTCAACAATAAAATGTATATATTCCCAGGGCCACTGCCATCCAGTCAACTCTTAGAGAGGGTTTCTGAAGCTGTAAAAATTTTCGGACACAAGAGAGCTTCATTCTTCTCCCAAAGTGTGGCTGGTGGGTCTGAAATGCCAATCTTAAGATTAGCAGTCCAATGGATGAATATGGATATATATATATATACACACACACACACACACACACATATATGAGGGGAACCCCCCCCATAAAAAAAGCTCCACTGGGCAGAGCTTTCATAGTACATATGTGTTTTTTCCGCTAGGTGAACATTGAGCAATTCGCTATGAGTTAGTGCACCCAGTGGCATCACCTGGGAAGGTTCTCTCTTGTCGCAGTGTGTTTTTTTATAAAAGCAGTTTTGTTTGAGCCTCATTTTTTGTGATGGCCGATTTAAAAGAATAGCATGCGGCTACGAAATTTTGTCTCCTGCTCAGGAAAAATGCCGCAGAAACTGTTGTGCTGTTGAACACAGCGTACAAGGATGGAAAACTCAAGTGTACTAGTGTACACTTCAAAAAAGGCGAAATATCCATTGATGGCAAACCTCATTCTGGATGCCCATCAACTTCCCAAATGGACAAAAATTTTGTCCATTGTCAACGAATTTTGTGTACTTGTGCTTGAAGACTGCCTACGGACCATTGAAGAGATGGGAAGTTACCTGGACTATCTTGGGGTTCAACGAATTTTACTGGAAGATTTGGGAATAAGAAGAGTCGCTGTGAAATTTGTGCCTCAGGTTCTGACTGACCAGGAAAAAGAGCATTTAACGAGAAATATGCCGTGCTTTGAAAGAACAGCTTTGAAGCAACCCAGACTTTTTCCCCAAGGTCATTACTGGTGACAAGACATGGTGCTATTCTTATGACCCCCGAAAGCAAACATCAATCAAGCCAGTGGAAGATGCCATTGTTGCCTCATCCCCCCAAAAGCTCGTCAAGTGGAATCAAAGATCAAGAAGATGCTCATTTGTTTTTCTGATGTGAAGGGGATAAT
>NW_022103916.1:4594957-4597398 GCF_000313985.2 Echinops telfairi | reverse complement strand
GTTCCACCAGGTCAGACTGTTAATCAAGCTTTCTATTTAGAGGTTCTGAAAAGATTTCGTAACAGTGTGCAAAAAAAGGCCTGATTTGTGGCAGATGGGGGACTGGTTTTGCCACCACGACAATACTCCTGCTCATGCAGCCATCTCAGTGTGCCAGTTTTGGGCAAAACCAAAACAAAACAGCATGCCTCTCTTGCCCCACTCACCTTACTCACCTGACCTTGCTCTGTGCGACTTCTTTTTGTTTCCATGAATGAAGAGGGATGTGAAAGGACACTGATTTGATGGTGTAAAAGAGAAGAAAATAACGAGGGAGGTGCTGTCAGCCATCCAGACAGATGAGCTTGAAAAATGTTTCCAAGAATGGAATTGCAAATTTGACAAATGTATTAAGTGTAATGGAGAGTACTTTGAAGGTGCTGAATGTTGTTTTGTAGAAAAATTTAAATACATAGCTTTGAAAAAAAACACTGCTTTTTTGGGGAGTACCCCTCATAAATGTGTGTATGTGTATGTGTGTATATGTCACACACATACTTATAAGTTGGAAAGAGGGATCTCATATACTGTATGGTGCACCTACTGTGAGCCACATACTTAGGTTATCAATATAGGTGGGGCTAGCTCACAGGGGATGAAAGGAGAGAGAGAGAGGGAGAGAGAGAGAGAGAGAGAGAGAGAGAGAGAGGTTTGCCCATCTCCGTTAAGCAATCTGAATCCATGTTGTTGAGCTTGGAAAGAACCTGATGAGATAATGTGCATCCTGGGTCCAGAGTAGGAGACGGTTGCAGGTGGGGGAGAAGGGAAGGTACCAGAATTTGGGCAGGGGTTGTAGGTTCTTCCTTTTCCCTTACCCTAGCCGGAACAGTTGAGCTCTCCTTCTCCCGCAAAATCTCACGGTAGCTGAAGGAGGAAACGCTACTGCTGTCCCCTGTCTGGGTCCGACTTGGTGAGTTCATCTCGGAAAGAACCAGCTCCTCGAGGCCTGGGCAGTGAGAGGACAGAGACCTGAGCCCCAACCCCCCAGGGTTCCAGGTAGGCAGGAATAGAAATAGATTTGACAGAGATGGAAAGAGGCAGAGATACTCAGGCACTGGGAAGGGGCAGAGGTAGACAAGCAGACAAGGGGGAGAGAGACGGAAAACCCTCGGTAAACACACACCCCAGAAGAGAGAACAAGTCAAGAGACTGGGAGAAAGAGACATTAGGATGCACACTGGCACAAAGGGGAGTACGGGTACTAAGAGCGAGGGCACAGAGCAGGGGAAACAGACAGCTGGATAGGGCAGAGACACCCACCCACAGGCAGAGCAAAACCAAGAAAGTGAGAGCAGATAGTAGAGGCCAACAGAGACCCCGGGGCTTTAAAGACACAGGTCAGGGCAGAGATAGAAAGAAATAAGATGGAGATGTGTTCTCATAATGTGTTCAGAGTTACCTCTGAAGTTAATCCAAAAGACAAGGTTTGGTGATTCTTTTATTCCTCTGTAACAAAACCAAAACAGCAAAGGACTCCTTTAAAAGGAGAGGTTACATCAGGAGACTGAGTGCCTCAGAGAGAAATTGATTTGGTGATATTCCGCTTTGCCACATCACTTAAAAGCATGGGCACTGAGCTTGTGCGGCTGCTCTTGTGGCTGGTTCTTGGAGTCCGGGAAGGGGCTGAAGACCAGGGGATCCCTAGTAAGGGTCAGATGGCCGACTGTGCCCTGCGTGGGGGTACCAAAGGGGAAGTTTTCTCTGAGTCTGTGGCAAGGAGGTGTGCCCAAGTTATCACTATATTTTATTTATTCATTTAAAAGTTATTTATAGGCTGGCCCCTTTTTTAAAAATGCCAAGGCAACAAAGGTTTTTGTGTGCACTGTCTGCCTTAAATAGTAGAAGAAATATAGATTGGACTAGCTGCATGTTTAAACCACCACACTGGTGCTGTCTGATCTAAGTTTGTCTCCTTAGTGAAAGTGGGAGGTCACAGAGGGCAGGGAGCCTAGGGGTTGCCTACCAGGGGCTGAGTGGGCGGAGTCCATATTTAGAGAGTGAGAGAACTGATGCTATTGATTTGGAAACACCAAGTGAAAATGTGTACGAAGGAGCAGTGAGGAGACAAACGTCGACAGAGGACAAAAAGAGAAGCGGCTGAGTGAGTGAGAGAGGGAGGAGCAAAGGAGAGACCTAGAGAAAGACAGAAGTAGATACAGAAGAAGAGACGGAGATGGAGGAACAGGGGACACAGGGCGAACCAGCGAGGGAAGAGAAAGACAGAACCAGAGAAGAGACACCACAAAGGCTAGAACCCGAGAATGCATACAGAGATGGACATGGGAAAAAGGGAGAGTCATAGAGACCAGGTCTAGGACAGACAGCATTCAAGAGGACCGGAAGCGAGGTGGGGGAAGGAATTCTGGCCTTGGGGCCCAGCCCAGCCTCCTGGGTGCCTCTGC
>NW_022103916.1:4591770-4593737 GCF_000313985.2 Echinops telfairi | reverse complement strand
TACATAGATCTATTTCCCTCTCGTTATATATAAATATATTTACATATGTATATGTCTGTGTTTAGACCTTTATAAATGTCCTTTGCAGGGCTGCAGTCTTTATGGAAGCAGACTGCCACATCTTTCTCCCTGGAAGTGAGAAAGTGGAAGTGGCTGGTGGCTTCAAACCACCGGCCTTTTGGTTGACAGCCAAGCACTTTAAGCATTGTGTCACCAGGGTTCCTTATACGCACTCGACAAGATGAAACCAAACTCATGGTTGTCAAGTCCATTCTGATTCATACAGCCCCTATGGACAGAGCAAAGCAGAATGGCCCTGTGGAATAGAAAGCCTCATCTTTCCCCCAAGGAGTAGCTGGTGGCTTTAAACTACTGACCAAGTGGTTACCAGCTCAGTGCATAAGCTCCTGATAGGTAGACAGTAGCTACTGTTGTTATCTCCCTTTTATGGATAGGCAAAAGGGCCACAGAGAAGTAAGGTGAATTCCCTAAGGTCATGCAACTCGTAAGTGGCCCGAGCAGGATTCCTAGTCAGGCAAACAACTGGCTCCAGAGCCTGTGCCCTTAATTGCTATGCAACACTACCTTTTATGTACTATGAATGTCCCCCAAAGTGGCAGTAAATGTTCATGATCTCAAAATTGGTATGATTACACAATTTTTCTGACAGATGGAAGTGCCATCTTGTGAGGAAGCAATGCAACCCTGCATGACTGACTTTCGGTCTTTTTTTTTTTTTTAAACCGTTTTATTAGGGGGTCATACAACTCTTATCACAATCCATACACACATCAATTGTGTAAAGCACATTTGAACATCCATTGTCCTCATCATTCTCAAAACATTTTCTCTCCACTTAAACCCCGGCATTAGGTCCTCATTTTCCCCCTCCCTCCCCGCTCCTCCGCCTTCAAGAGGAACGGAAGCGAGGTGGGGGAAGGAATTCTGGCCTTGGGGCCCAGCCCAGCCTCCTGGGTGCCTCTGCTCCCCCTGGCCAGCTGTCATCCCTCACCCGAGCGGCTCTTGCTGTTGGTGAGGATGTCCTGCAGCCGCTCCTGCAGCTTGTCTGCCCGTTTCCGCTCCAGGTGCAGCTGTCGCTTGAGGTCCTTGAGCTGTGGAGTACCAAAGAGAGAGGTGGGGAATGAGGCCGAGTGCGCCCAGAGGTGGGGCCCATGGGGCCGGGTGGGCGCATGGCCTGGGCCCCTCCCCATCTTACTGCAGCACTGCCCTTCTTCTCCAGGATTCGCTGGCCATCCACGGTGTCCTTCACCTCCTGGGGGAAAGCAAGCACGGCTGGTGGGTGCCGGATGGTGATGTGCTGTCCGTTCTCTTGCTGCCCCCTTACTGTACACTGAGGGAGCCTTGGGTGGGGGGCACTGACCTGTTTCAGGTTGCTGATGGTTTTCAGGTGGCTGTCTCGCTCCTCCTGGGCCTGCTGAAGCTTATCTCTCACCCCCTGCAGCTCCTCCTCCTTGCCCTGCGAAGCAGTGACCTCAGAACTAGGCCCCATCACTCCCCAAAGACAAGAGCAGCAGCATGCCACACGTACCTTCAGCTCGGCAGCATGCTGCTCCTGACATTGCTTGAGGGCTTCCTCTTGTTCTTGTTGCTGCTTCTGCAGAGATTCCTGTAAGACAAGTCCCAGGTCTGGCCACAGGAGACATTATGTACAGTTAGGGGTGGGGGTGGGGGCGCGGAGCACTGTGGTGGGGCTCCAAAGGTAGGAGGAAAACACAGCAGGGAACACTGCATGCCCTTAGACAGTCTGTATACGAAAGTGTCACTGACCTAGATTTACATTGAGATTTGATTTTCTTTTTTAAAAATTTTCTTTAAGGGTTTAACTAATAGTAACTCATTTTATATCTAGACCTTAAAACCACTGCCATCAAGTTGATTCCACTCACAGCAACCCTATAAGAAAGCAGAACTGCCCAGAGGGTTTCCAGGACTTCAATCTTAAAAAA
>NW_022103916.1:4571330-4591670 GCF_000313985.2 Echinops telfairi | reverse complement strand
CCACTCACACCACTGGTCCTGTAGGGCTCATCCATCCTGGATTCCCTGTATTTCCAGTTCCTATCTGTACCAGTGTACCTCCTCTGGTCTAGCCAGGCTTGCAAGGTAGAATTCGAGTCATGGGGTCTTAAGCATTGGTCATCCCCTGATCACCCACTCCCTCCAGAAGGCTTCTCAGCGAGTTCCAGGGCCTGACCGCTCCTGGTACTAGCTTGGAATGGGTACCCCTCCGCACCAGCCTCTGCCCTTTACCAGGCACCACCAACTCACCTCAGCTTCCTTTAAGCGTCGTTCGAACCAGCCTTTAGCTCCATCCATGGAATGTACCTGAGCCTGCAGTTCTTCCACTGTCTGTTGGAGGTTCTCCATGTCCCGTGTGCGGGCCTAGGCGGGACAAGATGGTCACGGCTGGGCAGGCACAGGAATGGGTGCCTCGTTTGCTCTAATCAGTGGCCCATCAGAACAAGTATGGTCCCCAGGTTGTATAGGGGAAAGGGCCTCATCATCATCCACCCGCCCACCTTCTCCTCTCGGATCTGTCCGCGGAGCTCCTCCTCCTGCCGCTTCTTGTCTTCATGTAGCTCTCGGAGCTCCCGCTCATAGCGGGCCCGCACCCCTAGCACCTCCTTCTCATGCCGTAGGAGGACTGCTTCCAGCTCCTCCTTGTGCTGCGACTTCTCCTGCAATGTTTCCATCGCCAGCTCATCCAGCATGGCCTTCCGCTTCTCAGCACTCTGGGAGCCAGGGGGTTGGGACCGGAAGATGGCAGTCAACCGCCTGCCCCACCCCCAACAAAGACCCACCAGCCTCTCCCCACCTGGGCCCAAAGAGCTTGTAAGACTGTATCCTCTCCCTCCCTCAGATAACTAAGCTTCTCACCCAACCTTACCGGCTTTCTTTTCCTTCATATTCCCAGGGATTTTGCAAAGGAAATGGTCCACCCTAGAACAGGGCAACTTTTTTCTTGTCCCATCTCCCTGGATTTGGCCACATCATGTCCCCTGTCCCTACAGACTGGGTCAATCCCTCCACTCCCCAGCCCCACTCGAGTGCCCCACCTTTCGAGCCTCCTGAAGGTCCTGAATCAATTGCTCCTTCTCCTGTCCTAGTTCTTGAAGCTGTTCCAGCAGCCGACTATTGGCCCGTAATGACTCCTGACAAAAGAACAGAGGCAAGAAAGAGCTTCCAACCCACTTCTTCTGATAGACCACCTTCATTAACCTTGCCCCCTTCAGGCCCAGTGGTGTACCGCTGTGGCATGACCACTACCCACTTTCAGGCTGCTGCTGGTTTTCGCAGGGTATGCAGTACGGCAGAGACTCCAGTTGTCCCCTAGCACTAGGACTTTTAGTTGGGCGCGTGTGGTTGTCTAGCTGATGTTGCTCTTGCTCCCTTGCAGTTAGATTTGGCCATGCCACTACTTTCTGTATGCAGAAGTGGGGAGCATAACTTAGGTTGTGCTCTTGAAGAAAAGGGGGGATGCTGTTCCTGTCCCCCTTCCTCCCAGGTGGTCGGGGAATTTGAGCAATCCACTTCGATAAAGAAAGAGAAGTCTTTTGTTGAAGGTGGCCGAATGGCCCTGTAGAAGGAGCTTGGGTCCTTGGTGATTATAAAGCCATCATCCTCTCCCTGGACAACTGAGATGTAGTCAATTAATGTGGTCCTTTTAGCTGCAATCCTCACAATCCCCATTGTGACAGATTACAAATGTGACATAAATGTCTGTGGATAGCCTCTGTTCCATTCAGGAGGGAGTCCTCTGCTGTATTAATAGACAGGATTCAGATGGGATTAAGACTCCACCTTAGTAGAGGGGGTGAACCTTTGTTTCCTTGGGAGGATAGTCTGCTGAAAGACGAAACCACACCTCTATCAAAGCCACACCTTTGTGAGTAAGAGCCATCTACTGTGTTTCCCTGAAAGCAAGACATCCCCCGAAAATAAGACCTACTTACAGTTTTGCCTCTTGCTGAAATATAAGGCATCCCCCGAAAATAAGACTTCCCGAAAATAAGGGTTTGGATTGTTATAATGATGTTCCAGAAGATGATATGACTGTCATTGAATAAATGAGTAAATGTACCATAGATGGTTGTACATGGAAATAATGGTAGTAACAAGAAAGTCTTGATACTGTAGGATTCAGTTTGTCTGGTTATGGTGGTTTGTGATGACAACTACTACCATACCGTATATAGGCAATAAATTTCCTTTTCGTTGTTGTTCAACAATAAATATGTACCGTATTCTTCTTCATGGAAAAATAAGACATCCCCTGAAAATAAGACCTAGCACATCTTTGGGACCAAAAATTAATATAAGACACTCTTATTTTCGGGGAAACAGGGTAAGCAGGGATGCAGAAACATCCCAGGACCACTGGAAGAGAAGCCACCCACTGAGCACGTTCAAAATCTCTGTCTGAAGTGGCGGAAACCGAGACCAGAGGCGCCAGAGGCTGGGGCACAGGGACTATGGGACTGAGCAAAAGCAAGGAAACCAGGAGACAGAACAGAGGAGCAGTGCAGAGGCTATGGGAGTGACTGGTGGGATTCCTGGCTCGCAGAGATCAAAGGACCACCTGGCCGAGAGACTGCGAACTCAGATAGACTCTGCTGCTGGCTGAGGAGAGACATTGCTGTGGACCAATGACTGTATCCTTACTGTTTACTGATCCTGACTTGTGAGTTCTGTGTGACTATTGCAACAGTGTATCAAACCCAACAGAGTGCTGTGCGAGGGAGGAAGGCTTGGTGTCAGAATAAGTAAAGAAAGGGGGAGTAGAAGGGGGAAGGTGTGGAGAGGAGGGGCAGAAGGGGGAACTGACCGTAATGATGACACTTAATAACCTCCCCCCCAGGGGTATGAACAACAGAAACTGTGGGGGAAGGGAGACAGGGGTCAGTGTAAGATATGAAAATAATTTCTAATTTAGCAAGGGGTCATTGGGAGGGGTGGCGAGGAGGGAGGGAAGAAAGAGGAGCTGATACCAAGGGCTCAAATACAAAGTAGATGTTTAGAAAACAATGATGGCAACCTATGTACAAATATGCTTGATACAATTGATTACGGATTGTTATAAGAGGCCACAATAAAATGATCTTTTAATTAAAAAAAAAAGAAAGGTAGAAGGTGAAGAAGACGTCTTACTTCTTTCTGCCTCAGTGGCAATAGGGAAGTCAGAGGCAGCTATGTCCTGTTCCCCTGTGCCCCGCCCCCCTGCCCCCACCTGCCCCAACACCATTTTTCTTTTTCTCAATAGCCTCCCAGGACTTTTATATGGGAGATAGCTCCCTTTCTTTTCTGTTGTTGACTTGTACAGATTAAACTCTCAAGTGACTGGACATTTTTACACAAACAATGGGGGTTGTTGAAAGGGTCAAACTTTCATTCACATTCATTGACCAAGGCACAACCATGCCTACCAGATGAATATGTGTCAGAATAAAACAAGGAGGGCGTTAAAATCATCAACAGATGGGGCACCCTCAACACATTTCTATCTTCTCCGACCCACTGTTATTTTGGTTTCTATTATGGAAATGGGTGCCCTCACTCAGTAAAGTTGAAGAAGTTCAGTCTCATAGAAGTAAAACGACTTGTCCTAAGATACACGTTTGCTGACTGATGCCTAGGCTCTCCTGCCACCACAATCTTCTCATGGTACCTCATGGGCAACTCCACGGACTCAGTAGCAGGGAACTAGGAGAAGACAGACAAGCGTCAAAGATGTCACCTGGAGCTGGGAGTTGAGATCATCTTTCTGTCCCATGAGGTCCTCGTACTCAGCCTGCCGCTGCTGCAACTCAGCTGCTAGCCCGGTAGTCTGTTCCCGGAGCGCATTCAGTTCTTGGGTCTTGGCTGTTTGGATCTGGAAAAAGTGGTGTTGATCGAGCGTGAAGTGAAAGAGGCCCAGAGGCCAAGCACAGGACACGGCCCCCTATTTCCCGGGGGGCAAGCTCAGAGATGGGGGAAAACATCCAAGAGTAGACAGAGAGGATTTCAAAAGAAATAACAGTGAGCGAAAGAGACTGTGGGAATGGGTACCTTGTGGTGTATTCATACAATGGGGTCGTTTCCCAGACAAACCAGGGTGTCTGACTCTAGAGGATGTTAAAGGACAAGCAAAAAAACCCCAAACAAAACAAACAAACAAACAAAAAGGACAAGCAAACTTACTCGATGGTGAGAGAGATCAGAAAGGTGGATACTTCCGCGGTGGGCAGGAGTGACTGGGAAAATGTACAGTGGAATTTTCTAGGGTGGTGGTCACATGGGAACATGTGTACACATGCACACACTCATATAGATACACATCTATGTATATGAACTTATGTGCATATATGTAGCTATGAGGAAACTTCTAAAAGTTCATGGAAATATCCCATTTTTTCCATGAACTTTTACTGCCTCCTTATCTGTATAGGTAGGTATACAGGCATACACATACATGTATGATCTACTGAGCTGTACACTTAGGGTTAGCATACTTCACGCATTTTACTGAAGAAGAAACTGGAATGCAAGAGAAGCAGAGTTGGATGGTTAGAGAAAAATTGGAAATGAAACAAAAAAGTAGAAGAGCACGAGGTCCAGACCCCCCTGCCCCATGAGGTGGACCAGAAATAGAAGGAGGGAGGGGCTGGTGGAGGAATCAGCGAGGGCTCCCAGGGGTCCTGTACCTGCTCCAGGGCAGCCAGGCTAGTCCTCAAGGCACTGTTCTCAGCCAAAAGCCCTTCCACTTGTTCCTGCGCATCTGCACTCTGGATGGACACCTGGCCCCACCCCATAACAGGTGAGAGCAGGCCCGAGAGAGAGACCGGACCCACCAGTAGCTAATAAAGCAAGGAAAGGGACAGACACATACACACAAGACTCGGGGAGCAGGATCCCTGGGGCCTTGCCTGCCTGTATACCACCCACTCACCCACTCGGGCCCTCTTCATGCTCACCCTCACCTCCCTGGGCTCACCCCTACAACGTACCTGATCTTGCAGGGCTCGCAGAGCTGCCGCATGCTCCAGGCGCTCCCCTTGCTGCTGATCTCTCAGTTCTGCCAAGCTCTGTGGGGGACACAGAAGGCGAGGGGAGCCTATTTCAGACCTTAGCCTCCCTTGGATATGTAGATTCACAGAGGCTTCCTCTGTGACCACCCAACAGCATGTCCCTAACACCTGAGGATTCAGACTAAGCAGCCACCAAAGATTTCAGCCTCACCCAGACTCCAGGTCATTACCCCATGGGGCCTCAGACACACTCAGTCCCTTTGCCCCAGCCTTTAGTATATCCCAACATACATACGCTCCAGGCCCTAGCCCCTGGACACTTTAAATTGATCTAACCTCCATCTATAAGAGGTCTCAGGCTCACCCTGATTCCAGATTATTGTTCTTTGGGATTCTCAGATACTCAGGCCCGATAGCAGCAGTTCTCAACCTGTGGGTCGCAAACCCTTTGGGGGTAGAATGACCCTTTCACAGGGGTCGCCCGATTTATCACAGTAGCAAAATGACAGTTATGAAGTAGCAACGAAAATGATTTTATGGTTGGGGGGGGGGATCACCACAACATGAGGAACTGTATGAAAGGGTCACGGCATTAAGAAGGTTGAGAGCCACTGCCCTATAGGCTTAGATTCAATCAGCCCTCAGGACCCCAGAGTTACCCAGACTCCTGACCTCAATCCCCAAGGTTCTCAAAGCCATTCAATTCCCATGTCTCTAGCTCCCAAGAGTCTTGGGCTAATCAAACTCACAATCCCAGACTTTGGAGGTCTCAAAGTCCTACAACCTCCTAGCTTTCAGCTCTTAGTGGGGTTTTAGACTGCCCCTACCCCCCACTGTTCCTGTGACCCCCAGTCTCTGGGGATCTTCATATAACACCCAGATCCTTTGGGTCTCAGTTTTACCTGTATTCTGCCCCCAATCCTCAGGGGGCACCGAGCCCACATGTTTCCAGCTCCTAGGGGCCTTCGATCCACAACTCACCACAGCCTCCATTTCAAGAGATCTATAACTTTCCCCCTTTAGGGAAACACCTAGAGATTTGAACTCATTCAGTCCTCAACCTTCAGGAGCCTTAGCTATATCTGGATTTCTGCTGTAGTCCTTGGAGTCCCAGGCTCCCTAGGTTTTTGTTTCCATCCTCCAGGGTCTCAGGACCACCCAGTTCATGTGATCCCAGTCGCTAGGTGTCTAATATCCAATCCAGCCCCCACACCCTGAGTTTCAAATGTACCCAGCCTCCTGCTTCAAGCTCTCACCTTTGGGAACCTTATAAGTACTCAACTAAGTCCTCAGCCTCTGGGAGTCTCAAGCTTACTGATATCCCTGTCTCTCGTGGTCTCAACAGGAGCCCTGGTGACATAGTGTTTATGTGTTGGGCAGTTCAAAACCACCAGCTGCTCTTCAAGAGAAGGATGGGGCTTTCTACTCCATAAAGAGTTATAGTCTCAAGAACTCACAGGGGCAGTTCGGCCCTGTCCTATAGGATCGCTATGAGTCAGCACTGACTTGAAGGCGTGGGTTTGGTTCGGTAGGGTCTGGAAGTCTTCCAGCCTTCAGGGATTTCAGACTCAACTCAAATCCTGTTCTCAATACACAGTGACAACAGATTTATCTATATTCCTGGCATACAGCCCCCAAGTGTTTTGACCCTAGGGATCTTAGATTCATACAGCAGACTCTTATCCCACCTTGAGGCTATATCTAACTTCCATTTTCCTAGCTTCTTGGGGATCTAAGAAGCTTAGATCCATAATATTTCTAACACAGGAGATTAAAAACTCCCCCAGCAGCCTCTGTGAACCTCAAACCTCCCCCAACTCCTAGCCCTGGAGCCCTACCCCAAGGATCTCAGAAACTGCCCCTCCACCCCCACCTGATTGGCAGCCTCAAGTTCCTGCTGCAGCTTCTGGGTTCGAGCCAGCTGAGCTTTGAGATCAGCTTCCTTCCGCTGTTGTAACTCCTCAATCTTGTTCCTGGAGGGCAGAGCAGGAGGAGGGCGGTTGGGCACAGTGGGCGTAGTTTGAGGTTCTATCTCCCAGTTCTGCCCCAGTGACCTTCGGTTAATTCTGTTGGGTACCGTCCCCCAACAATCCCGATCCTGGCAGTTACCTGCTGTCATTGAATAGTGTCTCTTTCTCTGTCTGCAGGCGGCAAAAACTGGACATAGAAAAATAGACAGATAGGGATCAGTCCTACAAGTTCCCTACCTCCGGTTGTCGTTGCTAGGGGCCGTCGAGTGGGTCTGAATCGTAATGACCCTGTGCACAACAGAAGGAAACACCACCCGGTCCTGCACCGTCCTCACGATTGTTCTCATGTTTGAGCCCATCGTTGCAGCCACGGTGTCCATCCAGCGTGTCCAGGGCCGCCTCTTTCTCACTGCCCCTCTCCTTTACCAAGCACGATGGCCTTTCCCCTTACCTTTTAGTCCTCTAAGACTAGTTCTCCCACTTAAAAAAAAAAAAGAAAATTACCTTTCTTGTTTCTTTTTCAGTTTCTCAGAGAGCTGGAGGCGGGGAGGGGAGGGGGAGAAGGGACAGACAAGTGATGACGATAATACTAATAAAGCCAAAATAAACAATAATCACCATGATTTCTTACTAACTTCCTTCTAGAAGCTAGCTCATGGATGCTTCAAAAGAATGCTGAAAAGTGAGTACTAATGGTTCACAGATGGGAAAACGGAATCTCAGAAGTGTTACATCATTTGCCTGTATATCTGGCTAGTAGCAATGTGATCGCCAGCTCAAAGCCTGGCATTCATGCCCCCCAGAATGCCAACCAAAGGCTACATCATAGGATGGCTAGGTTGGGAGGCCTGAAAAGTACAGCCATGACTGACTACCTCACCATGGGGCCTCCAGTGTTCTATGGATGCTTTGATGACTGACTGACTGACCAAGCAGAGTTGGCAGGAAATAAGGACATGGTGGGATCGAAAGCCACTTTGAGATACAACCGAGTCCCTTCATTTCACACATGAAGAAATTGAGGTTTTGAAGGGGCACTATGTATGCCCTTTCTGCCCTATCAGGAGAAGTGTGGTAGGTGGGGGGTAGGGTGGGGGGTGATGTGGGAAAAAGCTCAAGGAAAACTCCTGGCAGACCCACCTTAGCAAGTTCTTCTTGTAGCCTGGATGTCTCGGCCTGCTTCAAGTTCTACAGGGAAGAACAGGGCTGTTGTCAGCAAGCAGAGGATAAAATCTCTGACCTCCGACCTCCCTCAACCCAGTGACCCCATGAGAAGGCGATGCCACAGACCTCTCCATGGGACCAGCGAGAGGGCTGGCACAAATATTTCCCTGTCTCCCAGCAAACCCAGATTCACCTCCAAGCCTTGCAGTTGCTCCCAGAGCAATCTCTTCTCTTCTTTCTCCATTTCCCATTTCAGCTGTACTTCTGACAGTGGCATGGGGGCTGGGACAGTAGGAGCTGGGCCCCCTGGGAGCTCACCTTGACCCTCGGTGACATCTAGAGACCTCTCGGTCTCTTTCCCATAGCGCTCATGCAGGGCTGGTGGGTAGGACAACAAAATGTGGAGGATGAGTTAGTTTTTCAAGACCCTTGCCATACCTCAAATAGAGGATGAGCTGACCTTTGACCCTTCATGTAACAGAGACTCTTCCCCGTTCAGCTACAAATCAATGGTTCAGCCCCATGTACGCTTCTCACAAAACGTTTTAAGCCCACAACCACTAAGATTCTGCAGATCATCAAATTATCCCACGTTGCTTTTCCAAGCCTCACTCACAGTGTTCCCAGGCCAGGCCCACTGTGCTTCACCCCCTGCAGAAGCTGACTCTCTGCCCTGTTGTTCTCAGTCCTCGAGTTCTTTCCAACTCACTGTGACCCCAGGTGTGCACACTATAACAGGTCCATAGGATTTTCAATGGCATGATCTTTCAGAATTGCTTTTTAAAAATTAATAAATCATTCTACTGGGGGCTCTTACAACTCTTAGCCATTCATCAGCTGTATCAAACACATTTGTACATATATTGCCACCATCATTTGCAAAATATTTTCTTTCTGCTTGAGCCCTTGGTATAAGCTCCTCTTTTTTTCCTCTCCCTCCCCCACATTCCCACCCTCATGGACCCCTGATAAATTATAAATCATTATTTTCATATCTGACACTGTCCGCTGTCTCCCTTTGCCCACATTTCTGTTGTTTGTCCCCGTAGGGGGCTATATGTCAATCACTGTAGTCGGTTTCCTCTTTCTCCCCCTTCACCCCCACCATCCCCCTACCCTCATGGTTTCGCTACTCCCATTACTGTTCCTGAGGGGTTTATCTGCCCCGGATTCCATGTGTTGAGAGTGCTTATCTGTACCAGTGTACATGCTCCGGTCTAGCTGGGTCATGATAGCGGGGAGAGGGCACATGAAAGAACTAGAGGAATGTGTGTTTCATCAGTGCTGTACTGCGCCCTGGCTGACTCGTTCCTGCCGCGTGACCCTTCTGTGAGGGAATGTCCAATTGTCTACAGATGGACTTTGGGTCTCCTCTCCAACCCCCGGCATTTGCATCTATTTGCTTCCTTTGGGTCTTTGATGCCTGGGACCTGATCCCATCGACACCTCATGATCACACAGGCTGGTGTGTTTCTTCCATGTGGGATGGTTGCTTCTCTGTTCGATAGCCGCTTGTTTAACAGAATGGCTCTGATACTCACCTAATTCCCTACCCATAATTCCCTACCAAGCCTCCCTCCTGACCACTTAAAAGTCCTCACACCAGAACCCTGTGACACACTCTCAAGCTTGCTTTCAGCTTTCATCCTCGACCCGACTTCCAGACGTTCCTCCATTGACTTTCTCCACTTCGTAAATATGTCCTTTTCGACATTCCACTTGCCAATCTCTTAGTATTTACTATGTCCCAGGCACGGAATTAAATGCAGAATGATACTATCTCTTGTCTCTACTACAATTTGCTCTGTTGCCCAACTGAACTTTGGCCCAGAGAGTTGAAATAGCCTGTCCAAAGTCACACACTGGTTCATGCTCGGGCCAAGCCTGATTCTGAAGCTCCTCCCTTTCTCTGGGGGTGGAGGTCGGGGTGGGGGGCAGCGGGCACCCCCCTTGAGCTATTCAAGCCCCGAGGTCCCCGCCTCCCCGGAGGGCCTTGGAGCACCTGCCACATTCTTCTGTAAGGCTGTGTTCTCGGCTTGCAGTCTCAGCAGCTCCCCGTCCACAAGGCTCCCGACTTGAGCAGCCCCTTCCCTGGCAGCGCCATCCTTCAGTTGCTGGTTCTCCCACTCAAGCTGTTCCATCTGGCTGCAGAGCTGAGCAGAGAAGAGGAGGGAATCAGTACAATGGTCTCACAAACCTACACCCCGCTCGGCACACTTCCTTTCCATAATCGCCCTGGCAGACAGGTGCTGGCACTATCCTCCCTTTATGAGTAAGGGCACTGAAGTGCAGAGATGGTAAGCAACTCTAAATTCGCACCCCTGATCAGTGACAGAATGAAAGAGGAGGAGGATACTGAGAACAACTTCCCCTTCACCCTCTCCCAACTTTAAAGACCTTGGGCTGCTCTGCGAGTTCCCTCGACAAGACATAACAGACAGGCCCATCACTAGCCCAGCACTGTGGAGAGGCGTATGGCCTGCATTCTCGGCTCAGGGACAGATCCCTCTTAGCCCAGGTACCATCAACAGCTCTCAGGGGATTTCTAGGATCAGCATTGCTGACAGCCTTTGGCCTGGGAAAGGTGGGCAATACAAAGAAATCTAAAACCGGCTTTGCTGAGCTCCTGACTCACGGCAGCCCTGAGAAGTTCCCAAGTCTCCATGTTCACGCGAGAACACTAAGGCCTACAGAGAATGTTTACTTGATTGTCTGGGCTATTCTTCTACCAAGAATACGATTCCTTTCTTCCAGCTCTTCGTGACTGGCTTCTTTGCAGACTTCAAGATTCTGCTCAAATGTCCTCCTCCATTTGTTTCGATTTTATCTAGTGTTTAGCACAATGAAGATGCATACTGGGTTGCACACTGCGCTGCTAACCGTGACGTCAGCAGTTTGATTTCACTAGCTGGTCAGCAGGAGAGAGATGAGACCATCTCCTCCTGTAAAGAATGACAGCCCCAGAAAACCCAAGGAGCAACTCTCCTCTGCTCCAAAGGGTTGCTATGGGTCAGAGTTGACGTGATGGCAGTAGTTTTCGGTTTGGTTAGCACGATGGAATTGTATTTTGCAACATAAGAGTACAAGCAAAGATTCTAAACCCAGGCTGCTTGGACGTGGACTTAGACTCTGCCCCTTACTAGCTATGTGACCTTGGAACAAGGAACTTAATTTCATGGAGGCTCCATTTTTCCACACGTTAAGTGTTGTCAACTGCCATCAAGTCAGCAGCTGATGCATGGCAACTCCAATACACAACAGAACAAAACACTCCAATGGATCTGGGCCCTCCCTGTGATTGGTTGGAAACAGAACTATTGTGTTCCATAGGGTTTTCACTGGGTAATTTTTCAAAAGTAGATTGCCAGGCCTTTCTTCCTAGTCAGATTTAGTCTAGAAGCTAGCTGAAACTTGTTACGCATCATAGCAATGTGCAAGCCTTCACTTAAAGAGAGGTGGTGGTTGGGAAGAGAACCCCAGACTCCTCATGGAAGGCACAAATTCTACCACTGAATCATCAATGCCCACTCATCTGTTAAACAGTGATACAAATACAAATGAACTATCTTATAGGATGAAACACATTACAAATGTAAGTACTTCAAACAAGCCCTGGCACACAGTAACTGCTACGTACATGTTAGCTGTTGTCATGAGTGGGAATCGGCAGCAGCAGATCTGGATTTTGGTTTATCACTACGATTACTAGTTGGTTTTAGTTTGTTTGCTTGTTACTTTGCTATCTTCCCATAGAATGAGAGTCACCTCAGAGAGGGCACCAGTCTATGCAATTTACAACTGCATTTCCAAAACCAGGAACACAGTGTGTGCTTATTAGCTACTTATTGACGGCATATCTGAGCTGAAATGTCTTGGCAAACGAGTGCTTGGGCCAGGACTTGAACTCAAGTGCCTCAAGAAGTACTTCCGGTGCCTGAAAGCAGGAGAAGAGAGAATATGAAGGTCTCTACACCTGATTCAGTGCCTGGCAAAAGGGCACCAGCTGGTTACTGCCAAGTCCATTCCAAAACTCATGGTGATCTCATGTGTGTCACAGTAAATTTGCTCCGTAGAGTTTTCCAATGGCTGTTGTTTCAGAAATAAATTGTCAGGCTTTTCTTCTGAGGTGCCTCTTGGTGGGTTCTGGCCACCAACCATCTGATAGCAGCTGAATGCATTCATTAACTGTTCGGACTATCGGGGGCTCCTGGCACCCAGCGTGTGTGCCAGGAAAAATAAGCTAACCTTGGGGATTAATGCCTGCCCCTGTCCTGCCCCACCCCACAAGAAGCATGACACCATCAAATCTGGAGGCAGTGGGGAGTAAGGTTGGAAGGGCAGCTGTGATATGAGCAACAGAAGCTCTAAACTGTAATAGACAGGGAACCACACAGAAAGGTACAGCTTAAGGAGTGATGTGGTGAGACTTGTAGGTTAGAAGAACCCTTGTGGCATGGACTGTTAGTGGAAGCTGTAAGTGAGAAGACCAGAGGAGAATAGAGCATGTAGGATGTGGTAAAGGCGGAGGCAGGACAGGATCCCTGCCTGGATAAATACCAAACTTTCTAAAAGTCAAGAAACGCTGTAGAGGGGAAACAACTTAATAAAGGGATATTAGTAGCTGATACTGTGAGGTCCTGCTCTAAGTGATTTATATACATTTACAACTTAATCCCCACACAAGTCTTTTGAAGCATGTGCTGTTATTAGCATCATTTCCAATTTAAACATTTAGAAACCACGAAGCAGGTAGGTGAAGTCAATTGCTTAAGGTTACAGTTTATGAAAGGCATAGCTAAGATTTTTTATCTAGGTCTTCTGGCTCCAGAGTCCTCTCAACTACTACTTGCTACACTGTTTCTCTTGTATCTATTTATTTATTTATGCCTTGTGTGTTTTTGTTTTTCAAGCTCTGCTATTCTATATTCTCAGGTGGAGCTGTGAATTTACTATTTTTATTGCCAGGAGTATTCCCCCATCCTCCCTGAGAGCCTCCTAAGACCTTAGAAGATGATTAACGAAGGAGTCAGAAGATGGATAAGGGAACCAAAGTCTCCAATTGTCCAGGAGGTTTAGAAACTGTCTGGACACAGAAGTCAGTAAGCAGACAGAATGATCTGGCTCAGGAAGAATCGTCTGAAAAGAGGTAGAATCCCAGGATCATGTCCGATAAGTGTGGAGGAAAAGAGAAGTAGCTCAAGCACCTTTCTATCCCATATTAAGTGCAAGAACTTGACCTAAGACCGCCCCCCCCCCCCAGGAATCTATAGCATCGGCCCCAAATCATACAAAAATGAGACTTGAAGCTCAAAGAAAATGAGTCACTTGGCCAGGAGCCACCTGACCTCATGTCTTGAAGCCTTCTAATTCCAGCAGAGAGAGTGGTCCCATCTGTCAAATCCCTGCCCCCTAGCAGCAACCCAGGAATGGTTTCAGCACCACGGACAGTGGTCCCGGCCCAGCCTCTGCCCAGCCCATCTTCGGCTGCCCTTTGGTTTCAGCCCAGGTGGCCCCTAGCCCTTGGCTACCCATGGCACCATCACCTTGCTGAACTCAGCCATAAGCGTGCTATTCTGCAAACGGAAGTCCTCCTCCTGGCTGTGCAGCTTTGCCTGCAGCATCTCGTTTTCACTCAGCAGTCCTTCGACTTCCTGCAGTGGCAAGCACACCCGAGTCAGGGTTCCAACTAGGGTAGAAAGTATGGGGAAGGGGGCAAAGAAACAGCAACAAGGTAGAAAAAGACATGGGGTAGGGGGAGGACAAAGGGTGCATAGAATGAGATGTGGAAATGAAGAGGTGAGGGGGAAAAGAGTGACAGAGGAAAGAATACAGGTGTGACAAAGAGGAGAGGCCACCATGCAATGCAGTGAGACAGTGGAAGGTGGAAAGAAAGATAAGAGAGGGAGAGGGTTTCAGGAGAAAGGGGGGGGTGGAGAGGAAGAAGAACAGAGAGCAATAAGGGTGGAGATAAGAAGAGGGAGTGATTGGGAGGAGAGGGATAGGAATGGAATAGAAAACATATAGAGAGATGGAGAGAAGGGATGTGGAGGGAGAGGGAAAAAAAGGGCAGAGAGAAATGAGCCATGAGAGAGCATCCGAGAGAGAATAGACTAAAGAGAGAAGAGAAGGATCATGGAAATAAATGAGTCAGGAAGAGATAGAAGAATGGAGGGGAGGGGGAGAAATAAAGGGAGAGAAAGAAAAAGACAAGAGAAATGATGACAGAAATAGAAATGAAGATGGAGGAGAAACAAAAAGAAGGTTGGAAAGAGAAACAAGAGACAGAGATAGAGAGAGGTTCTGAGAAGGGAGAATTAAAATTACAAAGAGCTACGCAGAGAGCGAGACAGTGATAGTGAGCCAGTAACAGTAATTAGAGGGATTAGCAGTGAGGTGGTGAGATAGACAGATGGGCACACACACACACACACACACACACACACACACACACACACAGAGGGAGGGAGGGAGAGAGAGAGAGAGAGAGAGAAAGCAAGCTCAGCATAAAGAGAGGTTAGCATACAGACAGTCTCCCAGACACACTCAGCCACCATGGGGATTCTTACCTGAGCTTTCTTGCTCTTGCTCAGTGCCTAAAGGGCAGGGGATTGAAAAAGAGACACAAGAAACAGGGTATAGAGAGAATTATGACAAGGGGGGCGGGGACGATGATAGGTGTTGAAAGATGAAAGTCTTCAATCACAGAACTTGTGTGATGATTTGGAGCCCAAAGGAATGATGGGAAAAATGAATACATGAACAAGTGATGGAAAGGGGATTCTGCCTTGGTGCCCCCAACCCAAAAAAACCCCTCACTGCCATCAAGTCCATTTCAACTCACAGCCATCCTATAGGACAGGGTAGAACTGCCCATGTGGGTTTCTGAGACTGCATCTCTGTACAGGAGTAGAAAGCCTCACCTTTTCCTATGGAGCAGCTGGTAGTTTCGAACTGCTGACCTTGCAGTTAGCAGCCCAATGTGTAACCACTATGCCACCAGGGTTCCTCCTCTGGAACCCCAGCACACAGAAATCATATTTTCCTCTAAATTCTTAAGGTCCTTTATGGACTGCATCTGGACTCAGAAATGGTGACCCCATTGCTACTTCTGTCCAAATAGTCTATTACAGATCCCTCCCATGCAATCTGGAAACTGTTGCTCCCCTGCTGTCTAGCCTACAGCATGGCTAGACTTCAGGAATCAGTTATTTTCCCAAAGAGAAGCCCAGCTTTCCTGATAGTGAGATTTTCTGTATTCTTTGATTCAACAAATATTTATTGAGCACATACTACATTGTACCACACATGGGGGCAGAGCAGTGATGAAAGGAGACAAAGAGCAGCCTTGAATGTCTTGAAAGGTCATAACAGGTTATGTTCAAGGTCATCTTTACAGGATCTGAGAGGTAAGGAGCCTAGTCTTGAACAATTGAGCAGGCATACCTAAAAATATTGCCAGTTCAGTTCCAGACCACTGCAATAAGGTGAGTATCACAGCAAACATAGATGTTTTGATTTCCCGGGGGTTATGAAGTTAAATGTACATGATGCTATAGCCTACTAGGGAGGAAGACGGGGGTGGGGTGGGGGTGGGGTAGGGGTGACTTTCTATGCATGTAAGGAGCTCCAGGCTCAGAAACCCACAGGAGCAGTTTTACCTACAGGATTGCTGTGAGTCGGAATTGACTCAATGGCAGTGAGTTTGGTTTTAGTTTGCTAGGCTATTAAGTGTGCAACAGCATTATAAAAAGGTTTGCAAGACCGTGAGAAGTACCAAAATGTGATATGAAGTGAGCCCATGCTGTTAGGAAAAATGGCACCAATAAAGTTGATTGACCCAGGGTTTCTACAAACCGCCCATTTCTTGCAAATGCACTCCCTACCGAGTATAATACAATGAAGCAACATAAAACGAGGTGTGCCTCTACCTGGACAGGGCTGGAAGGTGGGTGGATAGTGGGGGCAGATTCAAGGACGATTTACTGGTAGATTTGACCATTTAACTAGGAGCCCTGGTGGCATAGTGGTTACGAGTTAGGCTGTTAATCACAAGGTCATTTCAGTCTTGGAAACTCACCGGGGCCAGTTCTACCCTGTCTTATAGGGTGGCTATAAGTTGGCATTGACTTGATGGCAATGAGTTTGGGGTTTTGGTTCTTGCTCATTTAACTAGAAGTCTGTGCATGAGAATGGCTAAGTAAAAATTAAGAGTGAATTAAAATTCATCAAGAAATTAAGCAGAGTTCGGGAAACTTAGCTTTCCATGTGATTTTGTTAAATGACAGCATGAAATAGCATGTAACAGTAGGCCTGGCTCAGTGTGGGTGCTCGATGCAGAAAGAAATGAGTCAGAAGATGGGGAGAGGGAATGATGGAGGGAAGTACCTTCTGAGCTTTGGCGAACTCCTTGTCCAGGTAGGCGACCTTCTGTCGAAGGCTGGTGAGCTCTAGTGATGGGAAAGCAGAGAGTACCAGCCCCAGTCAGTGGCAAGGAACTGAAAAGTCCCTCTACTAGGCCTATGAGCATAAAAACCTTGGCTGATGTACCCCCAGGGTACCCCCATCTAATGGGACTCCCTTGGCTCACCAACACCATTCTTCCGGAGTTCATCTGAAAGCTGATAGTTGTTTGTCCGGAGTTCCAGGAGCTGAGCCTTTGGGAGAAGCAGGGAAGGAAAAAGATTTGAGTCAGGAATGTCCTTGGGCCTACTTGGGCCATGAGGAAATTAAGCCCGGGAATCCCATGGACCCTGCTACTCTCCATGTGTCTCTAGCTACTCCATTCAGACCTACGCACACTGCATCCTAAATGAGGTCGTCAGCCTTCAGCTCCCGTTCCATCTTCTCCAACTCCAATGTGTAATAACCCTGGCCAGGTTCATTGCTCCAGCTTCCTGCTGCCTCCAACTCTCCCCCAATTCACTCTATACTCAGGGGTATCCCAGGGTGTTTGCTAATGGTCCACGTTCGCCCAGTCAAGGTCTTGCTCATGTGCATTCTGTAGCTCTCCATGTCCATAGCATCAAATTCCTCTTCCTTTTCTTGCTCTTTGCACAATAAATGCTGTTCTTTGTCAGGAGTGCGTGTTATGCATCCTCCTGATCAGACCTCGAGGCCCTGAGGGTGAGTGGGGGCAAGGGCCTACTGTCCTCTTTTCCAAAGGAAGATGGCTTGGTAGTTCCCTGCTCAACCTTCACTGAATCAAAGCGCTGCCCTCCCCTCAACCCATGAAAAACAAACCCAGGCCTCCTTCACGAATAAAGGAGAGAGAAATACAGGCTACTCACATCAGCACGTCTCTCCCTACTAGATTTGAAGGCTCTGGGGTCAGTTCTTCCCAGACCCACTGTCCCTTACTCTACCTACCAGGACCTTCCTCTCCTTCGCCCTCTCATAGCACCAGCACCCTTGGTGGTGGCTCAAGGCCCGAGAGCCTGGATTCTAGAAAATCATCCCTACCCCTGTGCTCTCCGGGGCCCAGTGATCTAGCTCCTGCAGATTGGGTCCAGTTGGAATGCCCAGACCCTCTGCACAATTTGAGACTGCCTCCCCATCAGGCTCCAATAGTTTTCCCTCACTCAGGGCCCCAGGATTGATCAGTCTTCGTCACTCAAGGCTCCTCCATGCCCCTCAAGCTCTTCCCAGTTCCAATGGGATCGAATTACTCCCTTTGCGAGTCTCTCCTTCACAAGGCCGGGGGTGGGCCAGCTGGATTACTTTTACCCACTTAGATTCTCCCCCACATAGGTTACATAGGAAACCATTCATGACCCATTGGTTTTACCCTCAGACGCCCTCACAACGAAGACAACTGGAGTGTCTCATATAAAGATCCATGGGGGATAAAGAGAAATAAAGATCCATGGGATTACCCTTCCTTACTAGGAGTTCCTCCTTCTCCCGACGGGAGAAAAACTCAAGTTTTCCTGCTTGTGGTCCAAGTGCTTTCCTCTCTTAGTCTCCCCATATAGTCAATTCAGTAGTCACTGCCAATGAAAAACTTCCTCAACAAGGGCCTCCTCCCGGTAAGTACTATGCTACCCTTCATCCCCTCTGGGGGCACTCGCCCCCTACCTCCGTCTGCGGTGGGGGGTGGGGGGCATGTGGTCAGGGTAGCACCTCAAGGCGCTTCCCAAAGAGTTCTGTAATTTCCCCCAAATGAGATCCAAAGGCTAAACTTTGGCATCCCCTCTGGTCCTCCCCCCAAAGAAGACTAATGGCGTTACCTATTCAGAACCTTCTTTATCGCAGGCCTAATGAGATCACCCCTGATGGACCCACTACCAGCACTCACACAGGATCTCCACCTCCCGAGAACAATTACAGCACCTGGAGCCTGTCCCCACGCCCGTGATATAGTGGTATCTCCCAGAAAACTGTCCACCTCCCATCGGCTAATGGTACTGCCCTTTGAAGGGCTCCCCCGTCGTGACGCAAACGATGCAATGCCCGCTTCCTTCCTCTCTAAATTAAAATGGTTTCGCCCTCTAAGGATGTCCTTCCTGCAAAGCCTAACATAGCCCGATCGTGGTGCCCCTCACTCGAGCCCAGAGGTTCTGTCCCTCCCCGGCCCGAGTAAGGTCTCTCCCACTCAAGAGCCGTCCTTCCGTCCAGGGCCAACTAAATCCAAACCTTTAGAACCCAATGGAATCTCAGAATGCAATAATAGTCTCACGACTCAGAACCTCCGCTTTCCTTCTCGCGATCAATCCCATTGAGAGGGGTCATTCCAACCAACCCCCTTCTACTCCGCCCCCCAGTCCACTAGTCCGGGGGTCTCTCCCCTGCAAGCGGCACCTGCATTCGCTGAAACTCCTCCTCAGACAGAGCTTGCGCCATGTTCCTCCCCCCCAACACCTTTCTGCGCAGACGCAAATCCGGTCTCCTGTCAGGCTGAGGATCGGAGCAAACCACTGGCCACTAACGGAGGAGGTAGGGCCCAATCCGGAAGCTCAGCATTTTGGAGAAGAAGAGAAGAGAACACAATGAACGAGTCAGGTGAATTATAGTGTAATGTTTTACAAGAATCTAGGCCACCTTGTCCAGCTTTTGAACTCACTTAGACCGTTCGTTGTGGTGCGGCATTATGGCATCCCTGTCTGATGGGTGGACTCGCCACAGGGAAGTGTACGCCGACAGAAAATCGCCCTTCGAGATACTCCTTTAATGAGAATAGGTGACAGAATAGCCAAAGAAATGAAAGCGGAAGCTTTGTGTTCCTTTCATTCGGCCCTCCTCCGAGTGACCCCAAAGGGGAATCCCGGGGCTTCTGAAACGCGTGGCTTTTCTCCCCCCCACCCCGCCCCCAAAATTAACGCTGGCTTTATTAATATCATGTTTACATCATGTAAAGGACCTAGCCACCACTAAATTTAAAATACCAGAGAGAAAAGAATGACAGTGACACAAAACGAACAAGCTTCATTTTAAAAAATCAAAATGGTAAAACTCCAGGAATTTCAAATAAGTGTTGAAATGTATTACAACATTTATTACAAATGTATTACAATGTATTTCGTAGGCTTTCCTGCCTTCTCGGTGAACCCCACTACTCAAGCAGTAAACTTTCATTTGGGGAAAAAAAAAACTACGGGCAACATTTCAGTAATAGGGTAATTCCATTTCCTTTATGTGTGTGTATGTGTGGTCGTTTAATTTTGACATTTCAAACGGACAGAAAAGTTGCCAGATGGGTGCAAGGAAATCCTAAGTGTCCTTTGTCCAGATTAATCCGTCGTCTCCATTTTGCCACATTTGCTTTTTCACGCTACCCATAAAAGGTTTCGAACCACTGGCTTCCGTATCCTTTGATGATTTTCTAACATTAATATTCTTTTGCTATTTATTTGTTGCTACTCTCAGGAGGACTGGTGGAGCAATGATAAAGAGGCTCAGCTGCTAACCCCAAAAGTTTGGTCAGTAGAACCCCCCAACCGCCCTGCAGGAGGCAGCCTGCTTCTGTAAAAAAATGTTTGAAACATTGTTACTGTGGTTCGGGTGAAAGTTACCGAGCACATATGTTTCTCATCCAGCAATGTATATACAGTGAACCCTCGCCACTTCGCGCTTCGACTTCCGCGGTTTCACTCTATCACGGTTTTTGGGTAACAGCGCATGCTCTGTCATTACTGCCACTGATTGGCTCATACTGTACATGCTTGATGCCATAAATAATATAATAAATAATAAATGATAATTGT
>NW_022103916.1:4568480-4569627 GCF_000313985.2 Echinops telfairi | reverse complement strand
ACCCACCTTCCCTCTACCCTCCCAGTATCGCCACTCACACCACTGGTCCTGAAGGGATCATCCGCCCTGGATTCCCTGTGTTTCCAGTTCCTATCTGAACCAGTGTACATCCTCTGACCTAGTTCTTTTGGTTTCAGGCTAGTGGAAGCTGTGGTTTGTGTGGTCCATTAGTTTTAGGGCCTAATTATTTCCATGCCCCTTCAATTTTCTTTACTCTCCTTTCTTCTGGACAAAGAGAGACCAATAGTTGCACCTTAGATGATCGCTAACCAACTTTTAAGAGCCCAGTCACTACTCACCAAAGTAGGCTATAGAACATTGTCTTTATGGCCATTGACTTATATGCACACTCCCCACTCCAGACAATGTTCCTAAACCCTCAAGCCCAGTAACTCAGTCTCCCGCGGTATTTGGCTACGGCTAAAAAGTTTGTGTAATTTTGACCCCTATATACTCTAATATATATATGGATATATTTGCAATACATAAAAATGCATTTGTAGATCTGATCCCACCACACCGAGGCAAAACACTAAGGGCGTGCAACAGAACAGCAAGGGGAACAGGGCAACAAAGTCCCCAGGGAATAACAGGAATAGACTTTGGGTACCCCATCAGACTCAACTGGAAAACACTCCTAAAGGCCAACAAACAGTCCTTGAACTAACTACAAGCTTTGCTTTTTTGTTGTTGTTGTGTTGTGTTTTTTTGTTTTGTTTTGTTTTGCCATTGGCTTTTGGTTGTTGATTTTGTTGTTTTGTTGTTTTGTTTTCTTTTTTCTGTTTATTTATTTTTTAAAAAATCATTGTTGTTTTGTTTTCTTTTGTTGCTTGGTTTTGCTCTGTCTTGTTTTTGTGCATGTTATTATCTCTGCAGGTCTGTGTAAATAAGATAGGCTGGAGGAACAATCTGGAGGAGGAAACAATGGGACCGACAGTTGGGGTGGGGGACGGGGACGTGGGAGAGGGGAGGTGGGGGACAGGCAGTAGTGTTAACAAACCCAGGGACAAGGGAACAACAAGTGATCCAAATCGGTGGTGGAGAGGGTGTAGGAGGTCTGGTAGGACATAATCAAGGGTAATGTAACAGAGAGGAAGTACTGTAACCCGAAGGAAGGCTGAGCATGATAGTGGGACAAGAGGAAAGT
>NW_022103916.1:4564419-4567146 GCF_000313985.2 Echinops telfairi | reverse complement strand
TACCCTTGTGTACCTCCCAGTGTCTTCCTTTGTTAGGTTGTGATGACTTCTCCTTTATTGTGAATTGCCTTCCCCTTCACCTAAGTTAATACATGTCTAACCCATATTTTGTTGTTAGGTGCCATCGAGTCGGTTCCAACCCATAATGACCCTCCGTACAACAGAACAAAACACTGCTCAGGCCTGCAGCATCCTCACAATTGTCACTATGTTTGATCCCATTGTTACAGCCACTGTGCCAACCTATCTTCTTGAGGACCTTCCTTTTTTTCACTGCCTCTTTTTCACTTTCCAAGCGCTATGTCTTTCTCCAGGGACTGGGCTCTCCTGACAACAGGTCTGAAGGAAGTAAGGCAAAGTCTCATCATTCTTCCCCTGTGGGCACCTCTGTCCGTCTCCTATCTAGTCAGTGATTTTTCTTCCCTCCCCTTCCAAAGCCTGGTAACCTTTAAAGAATTCCATAAAGATTCATGTCCTTGCTTGGAGTCAACCTCATGGCAGTAGGTTTGGCTTCTGGTTTATTCTACTGTACTGAGCTTTCTATTTTCTCTCGTTTGTGTATTTATTTACAACAATCTAGACTAGTGTTCTTATTTGACTTAATTCGTTATAATCCGTTTCTAGCCTTGTGTCCTTTGATACTTAAATTGATCTAGATTTTGTCAGTAGGGGGGCCTTCAAGTTAACTTTCTGTGTCCCTCTGACATGCTCCCATCATGCTATTGTGTTTTGTCTTACCACTCATTTGCTTTCTGACCCTATCGTATGCTCAGGGCTCATCTTAATCTTTCATAGCCTCAGTTCTATAATCTGATCATTTCTCTATTTCTCCTTTTAGTGGAAAATTTTTACTTATAACTAAGATCTGTTCACTGCTACTTAAAACCAAAAGTCACTGCCATCTAGTCGATGCTGATCCGTAGCGACCCGATAGGATAGGATACAACCGGCCCTAGGAGTTTCTGATACTGTAAATCTTTACAGGGGTAGAAAGCCCAGTCTTTCTTGAGACAAGCGGCCGGTGGCTTCTAACTGACCTTGCAGTTAGCGGCGTAATGCGTAACCACAGCACAGCACGTAACCAGGGCTTCTTCGCTGCTACTTACGAGGGTGTAATTGGCTCTCTTGGTAGACTGAACTAGGAAATATATGTGTGCTTGTTGTGTATATACACATATCTATTTAGATAGTTTTTGAAGAGCTTTGGTGGTACAGTGAATTAAACTTTGGACTGCTAACCACAAGGTCATTGGTTCAAACTCACCAGCCGCTCCTGGAAGATGAGGCTATCTGCTCCTGTAAAGACTTATAGTCTAGAAAAGCCGAGGGAGTCATTCTCCCTTGTCCTATAGAGTCACAATGAGTCAGAATCCAGTCTTAGCAGTGGGTGGATGGGATAGCTATATATATTTCTATACACATTTCAACTTGTGACCGTATTCATAACTCCCATTCCAACCCAACAGCACAAGGTCCGTTTTAGTTTTCTCTTTTCATATTTGTAAATCACTTTTCCAAAAGAAATAAACCTAGCTCTCATTATCCACAATATTTTTATTGATTTGTATACTCCTAGAACACACATGAAGTGCCTTCAGAAGTGCTCACCCAGAAGACTGAAAAGCAAGTCTACCAACTATAAATCATTCTTCTTTTACTGCTCATTTTGTCTTTAGCCTCCTAATATGTACTGTGTCTAATGCATCTATTATAACTCCAGTATCTGATGCAGTGCCTTTTGTTTTTAATCAAAATCTGTGTATAAGAATTACTTAGGTTCTTTTTTTACTCCTTTCAAGGAGGCTGCCTGGTTTATTTGAAATATAAATTCATGGTTTCTATTTGCATTCTATTTTATTTCCTCTCCCCATCCTTGTTAAGGTAATCTATTTTGGAAATGAGCCAATATATATATATTTTCATATTTTCCCCACTTCAATCATACTAGAGTGTTTTTCCCTTTGCATTTGATACGACAAAATGCTCCACTTCGATTAGTAAAGATCTCGGTCCCATTCTCAGTCTCTCACTCACTCGCTTAGTACTCCCTGTTGTGGCGGTTTCTTTAACCTTTCTACTGTTTGAATGGCTGTTTCACTGTGTTGCTATTACACACAGTACTGAAAAGCATCACTTTGTGCTTACACATTTCATTTTGCTGTGACCTGGGGGGGGGGTGGTAATTGTAAATTCAAAGAATTCGAACGGCTGCTTCAAAACATTATGTATATGTAGCTTTGTTCTATATCTCCAAGGTCCCACCCAAAGGGCAGTGCAAATTTCATCCCAACCAGCAATTTCTGTGAATTCTCATTTTCCCCACAGAATATGCTGTCCCAAAGGAAATAGAGGAAAGAGCTAGGAGGCAAAGGGCATTTACAGAGGTCTAAATAAAAGCATGTACATATGCAAATATATTTATATTTGAGGATGGGGAGATAGATCTATGTGCATATATTTATAGGTTTAGTATTAAGGTAGCAGAAGGAAATTGGGCCTGCATTCAAGTACTCCCTCAATGCAAGAATATTTTCTTCTATTAAATTGGCATTTTTAGATGCTCACCTTCCCGA
This sequence comes from Echinops telfairi, assembly GCF_000313985.2. Classification (NCBI taxonomy): domain Eukaryota; kingdom Metazoa; phylum Chordata; class Mammalia; order Afrosoricida; family Tenrecidae; genus Echinops; species Echinops telfairi. Next base: position 4,564,573 of record NW_022103916.1, on the reverse strand, counting down.
CACAACTGCTGAAGACAAAGTGGGTACATAAGCAAATGTGGTGAAGAAAGCTGATGGTGCCTGGCTATCAAAAGATATAGCATCTGGGGTCTTAAAAGCTTGAAGCGGCCATCTAGCTCAGAAGCAACAAAGCCCACATCGAAGAAGCACACCA
>NW_022103916.1:4505750-4563460 GCF_000313985.2 Echinops telfairi | reverse complement strand
AAAAAAAAAAAGAATATGCTGTCCTGTTTCATAAATTTTCACCCAGCTGAGAGGTTTAGAAAAACAAAGGATCTCACTGTGCTTCTCCTGTTCCCCTCCCCTTCATTTTCCTAGGAGTAAATGATTTAACTGCTGTGTGGTAAACATCCTCCCAGAGGGCTCTTCCTTTTCTTTTGTAATCTAAGCACGATTAGTCACATCTATTGTTGTTGGTTGGTTGGTTAGTTACTGTCCAGCCGATGCTGACTCAGAACAACCATTTGTGTGTTGGGATCCAAGCTGGGCTCGGCCGGCCGAGTCTTTAAAGCTGTGTCCTGTCACAAGTAGATACCCCGGCTTGTCTGCCAGGGCACCCTGGGGTGGGTTGCAAAGGCCAATCTTTCAGCTAGTAGTCCATTGTTTAACCGTTTGCACCACCCAGGCCAGGCACTGAGGTATACGTTGTAATAAAATGCATTCATTTTAAGGGCAGTATGGACAGATGTATGGACTCTTGCAACCATCACTATAAGCAAGGAATAGAAAATTCCCATCACTCTAGAAAGTCCCATTGTGCCCCTTCCCCCAGGCAGAGGACATTTGTCTTTTGTAGCGTTTCATGTGATGGGATTAGTACGCATGCTTTTGTATTTGGTGTCTTGCGTTCAGCATCATTCTCTTCAGAGGCTGAGTTGGCGGGTTTGTCAGCATTTTCCCCATTTTATTGATGAATAGAATTCCATCATATGGAGCTGCCATACTTTATGTTCTCTCAGTTTTCACTTGCGTTTCTGTAATTCTGAGGGACAACGGCAGAATCTGGTAAGAATGAAAAGCAAAGAGCTCTCATTGCAGGGCAAGATGACTTGCAAGGTGGAACTTACAAGGTCCAGAGGATTCTGAACGAAATGATTCAAAGAGATAATTCACAGACTTTTTATAGGAGAATACAAGGAATTTCAGTAAAAATGGGTTGACTTTTAGGTAATCATTACAAAACTGCCCGAGGATACATCAGATTGGGAAAGATTACATATGCTTCTAAATCTTTTTTAAGTTACAAAATAATTGTTAAATTGAATACATCTGGCCTTTTATTTGAGACCCTCCTCACCTGACTGTAGGAAGACAATGCAGAATTCTTAAGTTTATCTTGAGTAAGCATCTGTTCAGCGAATTGTTTTGGACCATTTAAGCAAGCAAAATTACATTGTTCTCTGAAATTGTTTACCAAGTAATTTTCTCAGGGTACTGTGGAGAATTCAGGAATGACAGGTTATATCGTCCTGATGTAGAGGTTCCCAGTCCCAAAAAACAAACTCACTACCAGTGAGTCCATTCTGACTCATAGTGAGTGAATGAGTGACCTTATAGGACAGAGTAGAACTTTTGGGTTGCCAAGGCTGTGAATCTTAAAGGAACAGAAAGCCTCATTTTTCTCTCTCACAAAGTGGGCACGTGGTGGGTTGAAATTGCTGACCTAGTGCTTAACAGCCCAACACAGAATCCACTGCAGCACCAGGCTTCCAGAGGTTACATTTGATTAAAAATGGAATTTTAACTTCAGATCTTAGCATATTCACTATTTCCTGTTGACAGACCTTATTTAATTTGGGGTGCTCTTACTCAGCCATCGTAATGCAATTTTTTAATGTTTGTGTTGTGTTAAACCTTAAATTCTGACACCTGGGTTTGCAAAAGGCTATATATGGATGGCAATGACAATCCAAAATCCATTTGCAGACTCCTTACTGAATGCTTTCTAATCCCCCATTAAATGTTATCATTAATCCAGGATGCAGATAATCTTGCCCTCAGGCAGAATGCCTGGGAGAATAGATTGCCTTCATCCTCTCCCACCAGCCCAGGGAGGCGCAGTTTCTCGCTCTGAGGGGCTGTCTTCGGTGTGTGTTTGATGGCAGTAAAGTCCTGGGCTCACCCTGACTGCCTTGGAAGGCCCTGGACCGATCTTGTAAACTCTTGTATCTAACAATGTGCGTGTCTCAATTGTGGTCTTGTTCCTGCTTCTATAGACCTACCTGTAACTGTGATGTATTGGTCTGCCGCCAATCATGCTTCTGTGACAGTTTCCTTTGCCCCACTATGCCCTTTTTTAAAGTATGGTTTCTCATCAAACCCTTGGATGCCATTTTAACCTCGTGTTAGGGGCCTCCCTCATTCAGATGATATGTCTGTCTTTGTGCTAGTTTTGTCTCTTGTACGACTTAATTAATGTTCTCTTTAAACTATATTTAAGATGGGGTCTTTTTTGTACCTTAAAACAGTGAGAATTGTTTATTCACAACTTTCCCCATGTTTTCTATTGGCTTAAAAAAATCTTTTCCCCCTCAACGTTCCAGAGTCCTTTGTATATTACAGATATAAACACTTTCATGTGATAAGTGTTGCATATTTCCCCCCATTGTGTCACTTGCCTTATTATCACGTCTATGGTGTTCTTTTTTCCATGCAATCAAAAATATATGAAAAAATAGATATATAGTCAAATGTATCAAAATTTTATTCTACTGTATCTGGGTTTTGTATCATATTTAGAAAACTGTTTCCCTACACTGAGGTCAAAGAGGAATTTCCCTATGCTCTCTCTTTTTTTATATAGGTTCTTTGCTGACTTGATTTCACAGTTCATAATTTGATAATTGCCCAGACTTAGCTTGGGAGCAGTACAGAAAGGGTCCACTAACCAGTTTCATCTCATAGATTTCTTTTACCGCCAATTTAGATAATTTGGAATGTGATTTTCCATATGATATAGGGAATAGATGTGAAACCTCTTTTTTTCCTTCCTATATGACTACCAGGTTGTGATGCTAGCTGAGAAGGGTCAGGATGCCTACTGCTGTTTTAGCCAAATACAGAGACCAGGTTCATTCACGTTTTTTTTCTGCGAGCACTTGACAAAATGAAGCCTCGAGGTGGAGCCCTCCCACAGTTATTTCAGAGATTCAATGAGAAACAAGCTAGTTGTAGACCCCAAACGATGTGGCAAGTGGACGGAATGTTCAACAGCTTTGTTCCAATGAGCAGAGGGGCTTTAGCAATGGGTCAAACCAGGCATGGCTTACAGAAACCGGAGGCATCCTTGCCACTTCCTCAAGGTCTCAGGCTCCCCATTGCTTATCTAGAAGGCCTTGCTTTTCCAGATGGCTTTGGTTGTCCAAACTTGCTGAATTAGAACATTCTCAAGTTTAAAAGGGAATTTTTACTGTGGGGGTGAGGGGTGGGGAGAGTAGGGGTGGCTGTTATATTTTGGGTAAACAGACTAGATCTCAAACCAAGCCACATTTCCAGCATGTATTACTAACAGTTATACGAGTTATACAAGGAGCCTCAGTGGCATAGTGAACTACATGTTGAGCTTTAAGGTCAGCAGTTCTAATCCATCAGTTGCTCTATGGGAGAAAGACGAGGCTGTCTGCTCCTATAAGGATTTACAGCATCAGAAACCCAAAGGGGCAGCAGTTGTACTCTGTCCTATAGGGTCAATATGAGTTTTTGTTTGGGCTTGACCCTGTTGTCCTGGCATTTTTAGTAAAAGATTATCTTTGCTTCAAATAGCTATGCTATTTTCCATACACACTTGGATCTATTTTGTGAAATTTCCATCTTATTCCGCTGCTCTTTCTGCCTATTCTTGTGCCCGTATCACACTCTTTTAATTCTAGAGGTTTTATCATATGTTTTCATGTTTGCTAGGGTAGGACTAGTCCTATCTCTTCCTCTCCACACCTCAAAAACAAACCCCCTCATCTTTGTTAATGTTTCTCTGGCTATGCTTATATGATGTTTTCCCCTTTGAACCTGTGATCAACGTATCTATTCCATATTTTTGTTGAGACTGTGGCAAACATATAAATTGACAAGAAGAGCTGCCCCTTGTAATGCTGAAGTCTCTTTCCAAGAGGATGGCATGGCTTTCAATTTGTTCAAACCTACATTTGTGTCTTCCAGTTTTGTTTGTGTTTTCTTTTAGAATTACTCTTTTTATATACAGCAGAAATTCAAAGGTAGTGCAGAGTTCCCACCTACCCCAACCCATTTTTCCTATTGTGAAAATCGTACATTACTGTGGTACCTTTGTTGTAATTAAGGACCCAATTGTGATACCTTCTTATTGAAGTCCGTGCTTCATCTGAGTCCCTGAGTGCAATTCGTTAACGAGCTTGGCTGATAGCAGAAAGGTTTTTCCCTCATGCTTTTTCCGGTTCTAGGTTCTCATCCAGGTGAACGGATTCTACTTCATTGTCATGTCCCCTTAAGCTCCTCTTCCTTGTGGGTTTCATGGACTTTCCTTGATTTTGATGACCTTGGCAGTTTTGAGGGGTACTGGGCAGGTGTCTTATAGAGTGTCCTTCAATTGGAGGTGCCTCGGAAGACAGGCTTGGCAATCTTAGTCCAGAAGGTCACAGCCTTGACTCACGGCATTTCTACTCTGTAAGTATAGGTCCCCATGAGTCAGAAGCCACAGCAACTACCACCACCACCACCACCACCACCACAAACCAAACCGAACGCACTGCCATCGAGTGGATGCTGACTCAGTGACCCAATAGGGCAGGGTAGAACTGCCCCTGTGAGTTTCTGAGAGTGTAACTCTTTTTAAAAAATCAGTTTATTAGGGGCTCTCCAACTCTTATCACAATCCATCCATCCATCCATTGTGTCAAGCACATTTGTACATATGCTGCCATCATCATTCTCAAAACACCTGCTTTCTACTTGAGCCCTTGGTATCAGCTCATTTTTCCCCCTCCATCCCCGCTGCCCCTTTCCCCCTGACCTTGTAATCTGTTTCCCCTTTCTACCCCACCCTCCCGATATCGCCACTCTCACCACTGGTCCTGAGGGGATCATTTGTCCTGGATTCCCTGTATCTCCAGTTCCTCTCTGTGCCAGTGTACATCCTCCGGTCCAGCCAGATATGTAAGGTAGAATTGGGATCATGGTAGTGGGGGGAAGGAAGCATTCAAGAACTAGAGGAAAATTGTATGTTTCATCATTGACTATAACTCTTTATTGGAGTAGAAAACCTGTCTCCCCACCCCCAACCCCCTAACAACAGATGGACTCATGTATTTATTCTATACTTTGGCTCATAATTTAATATCAGGTTTTGTGTTTTGTTTTTGTTTTTTTGCTTAAATTGCTCCAGCTTTGCCTCATAGGAGTTCTCTCAGGTTGGCTCATGTCTCTTTGACCTACCCGATTTTTTGAGTTCTTTCTTATATAATTTTGCCCCAGCCTTAGAGTCAACCATATCCCTACGAAGTCCTGGGTCCTTTAATTGGGGAATAGTATTAGAAACCAAGATCTGGGTGATGGGTGCAATTATTGTTTGGGGAGGGGCGTTGCTGCTAGGTCTTCTCAGTAGATAGAGCTGGTAGTAAATATACATATAGACATGTACTAACCTGTGTACACCAACCCCAAACCAGACTCATCGCCATCAAGTTGATTCTATCTCACTGCAGCTCTAGCTAGGGTTTCTATCTTTCTTTTTTATTAGGGGCTCATACAACTCTTATCACAATCCATACACACAGCAATTGTGTAAAGCGCATTTGTCCATTCATTGCCCTAGCTAGGGTTTCTGAGGCTGTACATCTTAATGAGAGCAGACAGCCTCATCTTTCTCCTCTGGAGCCCCTGTTGGATTTGAGCCACCAACTCATGGTTAGCAGCTCAATGGTTACCTAGCAGCACCACCAATGCTCCTTTACCTATGTACACACATGCACCTATGTTTCTGTATCTATCTGTATATACTTTAAGATAAATATGGGTTCATATTGGTGTTCCAATACCATATACTATACTTTGTTCTAGCTTCCTTCCTCTCCTCTCCCTGGCTTACCTGTTTCCTTCTTTTCTGACAGTAAGAACCTGACTTACTGTCATCTGTCATGCATTTACTTATTGGTTCATTCCCAGTGTACTATGTGTATAGCCATTTCAGAATTGTTAATACATACCTCTATGGGAAACAACTTCACCCACTCGATTATATTGCTTATGGACAGTTTCTTTAGTCTTGTAGTTTCTATTCAAAATACCATTTTCCCAGATTACCTGGGTCCGCTCCCCCCATCTCTTTCACTAAGGTTATATCATATATTTGTAATTAAATCGAATCATGTTGTCACAACTTCCCCTGACCTCTTGCTCATTTCCTTTTAATTTTCTTTTTAAAAATTTTCTTACATGAAGGCAAATTCTGTTTTTTTTAACATTAAAACATCTTTCAAAGGCAATGAAAAGTCATAGATGCATTTTTAATAAGAGAGTAATACATATTTTATGCCTTCTTTGGTTTTTAAAATTGTTTACTATGGTCAAAATAGTTATGCAGAACATTTGCAAATTTAACATTTTTCACATGTATAATTTGGTGACAGTGGTTATATTCATCATGTACAACCATCACCACTATCTGTTTCCAAATGATTTCACCGCCATTCACAGAAACTCAGTCTCCTAGTGTCCGTTAATAAATGTTCCTATCTATACATTTGCCTATTGCACATAAGTGGGAGCATGTAATATTTGTCAATTTGTGACGGATTTATTTCACCAGGGATATTTTCAAGATTCATCATTTCTCTTATGTCAGAGTAATTTATCACATTTTGTTTATTCATTCATTTGTTGGTGAATATTTAGGTTATTTCTACCTTTGGTGTTTAATTTCTATCTTTTGGCTATTTTGAACAGTGTAACAGTGACCCTGGTGTGTATGTTTCTGTTTCCAGTTCTTTTGAGTATATAACTAAGAGTGGGATTGCTAGGTTATATGGTATTTGACTCAGTGGTAATGATTTTTTAATGTTACTTTTATAGTAGTATACATACTACTTACAAGGAAGACCAGTTAATATGGCCATTATTCATATGTACACCTCAGTCACTAAAGCCAAAGATGAAGAAGTTAAAGATTTTTACCAGCTTCTGAAGTCTGAAATTGATCAAGCATACCATCAAGATGTGCTGGTTGTACGACTCTTCTTAATATGATTGAACTATTGAATTATATGATATGTGAATTATATTTCAATCAAGCTATTTACAAAGACACATTGCTAATTATTGGTGATTGGAATATGAAAATTAGAAATGAAGAAGGATTGGTAGTTAGAAAATATGGCCTTGGTGATAGAAATGATGTCAAAGATTCCCATGGTAGAATTTTGTAAAATCAACCACTTATTCGCCCTGTTGGCAAAGGGCTATATGTTGGGCTGCTAACTGCAAGGTCACTTATTCGAAACTATCAGAAGAAAGATGGGGCTTTCTACTCCTGTGACGAGTTACAGTCTCTGAAACTCACAGTGGCAGCTCTACCCTGTCCTATGGGATTGCTGTGAGTTGAGAGCCAAATAAGGACCTGAATTTAGAGATCTGATGTGGGATAACATCCAAGACATCATCCATGAAGAAAGCACTCATTCACTGCCATCGAGTTGATTCTAGCTCCTAGAGACTCTACAGAACAGACGAGAACTGCCTGAGGGTGTCCAAGGCGGTGATTCTTTCAGAAGCAGATTCCTTCACGTTTCACCCGCAGAACAGCTGGTGGGTTCCAATCACGGACTCTGGCTAGCAGCTTAGTGCTTAACTACTGCACCACGACAACCCAACCGCAACTGGCTGCCATCGCATTGGTTCGGACGCTTCCAGCGCTGTAAATCTCTCCCAGGACAGATCGCCTCGCCCTTCTCCCACACAGCAGCTGGCGGGTTTGACTCACAAGCCTAGTAGTCCGCAGTTCAGCTCGTACCCAATAGCACCACCAGGAAAGAAAGAACATATTAAACTGGACTGGCTAGCTCAGACATAGCTGTTTTATGTCCAGAAGCTCAATTTAGGTCTTTAAAGATATATATAAAGATGGACCCTGTTAAAATATGTCATGTTTTAACATGGTCAATCATTCATGTACCTTCTTGAATGTATGGACTACAACTGAAATAACTTTAAAGCCCTGATTATTTATTCTTTTACCCCTGTCACTTCTGAGTCTGTTTCCACCGATTGAGTTTGCTTCTCCTTCCTATTTCCATCAAGTCAGTTCTGACCTCAGTTCTGACTTAGAACAACAACTTTTTAAGACACAATAGAGTAGCCCCATAGGGTTTCTAAGGTATGGTCTTTACCGGAGGGAGCATCTTTCTCCCATGGAGTGCCTGGTGGGTTCCAATCTCTGACTGTCCCATTAGTGCTTGAGCCGCACCACCAGGCCTCCTTTCCCCTCATTATGGGTTGTGTTTTCCTGCTTCTTCACGCACCTGGTAGTGAAGAAGAAAAAAGAAATCATTCGATGCCAGACATTGTGCATTTTACCTTGTAGGGTACTTGATATTTTTATATTCCTCTCATTATCCTTGACGTTTCTTCTGTGATGCACCTCAGTTACTGGAAAACACTTTGATCTTTTCAGGTCTTTTTTTTTTTTCTTTTCTGGATTTGGTTTGTATTTATTAGAAAAATAAAGCTGTTCTTTTGAGGTGTAGTGACCTCCTCCTGGTTCACACATGTTTCATTACAGAATTGGAATAAAAAAAGTGGTGATGAGGGGTGGCTCCTGGAAACGTTTTTGTTTGTTCATTTTGTTTTTAATAATTTTATTGGGGGCTTGTACAACTCTTATCACAATCCATACATTCATCCATTGTGTCAAGCACATTGGTTCATTTGTTATCCTCATCATTCTCAAAACATTTGCTCTCTACTTAAGCCCCTGGCACCAGCCCCTCCTTCCCCCTCCTCCTTCCCTCATGAACCCTTGATAATTTATAAATTATTATTGTTTTGTCATGTCTTACACTGTCCGACGTCTCCCTTCACCCACTTTTCTGTTGTCTGTCCCCCAGGGAGGAGGTTATATGTAGATCCTTGTATCGGTTTCCCCTTTCTACCCCACCCTCTTGGTATCACTACTCTCACCACTGGTCCTGAAGGGATCATCTGCCCTGGATTCCCTGTGTTTCCAGTTCCTATATGTACCAGTGTACAACCTCTGGTCTAGCCAGACTTGCAAGGTAGAATTCGGATCATAATAGTGGGGTGAGGGAAGGAAGCATTTAGGAACTAGAGGAAAGTTATATGTTTCATCATTGCTACCCTGCACCCTGACTGGCTCATCTCCTCCCTGAGACCCTTCTGTAAGGGGGTGCCCAGTGGCCTACAGATGGGTCTTTTCAGGTCTTGGTGTTAAGCATTAAGCAGAACCAGAGAATCATTAAGCCCAGACGCAAACCCAGTGTTCCACGAAATTATGCAGTTGTCCTCTGCGGCTTTTGAAACCAGCTATGAATTCCGACCCATGTGCACTCCGTTAGTCATTTCAGGTGGGCTGTGTTTTGTTTGGTTGGTTGGTTTTGTTTCCTGGCCTACGTTATTCCCTCACATGCATGCTCTGATGAACACTCATCTGATTCCCTTTGAAGTTTTCTGAAATGGTTTCTCTCTGCCCCTTTCTCCTCCTTGGCACCAGTTCTGGTGATTCTACTGCTGTTGCTTTCCCTAAAGCCTTTGCTCGACCTCCTCAACCTCTGTGCCATGATTTCCTGACATGCGGTTGTTTCTGTGATACCAGGTTGCTGTAGCGGGTAGACAGATCAAGCTCCTAGTTCATCTACCTGTTCCAAAAGTCCATTTTATATCTTGCCCTTGGAGAGAGGATGCATCAGATATTAAACTGATAAGAACCCATATACCCTTGATCTTAGCCAAATGTTGATTTTTGTTGCTTCATATCTTTTGTATGAATCTGTCTCGTTTGGTTGAAAGCTAAGTTTCCTTATTGCTTGTTTAATTTAATAGCTCTATCCACTACTGAGAAAGTGCTGTTAAGATTTCCAATTATGATTGTAGATTTCCCCAATTCTCTTTGTTGCCTTTTGTGCTTTGTATTTTATGACATGTATTATTAAGTTTCTTATGCACTGGTGATGCTTTGTCTTCCTGATGAATTCACACATTTATCATCACCAAATGGTAACATCTATTGCCTTTAAGTATTTTGTTCAACTTTCTTTAGCTTAGTACTTGTTTGTCTCTCTCTCTCTCTATATATATATATATCTATATATATATAGATATATATATACACTTTTTTTTTTCCTTCTGTGTTAACTTTCAAACTCTCTGTATTTCTTCTGTGGACAGACAGCATATAGTTGGGCCCAGCAACATGCCAAGCCATATTGGAGCCTGAGGCAAAAGTAAATATATACACCTCGTATACATACTTTTGTATATTTTATAATGTTTCACAGGATATTAAAGACATTGGAAATAATTGACAAATTGAGAAGTAAGTGATTATTTTCTGGTTAAAAATTTCACACCTGAAGCTACTTTGATAATTTTGGGGGATAATTTTTCATATCTTCATTTTGAATGTAAATGTAGGTCTAAAATTTCCTGCATTTTTATTGGTATCTACTTTTTCCATACTAATTGGTATACTGATTCAATAATTAGTACAGTTTCAATGTCTTATATTTTTCTTTTATTTTCAAATTCAGGAAATACTATGTTCAAAATTTATGCTAAAGATGTCCATTCATCATAGATTCTTTTATAAAGCTACTTTATCATGTTATATGCAAAGAGATAGGCCTTCTAAGAAGCTACTTCTATATAGTCATGGCTTTTTGTGTGTGATAAAATACATATGATGTAGAATTTATCACTTTTGGGGTGAAAATATGTACAACAGAACATATACCAGTTCAACCATTTCCACCTGTACAATTCAATGACATTGGTTACATTCTCCAAGTTGTGCCACCTTTCTCAATCTCCTCTTTCAAATAATTCACCATTAATATAAATTCGGGTTACCAGGAGTGGGAGGGAGGACAAATGGAGGAGTCTTTATTTAAGGGGCCCTGAGTTTCTGTTGATGATGTTAGAATAATTTGGAAACAGATAATGGTGATAGTCACATGACTTGGTTAATAAAATGAATGTCACTGAGTTGTCCATGTAAAAGTGTTGTTTTATATGTAATTATATATATTAGCATTAAAAGAAAAATATTTTGTTTCTTTTACTCTCAATATTTCAAATTTAACATGATTTCCCAAAAGCATTGGGGATAGCTCTAACCTTTCATATAGGAGACTCCAGGCTTAATTCCTAGCCAAAGCACCTCAAGTGCAGCTATCACCTGTCTGCACGTTCCTGTGATGTTGCACAAGTTTTAACGGAGCTTCCAGACTGAGGTAGACTAGAAAGAAAAGCCTAGTGATCTGTTTCTGAAAAAGCAGCCAATGAAAAGCCCTATGATGCACAATTTGGTCCCATTGTGCATGCGCTGAGGGTCAACACAATGACAGCTAACAACAACAAATTCATTTTGAGTTTTTTAGATAAATAAGATCCAGATCCCTTTTCACTATTGGCTATATTACCAACATTATAATGACCTATAGGTTCAACTAAGCTTAGAAACATGTTATCATTTGGACTTCCAGTAATTCATGAGATCCTCTAAAAGGTTAAAAAAATTGCAGAAAACTCAACAATATTTAAATTACTACCAAAATACTTGACCATTTTTTGTCTCTCAAATTTTGTTGCCTTCTACAAAACATCATCTATTAAATATGCTTGGATATATATTTTAAAACACTTATTTTAGAAAAACATCACAGTAAAAAATAGAAGTTTCATGGTAACAAATGCTTCAAATGTTGAGATTTTTATTTGTTGTGAATGTTTGATTCTACTGTATTACTGCTAAAAAGTATACATGGCAAACAAAATCAAGACAAGAATAAGACCAGAGTTCTGTGGAGTTAATGAACCAGTCAGGACTATTCAACTTGCCATTAAAACATCTTTTTTTTTTTTTAAAGCAGTCATTTGAAAATCTTAGACCAGTGGTTCTAATGCCGTGACTCTTTCATACAGTTCCTCATGTTGTGGTGACCCCCAACCATAAAATGATTTTCGTTGCTACTTCATCACTGTCATTTTGCTACTGGTATGAATCATCATGTAAATATCTGATACGCAGGATGTATTTTCATTGTAACAAATTGAACATGATTAAAGCATAGTGATCAGTCACAAAAACAATATGTCATTATATATTGTGAAATAAATGAAATTTTGTCTTGAAGCATGGTGCAGCATGGGTAACAGTCTTCATGCTGGGTATTCGTCTGTGGGCGGATCTGCATGTGGGCCAACCCGTCTGGAGACAGATAGAGGAGTGGTGTCTCGGTTCCTAAGACCATGGGAAATATGAGTTTTCCGATGGTCTTAGGTGACTGCTGTGAAAGGGTCATTCAACTCCCAACAGGGTCGCGACCCACAGGTTGAGTACCGCTGTCTTAGACCATTATGTGAAATATTCTGTAGAATCAGCTTGTCCTTGGTCAGGTTCATTTATGAACAACATTGTTTTGTCAGAAATTTGTTGTCGTCAAGATGGGGATTAGTAAAAGATTTTTCAAATGGCATGTTCTGAATTCCTTGTTCACAGTCATGCTATGAGTTCCTGAAATCTCTAACATTACCTTTATTCAAAGAAGATTCTTTAGTTTAACTTTGAATTAGATTGGTAATTCTATTCCAATAATGTAAAAAATGGTAAGTGCTCCCTGTAATTTTGATCTATTTCTGCACATATTTTTCTTTTTCCATGAACCTTGCACCACCTATCTATTTAGATGCCATATTTGTCTGGATTTTTTTTATTATAAATTTAAAAGATATTTATTTATAAGAAAGAGCTTTATATACAAGAGCAATTGAATATTGAGAAAACATCCCAGCCCAGTCCAGATCAAGCCCATAAGTCTGATATTAGCCTACATGTCAGATAAAGATATTTATTTTTATTAATAAAAGATTTCCTTAACATTTGATCAAATATAACATGTAGTCTATATGTAATCACATATGAATGAACTGAAGATTCAGAAATTATAATATTTAATAATCAAGTATCATAGGATATAAAAACCAATCATTATGCACAGTGGGGGAAAAAAGATGCACAAAGATTCCTGTCAAATTTGCTAAAAAATAAGCAGTGAAAAATAATTTATTCTAAAAGTAAATAATGTCATGTTGTGTGTGCCACTGAGGCAATTCCTGCTCCTAGTGACCCAGGGGCACGTCACCAGATCTTTCCTCCTGTGGAGCAGCGAGCTGATGGTCTAAAACCGGCAGCTGACCTTTTGGTTAGCAGGCAAGTACTGAAACTTTGCACACACACCCCCACCCTCAAATGAACCATTGCATTCTAGCTGCTTTTGACCTGTATCGACTCTGTAGGATGGACAGAGTCGAACTGCTCCTCAGGGTTTCCAAGGCTGCAAGCCCTTTTGGGAGCAGACATAAGGGAACGGCTAATTTGGTTAACAAACCAATGCTTAACCAACAGTGCCATCAGGGCCCCTATTAGTGAGCCACCAAAATAAATAAATAAAAGCAAAACTCCACTGCCGTCAAGTCATTCCAACTCATAGCGACCCTATATCGGCTTTAGGAGACTACATCTTTATTTTTATTCTTTAAACATTTTTATTATTGAGAGTTAATACATATATCATATCATTCCATAGTTCAATCACGTCAAGCAGTATTGTACAGTTGCTGTCACAATCTTTATAGGAGCAGACCAGTCTCATCTTTCTCCTAGGAGGCTGGTGGGTTTGAACCATAACCAATGCTTATCCCACAGTGCCAGTAGGCCTCCTTAAAAGACAGTATTCAACCTTCCACTCTGCAGCCAGAGGATCATGGGGGCACGGAGCCTCAATGACTTAAAATAATATACTTTAATAATAATAATATACTTTTCACAAATGAAATTTGATCAAATAGCAAACATTTCCTGAAAGAACAAATTTCCCTCAGGGAGAAAAACTACCATAAAGCATGTATTCACTTAAAACAATGCTAAGATTTGTGAAGTATATTAATAAATAAAACGTTGTTATTTGCCTAAGTGATTTTAATAATAGTTTTAGAATCACATAAATAGTATTTGTATTAAAGTGAAACTTGTCCCTTTACCTTGTAATCCTATAAATTGCAGCTACAAACAATGGAACAAACTTGTCAATTTCCTTCAGGATAGACCAATGGCTGTCAGGAGAATTACAAGCGAGCAGTGGGTTGTTTTTATTAATGTCATTGAAACTCCTTGACCCCATGATTCTCTGGATTGTGTAAGTAAAAGGTTGAATTCTGTCTTTATATAAAATGCTGCGCATCATGGACTGCTTTGTATTATCTTTAATTTTTTAAATGTCACATTAAAATATAATTTATCTTGATTATTGAGTTTTGTGGCACTCCTTAAATTTTTTATCCAATTCTAATCCTGGCTCTTATTGGGTGTTGCTTTTCGTTTTTCGTGTTGAAAATAATTGCCTTGTAAATATTGTTGTTGTTGGTAGGTGCTGTCAAATCAGTTGTTCTGAGCAAAACAGCAGCTTGTCCTGTGCCCTCCCCACAACTGTCCCTGTGCTTGAGCCCACTGCTGCAGTCCTGTGTCAGCCCATCTAAGCCACCACTTGTCTGTTCATTCGTTGTACTGCGGTGGCCAGTGTGTGGCTGTGATGCTGTATCACTGGTCTTTCAAACGCCAGCAGGGTCACCCAAAGTGACCAGGTTTCAGCAGAGCTTCCAGACTGAAAAACAGACAACAAAGAAGGGCGCCGCTGTCCACTTCTGTGGAATTAGCCACCGAAATGCACTATGTTATCCCAGTCTTGGCTTTTCAGCTATACAACTTCTCATGATTTTCCTCAGTGGCTGCTTTGGTGATCACAGAAGGTAGACTCAAGTTATCCCAGTCTGTGAGTATGGAAAGTTAATATTGTACCATTTCACATAAGATAGAAGAAACCTTTGTGACAGGATAATCTTCGTTTGCCAAATTCTATCCTTTGTAGTATTTTAATGCTATAAAATAATAAAGACCTTTATTAAACAAAAAACCATCAAAATGCAAACCCCTTGTTTCTCACCGTCTCCTCCATCGAGGTGTACACACTTCTGAAGGCATCGTTTCCATCTCGAATCCTTCCTGAACCCTTGATTCAGACCACATAAAATGACGCTTTTGGCATCCTCTTATCGGGTGGCTTTTAAATCAGCGGTTCTCAACCTGTGGGTCGAACGACCCTTTCACAGGGGTCACCTAAGACCACCGGAAAACACATATTTCCGATGGTCTTAGGAACTGAGACACCGCTCCTCTATCCTTCACCAGGCAGGCCCGCCCATAGGCAGATACGCCCACAGACGAGTACCCGGCGTGAAGACTGTTACCCATGCTGCACCATGCTTCAAAACAAAATTTCATTTATTTCACAATATATAATGACATATTGTTTTCGTGATTCATCACTATGCTTTATTCATGTTCAATTTGTAACAATGAAAATACATCCTGCATATCAGATATTTACATGACGATTCATACCAGTAGCAAAATGACAGTGATGAAGTAGCAACGACAATCATTTGATGGTTAGGGCTCACCACAACATGCAGAGCTGTATGAAAGGGTCGTGGCCTTAGGAAGGGTGAGAAGCACTGTTCTAAATAGTCTTTGAGTTCTGGGAACAAAAAGAAGTGTGAAGGGATCAGAGCAGGGCTGCAGGGTGGATCGGTTAAAGTTTCCTAAGAAAATGCTCATAGCATAGCCCTTACTACACTCAAAGAATGAGGGGGTACATTATGCCGACGAGGGAAAACATTCTTGGCACAATGTCCCTGGTCTTTTTCTAAACAATGCGGTTTTTCAGTTTTCTTCATAATAAGTCCCTATGCTCATCCTGTTTCCTTTGAGAAAAAAAAAATCGATCACGTTTACCCCATTGCGATCCCAAAACACAGTTGCCATAACTTGCTAAGCTGACCCTTCTGTCTTGAGTTTAACTGGCCTAGCAGATCCCCTCAAAGCACTGTTTTGATCGGACCTTCTTTTCCCCGGTAAAATGAGATTAAATGTATTACTGGGAGAACTTGTTGACAGCCAGACACTGATCACAAAGCCATGTCGGATAAACACATTTTGTTTGGACTAAACCCATGCACGTGTAAACTGGAACTGTAGTTGGAACACCTTTGAACTCATCCCCACATATTACAGTTTTGTTGTTGTGAGTGGCAGTCTAAGACTCCTTGAAGAACAGAACTAAGCCTTGCCAGTCCTGGGCCAGCTTCATAATCACGGTATGGTTGAGTCTCTTGGTATGGCCACCGTGACTTTTGATTGCCTCTCAACCTAGGGGCTCGCTCATCCTCCAGCACTCGTTCGAACTGTTGTCCTTTATAGAGTTTCCATTGGCTAATTTTCAGAAGCAGATTGCCAGACCTTTCTTCCTTCTCTGCCCTCACCTGAAAGCTCTGCTGACACTTGTCCACCATTAACGGCGCTGCTGGTATCTGGAATATCAGAGCCATAGTTTCCAGCATCAGAGCAACATGTGCGCCACCATGGTATAACAAGTTGACAGCCCAGTGGTGGGTATTACACACCTATCCCTGTCCCACAATACCCACACAACTTGATCGATCAATGGTTATGAAAGCAGCAGTCAAGAGACCAAATGACGCACTGCATTGGGAAAATCGACTGTACAAGATTTCTTTACAGTGTTGAAGAGCAAGGATGTTACTTTAAAGACTAAGGTGAACCTGATTCAAGCCACGGTATATTCAATTGTATAATATGCATGTAAAATTGGATCATGAATAAGGAAAACTGGGAAAGAATCAATGCATTTGAATGATGGTGCTGGCCAAGAATGTGGGAAGTCCCGTGGACTGTGAAAAGAACAAACAAAGCTGTCTTGGGAGAAGCATAGCCAGCCTCGTCCTTGGAGCACGGACGGGGAGACTTTGTTTGACATACTTTGGTCATGTTATCATGGGAAGAGAACAGTCCCTGGAAAAGGACATCATGCTTGGTAAAGTAGAAGGGAAGCAAAACAGAGGAAGCCCCTCAAGAAGATAGATTGACACAGTGGCTGCAATAGCGGACTCAAACATAATGATGGCGAGGATGACCCAGGACCAGCCACAACCCTTCGAAGGTCGCTGTGAGTCAGAACCTATTTAACAGCACCTAACAACAGCCCAAACCAAACCAAAGTCACTGCCATTGAGTCAATTCTGACTCACAGCGACCCTCTAGGACAAGGCCGACCTGCCCCTGTGGGTTTCGGAGACTAACTCTTTACGGGGGTAGACAGCAGCCTCCTCTTATACCCGCTGAGCAGCTCAGTGGCTTCAAACTGTGGACTTTGCAGTTAGCAGCCCAAGGGTAACCACTTCACTACCAGGGCTCCTAAGAGCAACCGCAAGTGTGTGATCTAGCTGAAAGGTGATATGCAGAAGTAATTTCAGTTCAACAGTTAACGAGTCTCTCAAAGACATAGTCTCCGGGGTTCCTCTAGTCGCACCTGGTCTAGCGAGTCTGGAGTTTTAAATAATTTTAGTTTTCTCCTGTTCTATCAGAGTCCATCTGTTGTGCTCCAACTAAGGTGTAGAACAGCACACAAACTTTATGAACTCTATTATGCCAATTTCCCAAGCTGTCCCATGATCCTAAGCTTTCAAACCCAGCCAACCAATCCTGTGACATGTTTGGTTATGTTGGAGAGGTTTCCAGAACTGTTCTTGCTATATTCTTTGAACACACATAATCTTTGTATCCACATATACCTATAGTTCCACCTATGCATACATGCACGCATACCTATATGACCACACACACATCTTTTGGTGGCGGTTACTGTTGTTTCAAAATTCTATATGTTAAAGCATTTACCCCAAACACCTCTCCTAGTCTTATGCAATTCTTTGCAACATCATTTACCTGGGTCAAATTCTGTCTCTGGGCAACTAATTAGGGGCGTTGGGATTTGCTGACCCGCAGAGCTAGAGCTGAGGGTCTTGGGGTTGAGGCTTACAGAGGAGTGGCATTCTTTCACAGCCCTAAAAGAGCTTTGTAATATTGTCTGAACAGGGAAGAGACCAGGCCAAGGGGCTGGGGCACAGCAGAGAAGAAACTGTCCTGACTGAACAACTGGATCCTGAACATTTCTCACCCGTTCGCTTCCCTAGCTGTGGGAATCATCATCAAGGTCGGTGTGGCTGTTGGAGAGAATGACTGAATCCAGCCACAGAAGTCAGAGTGCTGTGTGAAGGATGGCTGTCGTCAGAGTAGGATTTAAAGGGATGGAGGTGCCCTCTGCTTTGTGGTGAGTGGCCTTGGACCTCAGAGGAGGTTAGATGTGCCCCCAGGCCTTTTTCTCACTGGCCCTTGCCCATTTTTCACAGCGTGGTCTTTTGGCTGTTGAAAATTTTAACGTAGACACTTTTGAAGAGTCTTGATCAAGGTTTTTGTGGGGTTTTTTTTAGGAGGTCTGTCAATTGGGGTGTGTGTGATATTTTCTCATGGTGAGAATGGGGTTCCATGCTGTGGGGAAGAGCCCTTCTCAGTGACACACAATACAGGGTCTTCTTCCTGGTGAGACCAACTAGCACTCCTCTCTTGCTCACGTCGGTGCCTGCCAGGGCTCCTAGGACGTACCTTGCACTTTCCACACTCAGTGGAAGGCTGGCACAACTGGGAGGATATAATCAATGTCACTGAATTTGACATGTCTGAGTGATGGAGATGGTATGCTTTATTATGTGCATTTTCACCGCAGTAAACTTGGAGAGAAAATGCAAGTTGTTAAGTTCAACTCACATTCAAGAAGAGGGGAATTAAGTTCCACCTCTGGGAGGGAGGAGAATAAAATCTTCAATATATATTTCATATGTTTTGCCTTAAACCTCTGCCCACGACTTTTACCATTCAGTGGCTCTTGCCTGCAGCAATGATTACCGTGGCTCTCTGATGGCATTTTTCTCTTGCCCTCATTCCTTCTAGATGTTTTATTTAAGTGTGAACTGTCCCTGGGTGGCACAAGTGGTTAAGCAACGGGCTCCTAGCCAAAAGGTAGGTTGTCTGAATCCATCGGGTTTCAGCCATGAAAGAAACGCCTTCTGAAAGGACACAGCGATAAACTCTCTGGAGCAGTTTGACCCTGAAATACATGGGGTTGACATGGCAACTGATTTGGGTTTTGTTTTTTTGGTTTTGTCACTTCTGGGTTGACATTAATTCCTGTTAATACTACAACACTTAATCATTTGCACCATCCAGGGACTCTAGCATTTATTTATTTCACCATATAATTTATTTATGCAAGTATGACCCATAAGTATTTTCTTTTCTTTTTAAAAAAAATTAATTATTTTATTGAGGGCTCGTACAACTCTTATCACAATCCATACATCCATCCATTGTGTCAAGCACATTTGTACATTTGTTGCCATCATCATTCTCAAAACATTTGCTTTCTACTTGAGCCCTTGGTATCAGCGCCTCACTTTCCCCCCTCCCTCCTCTTCCCCCCTCCCTCATGAACCCTTGATAATTTATAAATTATTATTTTGTCATATCTCACTGTCCGACGTCTCCCTTCACCCACTTTTCTGTTGTCCATGCCCTAGGGAGGAGGTTATATGTAGATCCTTGTAATCGGTTCCCCATTTTCACCCCACCCTCCCTCCACCGTCCTGGTATTGCCACTCACACCACTGGTCCTAAAGGGATCATCCGTCTTGGATTCCCTGTATTTCCAGTTCTTATCTGCACCAGTGTACATCCTTTGGTCTAGCCAGATTTGCAAGGTAGAATTGGGATCATGATAATGGGGGGAGGAAGCATTTAGGGCCTAGAGGAAAGTCGTAGGTTTCATTGTTGAGTATTTTTTATTTTTTGGACCCAGTTGTCATATATATCTCTATCTCTCTATCTCTCTATCTATCTCTCTATCTATCTATCTATCTATCTCTCTATCTATCTATCTATCTATCTATCTATCTATCTATCTGTCTATCTATCTTTTCATCTATCTATCTATATAACACAATTGTCTTTTTTCCCCTCTTAGTTACTAAAATGGTTTCAGCTTTAGCCATGGAGAACTCATTCCAGTTAACCCCTGATGACATACTCCCATCTTTCTTTTAGATCTTTTAAAATTTAATGGCACTGAAAGACTACAAGATGTTCCAGACTTATCTCATATTTTCTCTGCCCCAGGCTTAAAATTGGCCATTTCTCCAAGGAGACCTGGTTCTTTTTATTGGAGAATGGTATTTAGCAACCAAGATCTGAACATTAGATATTCTCATTGCCTTGGGATATCATAGTTTCTAGGAACTATCAGAGTAAACCTAAGAAGCCATGACAATTAATAAGGAATGCATCCATGGTACATAGCTAAGATGGCCCCATTTACTGATATTCATAGTCTGTGTACTCTCCTGCTTCGAAGTACCTTGATTCTAACCAACTTAAAAAAAAAGCCTCAACATATCACTTCCATGATTAGCCTACAGAAAACTGTTAACTTTCATTGCTAAGTGTCTCTCTTTTGCTGGCTTTATTGAAGCAAAACAATCATACTGAAAGCTACCTCACAGGAAAACACACAGCAAAGAACTGAGGGTGCATGCCTCTGATAGCCAACGAGGAACCCAGGCTCTCCACTCAGTGGACTACAGAAAGAAAGGAATCTTGTTCATAGTTCTGGGAGCCTGGAAGCCAATCCCT
Source organism: Echinops telfairi (assembly GCF_000313985.2). Taxonomy (NCBI): domain Eukaryota; kingdom Metazoa; phylum Chordata; class Mammalia; order Afrosoricida; family Tenrecidae; genus Echinops; species Echinops telfairi. The sequence goes on along the minus strand of NW_022103916.1, from coordinate 4,542,807 downwards.
CCCAATCCCTTTCAGATGAGTCCTCAACCTTGGCCCACACCTTCAGAGATGGCACCCTGGTGAGAAATAGAGGACTGAAATAGAGGACTCAGCTAAACTGTCTTATTTGTGATTCTCAAAACCTGGGTGATACCTATGTTGTGAGCAACTAAGTTTGTGGTAATCAGTTACAGGTAAACTAATCCTAGAACAACAAAAAAGACTGAATGAAAACAGTGAAATCCAAATAAAGTTTGATGTTGATATTGTGTCAAATGCTATTTTCTTGGCATTGATAACGCTACTATGGCTTTATGTTTTATGTAAGATGTGAACATTAGGGGAAACTGGTTGATGGGCAGAGCCCTGTGACACTGCCTGGTAAGCACTGGACTGCTAATCACAAGGTTGGCGGTTTGTGGTTCAAACTCACCAGTTGCTCTGGAGAAAGCTGAAGCTGGCTGCTCCCGTGGAGATGTGCAACTTGGGAAGCCCTGTGTAGGGCCCTTATGAGGCAGAATGTACCCGATGGAGGTGGGTTTGTTTTTGTTTGGGGTAATGGGTGTGGGAACTCATTAAATGTCCAACTCTTCTGTAAATTGAAAATTGCTCGAGAACAAAAAGATAAATAATACTGGACATTACCTATTAGAGAGCATAGCAAATGTGAGGAGAATAAAAGAAAAAAGGAAGCCACCAGTCTAGCGCTGGAGACCCTGAGCAGCAGGCTTTAGGGAAGTAGCAGTAGTGACAAGTTAGCAATGGGCAGTCGATGGGATCCAAGCCCTCAGGGGGGTCAGTGTCTGGTCCTTTCTCGGGGGTCACAGTCTGATTGAGGGTTCCAGGAATATTGTTTTTCTCAGCCTTCAAGATTCTTTCCTGTGTTCACTTCCCACACATGTTCCCTGAAGATGACAGCTCCACAAGCAACTTGCTTGCCCCTTCCTCTACCTTTAAGGTACAAGGTCTGCCATTTCCACCATCTGGGAACCCCTGCAATTGCTGCCAGTTGTTATCTATCCGTTTTAAAAGTAAACTTTCACGAACATCTCCTGCTCCGTCTTTGCAGTGGCGATTGTTCACATCAGAGCCTTGACTTACCTAACTTTACAGGTTAGCACTTTCCTTGTTTACTAGCTGTGCATTTTCTGAACTTACTTCAATCGCAGGCCACGTCTGGACACTTAAGACGGGCATTAAACTCGCCACCTCATGATTAATATACATCAGCTAACTGAGTTTGGTGAAACACTTTTAGTAGTTAATGACTTGTTTTAAAGTACCAACTACTCCTTTTTACAAGTTGCTTTTCTCAAGGCCTCTTGTATGGGGTAAGGTGCTCACTGCATAGTTGAAAACAAGGACAGGAGACGTTTTGCCAAAGTAAAAAGCGCATCAAACACGCCTACCATTTATTGTTTTAATCACAAAGCTACAGACTTCTCATTATACCCTCTTGGGGCCTAGGCCCAGCTGATAACCTTGGGTGTATGTGGTGAAAGAAGTGGGGTGGAGGGGTATGTTTCTTGATAACTCTGATTGAGGGGGTGGATTCCACCAAATGGAGAATTGGGTGGGGGCCAGAAGTTGGGGATGAGAAGGGTGGGAATCGTTCCCCCACTCCTTATCATTTTCCAAAAAGATATCCCTCAAGGAAGGGGGGCAGAAATCTGCCCCAGGGTCAGGACCTAACAATAATCTAGCAATGTCAGTCCACGAGATTTCAAGGTCTGTCCTCTTCTCCAATAGGTTAGGTTGGGCTGGTCCCAGGTTAACGTGGGGGAGCTCTAAGGACCACTGCTTCTTAACGTGGGATGCTTGGATGGGATGTTGCTAAGAAAAGAGGGGAGGGCTGTGACCTACATGTGAGGTGGCCTGATCTTACTGATTCCTTCTTGCCTGAAGTACCTGTGCTGTGCTGTTCCAGTATACAAGGGATAGACCTGTCTGACTCAATTTCTAGAAGGTAGGAACAGAGTTCCCAGGAGAAGAGGAGAGCGCTTCAGCCTTACTTCTTTCTTTGCCTGAGCGGGGGGGTGGGGGGGTGGGGGTGGAGGTGTCATGGGGAAAGCGCTAGTCCCAGGGGTAGACCTCCATCATTTTTCATTCTTCCTCTTGGACTGGTGATTACAAGAGAAGCAACGGAGTAGCATCCTGAGACTATCTCCCAGGAGGCCTGGCTAGGGCTGTTCCTGGGGGGTAGGGGCAGGATCTCATCCTGTCTCCCTCCCTCATCTGGGCCAGCCAGGGCAGATCCGATGGGGTACGTGGACACCATCAAGTCTGAAATAACGGTGCTGGGCTGTTCCTTTTGGGGAAGGGCTAGGACTTCACCTGACTCCTCCACTTGGCCTGCTCAGAGGTGGAGCCTGATCTCCTCTCTGCTTCCCCCAGAAAACCTGGGCAGGGCAGTCTCATGAAGGGGTGGGGGCAAAGGCAGGGCCTCATCCTGCTTGGTTGGTCCTCCTTTCCTGGGTAGGAAAACTTCAGGGCAGGGGAGAGGCCTGATCAGGACTCTTCCTCCATGCTGAAGCTGCTGCGGCGGCTGCTGGCCTTGGACACAGCAGGGGACACTGAAGAGAGCAGGGGGTCAGATGCAGCCCGAAGTGGGGACAGTGTGCCTCCCGCCAGGCCCCCCACTATATTTTCCTCCTCCTCCTCCATCAGAATGTCCTCCAACCCGAGGTGGAAGGGTCCCCCCAGGTCCCCCAGGTGGTCGCTGGAAAAGTGCAGGTCCAGAAGGGCATCCGAGGGTGGCGCGGGGGGCTGCTGATGGGGTGCATTCGGGGCAGGTGCCCCCGCCACATGAAATGTGCCTGGTTGGCCCTCCTCTTCAACATCCAGCTGCTCTGGTTTGAGGCTATCAGAAACGGAAGTTGTGGCCATGGAGAGTAGCCCTGGAGCGGGTGGTACTGGCAGACCATGGATCTGAGCCTGTAGTTCTAGCTCCTGCAAAAGAGTAAGGGGTGCGAAGCCAGAGAAGATGGGATTCGGCATCCCTCAGAGGTAGGAGTGTAATGGTTAAAGATAGGCTTCCTGGGTTCAATTCTGCCATTGCTACCCACTACTTGTCCAAATTTAGGCAAGACACTTAATATCCATAAGCCTGTTTCCCAATTTGTAAAATGGGTATGATAATACACCTTCTCGCACAAGTGGTTGTAAGGACTAAATGAATTAATGCGTGTAAAACTCTTGTTACTGTGCACGGCCCAAGAAAAATGCTTTAAAATGAGTTAATATTTTTAATTATTCTGGTTGCTGTTATGATCATTACTTAGCAGCAGCATATGAGTCAGGGAAGCCGGGGATCCCCCCAGTATGCTAGAAGAGAAATTCAGGTCTGTCTTTCTCTGCCTGCCTGCCTTGCCCAGATCAACATCTCCTCCCTCCAGACCTGAATTCGGAGCTGCAGGCTCCGATTGGCCTGCTCCAGGGATCGCTGCCGGCTCTCCAGGTCCTTGGAACGCTGTTGCTCCTTCTGCAACTTGCGGATATAATCCACAGAGGCCTTCAGGATGGTGCCCTTGTTCCAGCGCATCTCCCTGTGTAGCCCGAAGGGGACGAAAGAGGCAGTGTTGCACATGGCCTTTCTCGGGAGGGAACCACATCAGGTAGGTAGACCCCACCACTACATGCCTAGAATTGAGGTAGGGGTACATCAAGGACATAAAATGCGCAGATGGGAATATCCTGCCTGGAACCTTCCAATGGTGCCCACAATACCCCAGACCCAAGATTACCCCCTCTGCCCTAACCTCAACCTCGGACAGCTCACCTGTTACCTAACCAAACCCAAATCAGTGGCCGTTGAATCAGTTCCAACTTATGATGATCCCGTGTGTGTCAGAGTAGAACTGCGCTCCATGGGGTTTTCAATGGTTGATTTTTTCAGTAGATGACCAAGCCTTTCTTGGGAGGTACTTTTGGATAGATTGCGGAGCACTTTAACTGTTTATGCCATCTACGGAATCCACCACTTGCCTCCCTCCCTCTAATTCACCTCAGGATGGCCACACTGGTCTCGCAGTGTTCTTTCAACATGAAAAAGAATTCTCATCTCAGGGTCTCTGTTCTGGTTCCGCCCTTTACTTGGAACACTCTTTCCCCAGATATTCCTATGGCTCCCTGCCTTTCATCCTTTATTCAACTGCTTCCTTGTCATCACTTGAGGCTTGCCCTGTCCCATGCTCCTCATCCCAAATGATAACCCTCCTGTTCTGGATTGAACAATGTCTACCCACCCCCACCTCACCCCCCAAAAAAGGGATTTGTTGAAGTCCTTTCCCCCATTCCTGTGAACATGACTTTGTTTGGACATAGAGTCTTTGACAGTGTTATCAGTTACCACGCTGGGTCCTGATTCAATAGGAACGACTCTTTATAAAAAGAGAAGGCGCAGAGAGACACAGGGGAAAGACAGCCAGGTGAAGATGCACTGATACACCAAGGAATGCCTTGAGCTACCTGAAACCCGGAGAGACAAGGAGGAGCCTTTACAGAAATCACGATAATGCTAATAGCCTGAATTTCAACTACCAGTCTCTAAATCTGGAAGACAAATGTCTAATTGTATAAGCTACCCAGTTTGTGGTATTTTCTTACAGGAACCTTAGGAAATGAATACAGATTTTGGTACCGAAGTGAGGTGCTGCTATAACAAATACCTAAAAGAAGTGGCTTTAGAATTGGGTAATGGTTAGAGGCAAGAAGAATTTTGAAGTACTCGGTAGCAACTGCCTAAACAGCTTGGAGGTTGTTGGTAGAACAGGGAAGCTGATTCTAATGAGGTATCAGATATAATTGAAGAGGGCTGTGGGGAAAGCTTCTGTCATCAAGAACAGAATGTCGCTGGAAATATGGACATTAAATGTGCTTCTGGTAAAACCTTAAAGGAACGAATGGACATGTTATTAGATAATGGAGGAAAGGGGATCTTTGTTATAAAGTGGGCAAGGACTGGGCTTTGTTTTGTGTTTGAGTGTTTTCTGGAAAACGGAACCTGAAAATTTAGCACATTCTCAGCTTATCTGTATTGTAAAACTAGAGAAAGCGTGTTCTGGAAAGAGCACCAAGGGTGTGGGTGGACAAACATTTGCTAAAGAGCTCCAATCAACCATCTCAGGCAGCTTAGACTGAAGGGAACAAAATTAAGCAGCGCTATTAGATTACTGGGATCCTCAGAAAAAGAAAAAAAGAAAAACCTAAAACGCCACTCACACTCAGTGCTGTGGAGTCCATGCTATCCCTACAGGGGCAGAGTAGAACAACCCCTGTGAGTTTCTGAGACTTCAACTCTTTACAGAAGTAACAACCCTCAACTTTCTCCCTCGGAGCAGCTGGTGGTTTCAAGCTGCTGACCTTGCGGACCACAGCCAAATGCATGGCCACTGCAGCTGCTTGCCCAAGGAAAGGGAAAGGTAATATTTACAATCCTTATAGCATCGTGATACACAGGGGCTTGAAAAGTGGTGGAAAATGGAATGAAAAGACAATGGAAGTGTCCCATGAAATTTGGAAGCCCTTTGATATTTTGGAAGCATAAACTTGTGCTCTAAGATTCACAGATCCACCAATGGGATGGAGAGGAGTCTTGCCCTAATAGCCAGAGTTGCACATCCGTGACTGATTCAGATGATAAGATTTTGGACTTACGAATGAATATGAATATAGTTTGCATTTGGAAAGGACCTGAACATTTTTTGGGTGGCGGTGCGGCAGAGGATAGACTGACTGTTAGGGATCAAGTGTCCTCTCCCCAAAATATGTTGCTGTCCCAACTTCTGGTTCTATGGACATGACCTTGTTTAGAAACAGGGTCTTGAAATTGTTGCCGGTTAACACGAGGTGAACAATGCATCTCCACAGCAAAGAACATTTGGGGGCTACCAGAAGCTGAGAAGAGACTTCCCCAGAACTGTGAGACAATACATTTCGGTTCTTTAAGGCACCTACCTTGTAAAATTTTGGAAACTAATTTACCTCCCCGATATGTCCCTAATATGTATCACTTCCTTTCTTGACTCTTCTCTATACTAATTCTCTCAACATCTCATGAATTTTACTTATTTATCTTTCTTGCTGTCGGCTTGCCTTTACAAGGCCAGGGGTTTTGGTCTGTTTTGCACCCTTTGTTATCTGCAGGGTCTAGAATAGGGCTTAACACAAAGCAAAAGCTCAATAAATTCTTCAACAAATAAACAACCCAAACGAATACACTGTCACTGAGGCAATTCCAACTCACAGCAGCCCTATAGGACGGAGTACAAACTGTCCCACGTTTCCCCCACGCAGCGGGACGGTGGCTTTGCATAGCCAATCTTTAGGTTAGCAGCCAATTGTTTTACCACGACGCCACTAAGGCTCCTTTCAATCAATAAAGAACGTACTAAATAAATAAGAAACCAAGTGCATCATATCAAATGTGGACCGCATGAGCCACATGATCATGCACTTAACATTTTAGTTGGAGACAATGAGGGGCTACAACTCGGCTGAGGGGGAGGCAAGCTGGGTGAGAAAGGCCCACCTAGGAAACAATTTGGAGGAACAAGATCCCTAGTCCACACCCCCACTGGTCTGCTATTCCCAGTAGCCCAGACTTACGGGTCACTGGACTTGGGGATGAGGGTGCCCAGTTCCTTGATCCTGTCGTTAATGTTGAATCGCCTGCGACGTTCGACTTTGATGAAGGGGGGAGAAAAAGAGTGGGAATGAGTCATCAAGAAGTGCAGGTGGGAGGAGAGAAATGGGGGATTGAGGAGGCTCTTGTCGGAAAGGGGCTCTCCAGAAGGGGGTGGAGGGGTTCCGAGGAAGGCAGGGCTGCACAAGCTCTCTCACTTACTTAGATTGTGATTGTCTTTCTTCTGCCGTTCTTTCAAAAGGGCTTTTGCCTCCGTTTCTGGAAGAGAGTGCGGGGTGGTCAGGGCCTCTGGGTGTAGGAAAGAGGGGAACGTGGACAGCTGCTGAGGTAGGGTTTGGTGGACAAAGGCAAGAGGAAGTGACTTAAAAAAAAAGTGCTAGTCTTTACTGTTTTGTCAAAGCCCAGATGACATGCCAGTTGTTAAAAACCAAGATGAGAGGCTAGGAGAGGAAGTGGGCTTAACAGCAGGACCGAGGGCCATGTGGAAAAAGAGCGCTCACAGCTACTTTCTGTCTGATTAAACTACTTCTAATGCAACCAGGCCCACTCGTACACCTGATAGACATGGCGCTCACCTCGGGGTACATGGTGGGCTTATGGTGCCGTGACCCTGGAACTCACCAGAGATCTCCCGTTTGATGTTAGGTAGCTCAGCTGGGCAGGAGTTGCTGACAGTGATGGCTGGTGTGGCCACATTCTGATTACTGTACACATCTAGAAGATTCCCTGACACAGGCAACTGGGAATAGGAGGAAAGAGAAACAATCAGTTGGAACATACCCCAGGTCACTCCCTTCCTCAGAACCAGGTTCCTGACACCCTCCACAATCCCAAAGAGGGGACCTACTAACCCAGGGATTGGCTGGCTTAGCAAAGAAACTCTACTTTTTCCCTCAAGGGAAACAAGGCAGTCCAACAGGGAAAAGTGGACCTACTATGATTTTCCAGGGAATGGACCTGTCTGGTTTGCTCATCACCGCCACCCCACCACAACCTCTCAGCGACCTCTAACAGTCCTCTCCTAAACCTCAGGATTGGCTCTGTGGAGAAATGTTGGAAAACCAATATTCTTAGGTTTGTCTGTCTTTGCTCCGATGCAACATTAGCTACTCCCAGGCCTACATTACAATACAGCGTTTTCAGAATACTTTGACCCAATCTGCTTAGACCTTGATCAAAGCAATATTCCACCCAAAATCTGGCCTCCTGCAGTGTTCCAACGCAACCTCCAGTCTTTTGCTGTGATCATTAGGTGTATGGTGTGTGGGCTCATGCTGTCCTGACTCTGGGTCAGACTTTAATGCCTCCGGGCACAGTTTGAGCTGAGGTTTTCTTTTCCACCTACTCAAGTGGAACTGCTGTTAGGTCTGCTTGGAGAATTTCCTCTCCTTTGTACTTTCTTGCGTATACTCCCAAGATAGCTCCTCACACTGACTCAGCATACTTAATCCCACTTCTGGATGCAAACCCCCCTCCCAGTTCTGATCAACGGGTACCATTTTCATATCTGCTTCTATCCTCTTGATAAACTGGGGGTGGGGGGGAGGGAACCAAAGTTACAGCTACATATGTTCCAAAGCAAGTTATGAGCTTCTTGGAATGTTCTAAAATCAGGATGTTGCTATTTTTTTAATGAATCATTTTAGTGGGGGCTCTTACAGCTCTTATAACAATTGATATGTTGATTGTATCAAGCACATTTGTACATATGTTGCCATCATCATTTCTAAGACATTTTCTTGCTACTTGAGCCCTTGGGATCAGCTCCTCTTTCCCCCCCTCCCTCCCCCATCCCTATGAACCCTTGATAATTTAGAAATTATTTTTATTTTCATATCTGCTGTCTCCCCTCACCCACATTTCTGTTGTTCATCTCCATGCGGGGGGAGTGTTATACGTTGATCATTGCGATCAATTCCCCCTTTCTCCCTCCTCCTTCCCCCCACCCTCATGGTATCGCTACTCTCAATAACTATATCTCGATACATCCCTTGTTCTACAAAGTTTTATCAACTCTCTAAAAGTATCCAACCTTGTGGTACAAGCCATGGCAAGTTCCTTAGTATAGTTCAACCACTTGTTATATCCCATACCATGTTTTGAGACTTGTAATGTTCCCATCTACATAGTCTAAGTATGTCTAAGTGATCTGGATTCTTGAGTACATTCAAACTGCTACAGGATTCCCACTTCTTGGTACCTCCCAAGTTCTTTGGGACACCTGAATATTTCCATGAACTCTCCACCTTGTATATATCACCCTCTATAAGGAGGCCTATCTCTTGATACAGTTCAATGCCAAGTCCAAGAGCACTGGGAGGCCCCATTCTTTTCATAAGGGCTTATCCTCAGTACAATCCAAAGCAAGGGTCTATCTATACATGAGCAGCAGTAAATGAGGTCTCCGTGATAAAAGGATACCCTACTTTTCAGACTAAGCCCGTGTCTTGGGGGCTCACCGTGCTGGGGAGCTGCAAGGCTGCAGTGCCTCCAGGCAAGTAACCGAGCATCTCATCATTGTAACTGGATTCCAGGCTGATGATCTCATCAATGACATCATCGATCTGGGGGAAAATGGAAATAGGGATTAGAAGATATTGAGGGAAGAGTAGGGAAGGAAGGAGGGAAGGAGGGTTTTCTAAGGCTACTCACTTCCTTCTCTGAGCTGGAGCCTATGGTGAGCAGTGCCATGGGGCTGTTGGGAGCGCTGCCTGCAGGGCCAGTAGCATGCACAGCCTCAGGGGCAGGGTGCGGCTGGGCACTCGTGGGCCCGGGTGGTGGGTTGAGGGCCTGGGAGGCCAGCTTGGGTCCAAGTGTGGTAGACAGGTACTGTTTCACTTGTTGTCGGCGTGCCTGCTGTAGGTGGTAGCGTGTTGGGTTTTCCAGATGAGTCTGCACCTGAGGGATCAGGGGGAGGGGCAAAGTAGAACAAACCTCAGAGGGACAACTCTGAGCCTCCACCTGACCCCCACATTTCCCGTGTCCCCAGTTTCTCCTAAGATCTAGAGTCCTTTCTCAGAAATCTCTCACTCCCAAGAACCATCCATGGAGTACTCTCAGTGCCAAAAGAACTCTTAATATATCACACATGAGGGGCTTCCGCCAAAGTCACGGAAAAGTTCAAAGTCCTTTCATTCAGTCCTTGCACAATTGTTGAAGCCCCATGTACAAGCAGCTCTTCCTACAGCCACGTCACAGACCTCCAGACCCATTCGGAGGGTTCACAACCCTTCATGGTTCCCCAAGACATCTTCACGGCCTCAAGAACCCCTCCGGACCTGACAGGAACCCCTTAGGAATTCTAGCCACAATAGGACATGAGCGCAATCCATTTGTAGCAGGGCCTCAGCTCGCCCTTAGAGACCCTAGGGCCTTACCCCAAAGCCAGGAGAGTTCCCAGACCACCCCCAGCCACTCAGTCTCCAAGAGACCCTTCCCATGGTCTCCAGATCTCACCTTACCTTGAGTACCTCCCTGGGCACCTGAGCAGGGGGAGGGCGACTCAATGTGTGGCCCCCAGCAGAGACACCAACCACAGAAATGGCAGGAGAGGCAGGTGCAGGGCTGGGGAAGGGAGCGGCAGCAGCCTGTTCCCGCCGCTCACGCCTCTCCTGCTCCTGGGCTTGGGCCCGCATTAGCTGCTGACGCAGCAAGACCCTTGAAGATGATGACGATGACATGGCAGGGGTCCTGGAGCCCCCTGCAGAAGACGATGCAGAGAGTGTCGCTGGAGTGGCTGGTGTGGCCTGTAGTGATATTGGGAGGCTGTGGATGGGAAATATGGGGCCACAGGTAAGCTAAAAATCTCAGCCCAAGCCTAAGGAGTCATACATAGGGTTATGGAAAAGACAAGACCCAGGCTTGTTTGCTGTCTTGGAAGGCTATAGTATAGTGGTGGGGACACATAGGGAGCAGACCAGGTCCCAGCCCTCAGTTCTTAGAGGTGGGCCCCGGATTTTGGTCTGTTCACATACGGAGGGAGGATGTCCTTGCTCAGCTCTGGGTGAGTGGGTTTATCCTATTTGAAGACAAGTCGAAGGAAGCAAGATTGGGCCTGTACCTGTAGAATGTTGGTCCCGAAGAGTTCTTTTTTAATCATTTTATTGGGGGCTCGTACAGTTCTTATCACAATCCATCCATACATCCATCCATTGTGTCAAGCACATTTGTACATTTGTTGCCATCATCATTCTCAAAACAGTTGCTTTCTACTTGAGCCCTTAATATCAGCTCCTCATTTTCCCCCCTCCCTTCCCGTTCCCCCCTCCCTCATGAACCCTTCATAATTCATACATTATTATTGTTTTGTCATATCTTACACTGCCCGACATCTCCCTTCACCCACTTTTCTGTTGTGTGTCCCCCAGGGAAGAGGTTATATGTAGATCCTTGTAATCTGTTCCCCCTTTCTACCCCACCTTCCCTCCACCACCCCCTGGTATCGCCACTCTCACCACTGGTCCTGAAGGGGTCATCTGTCCTGGATTCCCTGTGTTTCCAGTTCCTATCTGTACCAGTGTACATCCTCTGGTCTAGCCAGATTTGTATGGTAGAATTGGGATCATGACAGTGGGGGGAGGAAGCATTTAAGAACTAGAGGAAAGTTGCATGTTTCATCGTTGCTACCCTGCACGAAGAGTTCTTAAATCCAATTTAGGGCATTTGTTATGCCCAGAATTCTTGGAATGGGCATCAGGGGAAGCCCTGGGGCAGTGGTTCTCAACCTTCCTAATGCCGCAACCCTTTAATACAGTTCTTTGTGTTGTGGTGACCCCCCCACCAACCATAAAATTATTTTCGTTACTATTTCATAACTGTCATTTTTCCACTGTTATGAATCGGGCGACCCCTGTGAAAGGGTTATTCAACTCCCAAAGGGGTCGTGACCCACAGGTTGAGAACCACTGCCCTAAGGTCCTCTGGTTCCCCTCTCTGGGGCTCTAGTCCCAGAGGCTGCTAGTCAGTCTTGAATATCGGAGATTTCACAATCCTCTTTTCCTGCCCCTCTTCCAGGTCCCCTCCCCTCTCTTAGAGTTCAGGCCCCATGACTCAGCACATTTAGACTTCCAAAGCAAGGGGAATGAAGAAGGCAGCAGGGCTTCCTCAAGAGTGGGGGTGGGGGTGTTTGTTGAGTGTGGGAGGAGACTGAGCAGATGTTGTGGGTATAGGCTCTGCCCACCTGGGCCAAGTACTAGAATAGGCCCCGCCCAGTCCCTGAACACCTTAGGTGAGAAAACACTTGCACATGAATGTGTGCTCAGGTAGGAGATTGGGGCAGGGGTCTGGTAGAGATACCCGGGAAGGCATCTTAGGTTGGCTACCTGCTTTCCAGCATAAAATGCTCTTTCTAGCTTCTGTTTTCCCGGCTGAAAAAGGCAGGCTGGTGGGAGAATGGGCTGGACTGGTGTTAAGGGCCTGTGATTGTCAAGAGGGGACTGGTGGGCAGATGAACTGGAGGGAGTCCAACAGACAGTGAGTGGCTTACCTTGAGTGGAGGGGTAGGGGCTGGCTTTTGAGTTCGTAGAAGTTGTCAGGATCGAGGATGTTTTCTAATTCGATGTCAGCGACAATTCCAGATTCCGGAAGCAAAGAGTTCAGGCTGATGGGGAAGGTAGGAGTGATGGTCAGTGGTCAGAGAGACAGATAAGTAAGGGACGAGACAAGGGAACAGAGTGTACCCTCACAGTGGGCCACCCCACTTGGTACCATCACCAGGAATTCCCACATCCTCTCTCTTCACTCCCACATGCTCTGTATCACCCATCACCCCTTAATATTCAAAATAAAAAAGAATATCTGGATCACCCCCTCACACACACACACCCCATACTAACAATCACATGTAATAGGAACCTAGGTTTTAATTCAATAGAAATTCAGAATTTAGGAACTATGATTCATTTTACAGGATTCCGGACTTTGCATTCAGAACTCTCCCAGCCCCCACACATCCTACCACTTTCCTGATAGCTCAACATGAGCCCACGTTTGTGCCCCCCCCCACACAACATGTAGGGATGTCCTCCTGCATAACAGTCTATTGTAGCAACAAACAAACCCCCCCCCAAAAAAACCCTCAAAAAACAAAAACGGAATTCATCACAAAGAGGACTAAGGGCTGATTCACTCAAAATAAGGGTCAACTGCTTTGCAAAAATGCTTTCCTCCCCAGCCCCAGCCCGAGTGTATGGGACGCCAACACATACCCCAATCCAAAATGGAAATAGCAAAGGCTCCCCTCGCTCCAAGTGCCTGCATTGCCAAGAGGGAGAATTTGAATGGGTGATCCACTTTATAGGAGCATTCTTTTCTCAGTGGGAGGAGTCTTCCCAGCCCTCTCAGGGTTTTTTTTTTTTTTTTTGAGAGATCAACACACACACCAACACCAAGACCCACTGACACAAAATAAGAAGCCACATACATCCCTCCCTTTCAACTATCCCATGGCTGTGATGATCAATATACAGAAAGGCTCCTACTTAGCCTTCAATGTTGGGCATGAGAAATCTAGTTGTGAGTGTATGTACACACACGTTCACATGTGGATATACACAGCTTTAAATGCAAAGATTTTGAACCCTGAGAAATTGCAGAAATTGACAAGAATTCTTTCTCCCCTCCCCAAGGATCTGCCTGCCTTCCTCTTACCCTCAAATGGGGCCCTAAAACCACCCAGGAAGTTGGGAAGAGGAAGCCCAAGGAGCTGCTGAGTTCAGCACAAACCCCAGCAGAAAATAGTCAAAGCCCCCTCCCAGGCTCACACATTCTTTTCACAGACGTTGGAAAAGATGGGCGCTGCTGTGTGGGTAAGGATGCAGGCAGGGAGGGCTAGGGCTCCCAAGACGGTGGGTGGTGGATGGAAGTGAGGATAAGAAGAGGACCCACCCAAGGAAGGATGGTACAATCAGTGTTCATTTCTGCTCTAGGGAAAGATTCGAGATTATAGCCAGTGGCTGAGAGTGGTCAACTGAGAGGTCAAAATGAAAAAGAACAGGGATTGAGGAGAGGGATAGAGGGGAGGGCCCTAGGGCTGCCAAAGAGGCTAGGTCTGGTGGGGCCAGGAACAAGAAAGACCCTCCTCTGGTTCCCAAATAAGGTCTGAGTTCCGAGGCAGCACTAGCTTCATCCCCTATATGTACCTGCCTCCAAATCTGTCTTTAATGAGCTTCTGGTAGGGGACTTTACTCTACTACCTCTGGGATCTAACCCAGCTTGTGGGGGGCGGGGGGGGGGGCAGAGGGTTAGGGGATGTCCTGGTGATTGTTGCTTTTCTTGTGCACACAAACATAACACACACAAGGCTGGTCTCTGCAGCATACCGGAGATACCCCACATCTGGCCAGACTACTATGATCCCCAAACACTGCCTGCCACAACAAGCCACCGGCAGTCACCAAGCTCCAGGACCACTACTGTTAAGGGAATCCTGGAATCCCTTTCCTTTGGAATAGAATAGGAAAGAGATTCCAGGGCTCCCTTAAAATCAGTGTCGCACCTGATAATGTCCCCTTAAATGCATCCTTGACTCAAACCCCTGGCCCTGGAGTCCATTCTGACTCATAGCGACCCTATAAGGACAGAATCGACCGGTTTCATAGGGTTTCCAAGGAATTACATCTTTATAGAAGCATACAAGTCATATTTTCCTTGAGGGGCTGTTGGTGGATTCAAGCTACAGACCTTTAGGTTAGCAACCGGGCGGTTCAGGGAACCCAAATTCAGCCTCACCAGGATCTCCTCAAGTTGGGCTATCCCAGGCCAGTTTCAGAGCAGCCAATCACCAGAATCTATCCCTCCAGACCCAGTCAAGGGTCCCCCCACTGTGGCCCAGGTCCCTCCAATGCACTCCCCCGACTCCTTTAAACCTCAGTCCAAGCAGCCACCGCCGCCGAATCCCTTTGAGTGACCCCCCACCCCCACCCCAAGACGGGGCGCCCAACGTCCTCCAAGCCTAGGCCGAAGCTCTGTAGCCCTTACATCGGGCCCAGAGGAACCCCAACAAGCACTCCCAGCCCCAGGCGGCCCCGCACCTGAGCAGCTGAGCGGAGTCGGCCGACCTGCGGTCTTCCAACAGCACAAACACGGCTCGAGGGCCCTCTGCGCTGGTCTCTACACCGTCCCGGGTTGGCTCGGCTGCATGAGACATGACGCCCGGCACCGGGCGAGCCCTGCCATGCAGGTCGGGCCTCGGCCCGGTCCCCCTAACAAAATAAGAGTCCCCCTCCCCCCAGCTCGCTACCGCCTCCTCCCCAGCTAAGCCATGGAGCGAGCTCTGCGCGGGGCGGCGGCGTCGGGGAGATGGGATGGGCCGTGAGTCATCCCCCGCCCTGGACTGACCGACCCCCCCACCCCACCACCTAACCCCAGACGACCGCCTTCCTCCCCCTTGTCCTCTCCCCCTCCCTGCGCTGTGGAAACTCCACAGGAAGTGACCGCACTGGAGTGACAGCTCGTCTGTTTCCACCCTTGTAGGCTGTTGCCAATCGCTGTCCGGTGCTAGAGGCCCCGCCCTAAACCACGCCTCCAGAGCCGAGGGAAAACTAGATTCTTCCCACCTTCATTCCAAGAAGGCTGAAGGGGCATGTGGGCCACGCCCTCAAAGGCGGAGGCACAGCCACTCAGGATAATTGAGTCGAGGTACGCCTCCAGGTTTGCGTAACTTTCTGAGCCACGCCTCCTCTCAATTTTTTTCCCCCCGGCAAGCTAAGAGTAAGGCGCCTCGGTGCCTGCGCACTGGAGGCTCGTCTGGACCGGGGGCTCCGCGCTTCCAGTGGCAGAACCGCGCCCTCTCTTGGCCAATATTCGTAATTTCGGCCTCCAGACTGCGTCCCAACCCAGCGGCCGTCCTCAGCCAGAGTCTGCACTACAAGGCTCGAAAGAACCCCGCCCCATCAATACTTGCTGCCCATCAACTCAGCGGGTCTTCCCACGGACTCTGCCTATTCTCTGCCATCTACAGCAACTTCGTAAAATAACATAGAAAACCAAACTCACTGCCGACTCAGTGACCCTATAGAGCTGCCCCTGTGAGTTTCCGAGACGGGAACTCTTCACGGGAGTCTCAAGTCCTGTTTTTCTCCCGTGAAGCGGCTGGTAGTTTCGAACTGCTAACCTGGGGGTTAGTGACCCACTTTGTAGCTGCTCAGTAAACCCTTGACGGATGAATGACTGCACAGATGGGAATTAGAGCTGGCTCTTTCCATGAGTGACTTCTGCAGTCACTGGAGTTGGGATATGGGCAGAAGACTTTCCCGAGCCACTCTACAGGTCTCTGTTTTCCAAGCTTATAAAATGGGAGTCAGAATACCTCTCTGGCAGGGCTGTTAGAAAGATTAGAGATAACGAGTGAAAAGTGCTAGAAGGTTGTCAGGATACAATACTATCTCCAAAAATGCATTAATTCACTCGTTTCTTCACTGATTAAACAAATGCTTGTTGAGCACTTCTGTGGGCCAGGTACATGGAAGCCGGTTTGCACATAGTGGCAGGTATCACCCGTAACTTCCCAAGGACTCATTCATCGGCTGGACCTCCAAGAACGTTACTGACGCCAATTTGCCTTACACCATTATGTAATAATAACTTTGTTTCCCAGGTGGCATAATGGTTCCGCGTTGTACTGCGATCCTAAAGGTCAGCAGTTCCAGACCACCAGCCACTCTGTGGGAGGCAGATGAGGCTTTCTACTCCCATAAAGTTGTCACCATGAAACATACAACTTTCCTTTAGTTCTTTAATGCGTCGTCCCCCCCACCCAACACTATCATGACCCCAATTCTACTCAACAAATCCGGCTAGGCAAGAGCAGGTACACCGAGATAAGAGCTGGAAACACAGGGAATCCAGGACAGATAAACCCCTCAGGACCAATAATGAGAGTAGCCATATTAGGAGGGAAGGGGAAGGTGGGGGTGGGGAGAGGGGGAATCGATCACAATGATCTACCTATAACCCCCTCCCAGGGGGATGGACAACAGAAAAGCGGGTGAAGGGAGACATCGGTCAGTGTAAGACATGAAAAAATAATTTATAAATTATCAAGGGTTCAGGAGGGAGGGAGGGTAGTGGAGGGAGGGAAAAAAATGAGCGCCAAGGGCTTAAGTAGAAAGAAAATGGTTTTAAAAAAAATCACTTTATTGGGGGCTCATACAACTCTTATCACAATCCATACATACATCAATTGTGTAAAGCACATTTGTACATTCGTTGCCCTCATCATTCTCAAAACATTTGCTCTCCACTTAAGCCCTTGGCATCAGCTCATTTTCCCCCTCCCTCCCTGCTTCCCTCTCCCTCATGAGCCCTTGATAATTTATAAATTATTATTTTATCATATCTTACACTGTCCGACGTCTCCCTTCACCCACTTTTCTATTGTCCACCCCCCAGGGAGGAGGTTATATGTAGACCCCTGTAATCAGTTCCCCCTTTCCACCCCACCCTCCCTCTACCCTCCCGGTATCCCCACTCTCACCACTGGTCCTGAAGGGATCATCCACCCTAGATTCCCTGTGTTTCCAGTTCTTATCTGTACCAGTGTACATCTTCCGGTCTAGCCGGATTTATAAGGTAGAATTGGGATCATGATAGTGGGGTGGGGAGGAAGCATTTAGGAACTAGAAGAAAGTTGTATGTTTCATCAATGCTACACTGCACCCTCACTGCCTAAACTACTCCCCGTAACCCTTCCATAAGAGGATGTCCAGTTGCCTACAGATGGCCTTTGGGTCCCCACTCCACACTCCCCTCATTCACAATGATATGATTTTTTTGTTCTTTGATGCCTGATACCTGATCCCTTTGACACCTCATGATCACACAGGCTGGTGTGCTTCTACCATGTGGGCTTTGTTGCTTCTGAGCTAGATGGCCACTTGTTTACCTTCAAGCCTTTAAGACCCCAGACGCTATATCTTTTGATAGCCAGGCTCCATCAGTTTTCTTTGCCACATTTGCTTATGCACCCGCTTTGTCTTCAGCGATTGTGTCTGGAAGGTGAGTATCATGGAATGCCAGTTTAATAGAACAAAGTATTCTTGCATTGAGGGCGTACTTGAGTGGAGGCCCAATGTCCACCTGCTACCTTAATACTAAACCTATAAATATATGCACATAAATCTGTTTTCCCCATCCTCACATATAAATATATTTACATATGTACATGCCTTTATTTAGACCTCTATAAATGCCCTTTGCCTCCTAGCTCTCTTTACTCCTATTTCTCTTTACTTTCTTCTTGTCCCACTATCATGCTTAGCCTTTATTTGGGTCACAGTAATTCCTCTCCATTACATTACCCTTGATCACGCCCTACCAGGCCTCCTACACTCTCCTCACAACCAATTTGGATCACTTGTTGTTCCCTGGCCCTGGGTTTATTAACACCACTTCCTTTTCCCCCCATCTCCCTTTCTCCCATGTTCCCCTGGAACTGTTGTTCCTGTTGTTTTCTCCTCCAGATTGTTCATGTAGCCTATCTTATTTAGATAGATCTACAGAAAGAAAATGTTTTGAAAATGATGATGGCAACAAATGTACAAATGTGCTTGACACAATAGATGGATGGATAGTGTGATAAGATCTGTATGAGTCCCCAATAAAATGATTTTTTAAAAAGTTACAGTCTGGGAAACTCACAGAGGCAGTTCTACTCTGTTCTGTAGGGTCTCTATGAGCCAGCATCAACTTGATGGCAGTGAGTTTGGTTTTAGAGTTGGGTCTATCAGCTTGGTAAACACTCATCGACACACACTCAGACACAACAGTGTCTTGGAAAGTGTGAGACTCCAGTAATAAAAATGATATTTCTCCCACAAATCAGTGTTTTTAAAAAATCAAATATCCCAATCAAACTCACTGCCACTGAGCCGATGCTGACTCGTAGCGACCCTGTAGAACAGAGTAGAATGGTCCCAGTTTATGAGAGTAGAAAGCCACATTTTTCTCCCACAGAGTGGCTGGCAATTTCAAACTGCTAACTTAACAGCCCAATGTATAGTGCTCCCATAAATTCCAAAGTGGAACTTAGATATCTGATGCTAAAATTCTCATGGTGGTTTACGGGAGTTTTGATCAAGGACATAATAGAATTTATTCAATAAATGGGGAAAATATGAGACAGAATTTCAAATTCTTACTGGAAACTAGACTTAGTGGGTTCATGGACACTGGAGGAACCCCTGAACCTATTGTCTGGAAAGAACTTTTAAGCCTTGAACCAAAACTATCACATGAAATAATCTGTATACTAAACCATTTGGCCCTGGTGGTGTAGTGATAACACCTTAGGCTGTGATCCGCATGGTCAGCCATTCAAAACCGCCAGTGAACAGTTTCAATCTCTGATAAAACACAGGGGGTCACTATGAGTCAGCATTGACTGGGGGGCAGCGAGTTTGGATTTGGGGTTTTTAGGTGGTTCATTTAACAAAGAATTTTTATCTTGAGCAGTGTGCCTTTTAAAAGACTCACCCCTATGAGATTAAGTGGACAACAAAACTGGAAAACATGGACAAGAACTTCAGAGTCTGAGCGGGCTGCGGCCCATATCGGCAGAGATGGGAGGAATAGTGACAGAACGTGAAGACTGTAACCATTGTAAATGAACCACACGTGTGAAATTTTTTGAACAGGTATATGTTTTGTTGTGTATATGTGCATCAAAAATTAAATTGAAAAATTGATAGCATCTGCAATATCTCAGGAGTAATTTTTAAAAGAATGAGAAAGAAGAGAGCATTATCTTACCAAATGAAAAATATATTATGAAACTCTAGTAATTAAAACAATGTCAGTGGGACAGAAAACCGACTCCAAAAATTGCTTTAGCTATTCATGCAAATTAATAAATTATAAAAATGACACTTCAAATTATCAGAGAGAATAAAATGCTTTGGGACTAAGTTATTGTCTTTTTTGATGGGATTACATCCATAAATTGCACAAGTCAGAAAAATGTATTTCACATTGGTTAGAGATCTGAAAGTAAAATAATAATTTTTTGGAATTTGTTTTAAGTTTAAAATGACTCTGGGTATGGAAGGCCTTCTCAAACAAAATACAACCTCACCCCACTCCCACACAGAACAAACAACAACTTTAACAAGATTTATTCCCGACTGGATGGATATATATTCTTGGAATTTTATCTTTTTAAAAATATATAGATAATTTTTATTGAATCTATAGAAAGATTTTCCAATTGAATAACACTTTCCTTGCAATTGGTGTTTGATTGATGACTGTCTCAATTAGATCAATTAAATTTTTTTACCTAGGTCCAGGATAATTTTTTTAAATTAAATCATTTTGGGGGGGGCTTGTATAACTTTTATCACAAATCCACACATACATCCATTGTGTCAAGCACTTGTGTACATTTGTTTCCCTCATCATTCTCAAAACATTTGCTTTCTCCTTGAGCCCCTGGTATTCGCTCCTCATTTTACCCCCTCCTTTCCTACTTCCCCTCCCCTATGAACCTTTGATAATTTATAAATTATTATTATTTTGTCATATCTTACACCGTCCGACATCTCCCTTCACCCACTGCTTCTCTGCTGTCCATCCCCCAGGGAGGAGGTTATATGTAGATCCTTGTAACCTGTTCCACCTCATCTTCCCTCCACCTCCTGGTATCACCACTCTCACTATTGGTCCTGAGGGGTTCATCTGTCCCGGATTCCCTGTGTTTCCAGTTCCTATCTGTACCAGTGTACATCCTCCGGTCCAGTCGGATTTGTAAGGTAGAATCAGGATAATGATAGTGGGGGGAGGAAGCATTTAAGAATTAGAGGAAAGCTGTATGTTTCATCGTTGCTACGCAGCACGCTGACTGGCTCATCTCCTCCCTGCGACCCTTCTGCAAGATGATGTCCAATTGCCCACAGATGGACCCTGGTTCCCCAATCTGCACTCCCCCTCATTCACAATGATATGATTTTTTTGAACTTTGATGCCAGATACCTGATCACACAGGCTGGTGTGCTTCCTCCATGTGGGCTTTGTTGTTTCTCAGGCACTGAATCTTTATGAACACATTTTCATCCTCACAACAGATCTCGGAGGATGTTACCTGCCAGGTGTGTTGCCGGTTGTGACAAACTATAAAGACACACGGAAATGAGGAGCAGAGGGCACAATTTGATTGTTGGATTTGCAACTGCCAACGCTGAGGTGACACTTTAAAATAACAAGTGTCTCAAAGACTGACAGGGGGAGAGAGAGATTTATACAGGAGGGCTAGGGGCTCCATATAAATCACAAGTTAATTTCTTTTTCATTACAGACACTCTGCACAAGTAAACTGCATACACAAATACCTTTTTAAGAATTATTTTATTGGGGGCTCTTATAACACTTTTTGAAAGGAACATTCTTATCATTCTCTTCTTGGAACACATCTATTTAACCACAAACTATAGCTTTGTCAAACCTCAGTTACAGGCATTTTTCTCAGAAGAGAACCTTTTTATCTTCGTCTTCAGTAAGCCTGATTTACTCAAGGGGGTGTACATATTCGGACAGCAGAAGAGGAAAAGGAATGGAAGACAAAGAAAGTTTGGATTCAGCCCTGTGCAGTCAATTCCAGGTGCCTCCGTTTCTAGTGATTACTGGCGAATGACCTATCTCTGGAATCAGTAAACTTCTTGACTCTTTGTTCTTTCTCAAAAAGTTACAGTTGCTTCTTTTATCTCCGGAGCACTGGGGAAGTCTTTGGAAGAATATTGTGCATTCCTCTGTAGAACATGGTGTATCTTCCACCTTTGGCTGAAGCTACTGATGCTATCATTAATTGAATGGCATCAACTGCTTCACTAATTTATTTTGAGCGATGAAATGTTATGGCTCTCTTCCAGGGGAAGGGAAAGGGGGTAGGGCAACCTGGAGTACTACTGTTAGAAAAGTTAGTCTTTAAAAGTCAATGTCCCTAAAGTCCCTAAAACAAAGGTAAGGTGCCACTTTTAAATCTTCTCCACCCCTCACCTCACCCCCGCCAAGTGTCTCTGAATTTAGACTTTGATAGATTTTCTCTCTCCTTGATTATGGATTTTATTTAAAATCTTTTGATCACGCTTAGATTGGTGTGCTTTCTTCTGCACGAACTGGTTAACAGTCCCCAGATGGCTGCTTAGTTTAGGACAAGCCTTTAAGAACCCAGGCACTATCCTTTTTGATAGCCAGAAGTGAACTATCTAATTTCTTCACGATGCCTCCCTGTAATTCCTAATCTTCAGTGATCCCTTTAGGAATAATAAGGAGTAGGGCCACATTAGGGGAACTACTTGTTGTTTCATACTTATGGCCATCATGTCGAGTGCAACTCAGAGTGACCCTATAGGTCAGAGTAGAACTGCCTCTGTGGGTTTCTCAGATGGTGAATCCTTACAGGAGTAGGAAGCTTCTACCAAAGAGCAGCTGGTGGTTTCAAACTGCTGACCCTGCAGTTAGCAACCCTACCTGCAGCACACTGCACCATCAGGGCTCCTGTTATGTAACTAGGGAGACTTTAATACAAGGGTTCAAATCCATTGATGGAAGAAGCATCGTTAATATCTATGAGCCACTTTTATTTGTAGTTTGTTAGTATTCTGGATGAAAGCATTGGGAGTGATCTTTATACAACATTGAATTGTTCTAATTATAATGATGATGACGCTAAGAATTGTCATCAGTTATTCTTTCCATTGTGGCAGATACATTTTTTAATAACAAACATATTTATTTTCTCCTAGTTCTGGAGACGAGATGTCTGGGTTCAAGGCTGTTGACTCTGGAGAAGGTCCTTCTCTCTTCTGAGCTTCCTCCGCTCCTCGACAGACTTAATTTGACTTGCTATCTCTCTTACCCCATTAACAACAACAACAACAAACATTTTTATTGTGATTTAGGTGAAGGTTTACAGAGTAGATCATCAGTTTTCCTTTTTCATTTTGGTGGGGGAAAGAGAGAGTTTTTATTTGATGTTAAGGAAAATGCAAACATCATGATAAGCCATGACTGCTGCATGGCTTTGGCAGCCATTTGGTCTAGGTATAATACAATGAAATTCTCTGGATGGTTTTAAAGCTTACATTCTGAGCACCCTGTTTGCAGAAGGCCATGGATGATGGTCAACGCCCAAAATCTACTTGCAGAGTCCAATCACCGGGCTTTCATTAAACAATTCAGACACATTTGGGGTCACCTCATCCAGTTTGATCGCCTCAATGTATCATCACTTCTCCGTCTTCCTCCCTGTGTTTCCTGTTTCCATTACTCCTTCTTGCTTCACCTTCTGTCCTTGGGTAGATGCTGCCCTTTTGAACTTCAATGGCGGCTTTTTCTACCTTGTGGTGGGTTCAGTTCCAAATCTAAAGGGTGACTAAGGGCTGTAATCTTGGGATTCACACCAGTCCCTATCCGACCAAAAAGCTTGGTCTCTTATGAGAGTTTGGATCCTGTTCTACATCTTTCTCCCACTCTATCCGGGATCTATCAAGGACCTTCTAATGTGATTCTTTTCAGAGCAGTTGGCAGTGGTAGCTGGGTACCATCTAGATTCTAGTACTTCTGTTATCAGGGCTGTGGAGACATGCCTACATGGTCCATTAGCCCATTGGCCTAATTGTTTTTATGTGCCTTTTGATATTCATCACTCTTCTTTCCGCCAGATCAATAGAGGCCAATATTTGTACCTTATTTGGCTCCAATTGCTATTCCCCAAAGTAGGATGTGGAACACTGTCTTTGTGAATTATGTTATGCCTATTGACCTTGGTGTCCTCTGAGAATATGGTCCTGATCGATCAGGCCCAGCTACTCGTTCAAGATGTTTGGTTATGTGTAATAAGTTTTCACAACTTTGCCCTCTGTGTGCTCTCCCACACTCAGGGATATTTTCAGTAAAGCTAAACACACGTGCAAATATTGCCTGTCAAGCCTATATATATCTGTGGATATACTTCCAGTTGCCCTCTCACACCTATATGTAACCATATTTGCCTCTGTTACCTTTAATCTTGCAAGCCTTCCAGTGTATCCCCCATGGCAGATACCTTTTTAATAGTGTGTCCTAAATCACCATCTCCATGCCAAGGAAAGGAAAGCTCTTAAAAAGGAATGACCTAGGTTAGGTGAAACGCCTAAATGGCTTAAGGTACACTGGCTTATCATTTCAAAACCAGTCAGACACAGCAATGCCCAAGCATGAATAACAAAGTAATAACTCTCATCTACCCAGGGATGATTATAAGTCCACTAACTTTAAAGAAATGAAATAGTACATATAATAAAAAAAACAACACACAAAGTCTAATTCTTTTACCTCTCTTTTTGTGGTTATGTTCCATGATTATGTAGTGAACTGTCTACCTCTTGTACAGTTGTCTACTTCTGGTCACCAAGTTCGGTGAACTTTAAGTTTAAGCTTTGTACTAAGACTGGCCATTGATGGACCTCTCAGACGGAGGCTCACACACTCACAGTCACTGTCATCGAGTTGCTGCCAATTCATAGTGTGTCTACAAGGACAGCGTAGCACTGCCCCATGGATTTCTGAGACTGTAATTGTTTATAGAAGTAGATAGCCCCATCTTTTCAGATCAAAGCCCATGACATAACCACTATACCACTACGGTACCTGAGCAGATGAGGCTAGAGTGATGCTAAAGAATACATTAGCCAGCTCTAATACAGCATGATTTGCGCTCAGGTCAATACTAACGGTTTCTAACAGACATGTTCCGGACTGCTTTCACTACTTTTACCTGTAATTAGATTTGTTCCCACAGAGACTCTACCCCTATTTTGTCAAGTGAATGGCCTTGAAATTTGTTTTTCATATTCTGGCATACCCAGACATTCCCTCTTAAGACAAAACTCCTTTAATTTCCCCTCTTAAAACAATAACTTTCTCTTTTTATCATGCTATTTCATTTCCTTCTAGCCTTCTCTAACTTTCTGTGACTTTCAATATAAATGTAAATCTTCTTTTCTTTCCCATCTTGTCTCCTTTTTTCCTTACCTTAAAAAAATCATTCACTTTTTCATTGTGGAATGATGAGTTTTCTGTTCAAAATTAGCTTTCTCCTTAGATGAAACACATTCTGTAATGTTTAACTAAAGTTCCCTGCCAAGATTTTGCTTTGAAGGTTGTTATAAACACAAAGTCCTCTGTAAAAATGAATTCTCCACAATACCAAGACTATCTAATTCATAAACACTCACCTGCCATTAAATCCAACCAGAACAGGTTCCTTAAATAAATATTACAATCTAATAATACTATCTGGAGGTAAACATATTATATATATAAATTATCATATTTTATTTATTCATTTTTTATTAAATGCTTTTATTTGGGGTTCTTACATCACTTATCACAATCCATACATTCATCCAGTGTGTCAAGCACATTTTCACATATGCCGCCATCACCATTTTCAAAGCATTTCCTTCCCACTTGAGCCCCTGATATCCATTTCTTCCCCCTCCCTCCCTCACGTACCCTTGATAATTTATAGATTATCATTTTAAAGTTATTATATTTTAATCCTTTTTTTTAAAGGAGCTCTAGTGGTGTAGCAAGTTACACTCATTAGGCTGCTAATATCAAGGCCAGCCGTTTGAGACCACCAGCTGCTCCATAGGAGAAAGATGAGGCTTTCTGTTCCCACCTGAGAAACCTTGGTTTACTGGTCCTGGAGGGGCAGTTTTATTCTGTCCTAGGGGTCTTATGAGTCGAAACGGACTCAATGACGGTGAGTTTTTTGAGTTGTCTTTTTAAAGAGGATTTCTTTTTTGAGAAACAATTTAGGATAATTTGTCCCTTTTTAAAGGTTTCGTTAGAGAAACAATCCATCTCTTACAATACATTTTCCAAGTAGATTGATCTATACAAAAGTTAAATGCCATATAAAGATATACAAAAATCCCCTGTCCAACCTAATGCATGGGTATTCTCCCACACCCCCTCCCATACCTTATTCACCCTGCATTTTTATCCACACATCTACTTTTTAAAAAAATTTAAAGCATTTTATTGGGGGCTCATAGAACTCTTATCACAATCCATATATACATCCATTGTGTCAAGCACATTTGTACATTTGTTGCCCTCATCATTCTCAAAATAATTGATTTCCACTTGAGCCCTTGGTATCAGCTCCTCATTTTTCCTCTCCCTTCTTGTTCCCCCCTCCCTCATGAACCCTTGATAATTTATAAAATATTGTTATTTTATCATATCTCACACTGCCTGACATCTCCCTTCACCCACTTTTCTGTTGTCCATCCCCCAGGGAAGAGGTTATATGTAGATCCTTGTAATCGGTTCCCCCTTTCTCCCTCACCTTCCCTCCACCCTCTCGGTATCGCCACTGTCACCATTGGTCTTGAGGGGTTCTTCTGTCCTGGATTCGCTGTGTTTCCAGGTCCTATCTGCACCAGTGTACATCCTCTGGCTAGCCAGGTTTGTAAGATAGAATTGGGATCATGATAGTGGGGGTGGGGGAAGGAAGCATTTAAGAGCTAGAGGAAAGTTCATACATCTACTTTATTGACAGATTATCATAATATCTTTTATAAATTTTAAAATACCAATTAAAATAATCATTATATTTGCCTTGTTTAATTTGGAAGCCCTTTCAAACTTACAGTACAGAAAAGTTAAGATACTAAGTACAGTAACTTAGAATTTGAAAGAACACTAAAATAGCTACCTATTTTCTAGACAGTCTTTACTAAAGACATGCCAGTGTTCCAAAAATCAACAGGAACAAGGATCAAAGTGTTCATATTAGAGGCCAGGGTAAAAATAAATAAATAAATAAATAGGCCAGGGTACCTAAAGACAGCACTGCTGAGTACGTAGAGGTAGTGCATCCCATTTTACAAAAAACATGTGGGATATTAAAACCTCGATGTGCACTGGAACCTGAATAGGTTCTGAAATGTAAATTTTGCACTTTAAGGAAAACTAAAAATGAGAGAAAATAATCCAACAATAAATCTCAAAAAGGGTCAATGGAAGGAAGGGGAGTGCAATTTGAGAGGCCATACCTGGGAATTCAAGGCCCACAAACAATTGAGCCCTTGTGTCATAGTGGGCCACCAGCCACTCTATGAGAGTCTCAGAAACTCATGGGGGCAGATCCACCCTGTCCAGTAGGGTCGCTATGAGTTGGCATTGAGTAGATGGCGGGGAGCTTGTTTGTTTATCCCTGAGATGTCTCTTGAGAATCTTTGGAGACAGAAGGTGCTCAAGGGTCTCATTGCTGGCACCAAAGTTTCTGTGTCCTCAATGTCCCAGGAGCCACCAAAGATAATGTTCCTTCAAATTCCGTGTATCTGACACCATAAATGCCAAAAGGCAAGGACACATTCTCTCTTACAATAAAAAGAAAGAGATTCCCTGAAGGAATGAGGAGCGCTGGTGCTGTCGTGGTTACATGTGGGGCTGTGATCCACATGGTGGACAATTCAAAACCACCAGTAGCTCTGCGGGAGAAAGGCTTTCTACTCCCATAAACAGTTACAGTCTTGGAAGACCACAGGGGTCATTATGAGTCAGCATTGACTCGATGGCAGCGAGATTGAAGGAATATTGCGACTGAAAAATTATAAATTGCTCCAAAGTATAAGAAATGAGAAGGGCTTTTATATAGAAGTTCAGGGAAACAGTAAGCATTAGTCGTGTGTTACTAACACTGATAATTAATGTTTTGTATTGGCTTGACTGGGCTAGAAATCTCAATGGCTCAAGAGTTAAGACCTACTAATCCTTTTGATGAGACCTCCTCAAGGGTGCGGTCTGTGATGGATTGTTATAAGATTTATAAGAGCCCCTCAGTAAAATGATTTTTAAAGGGTGTGGTCTGCTTCCAATATAAGTGGGCACTATGGTCTGCTGGATTTGGATCCCTGACTTACCGATCTCTGGTTCTTGGGACTTGAATCAGCAATTTGCTATATTGTCTGTGGATCCTGAGAGTCATTAGTGGACTGCCCTCTTACCTGCCAACCCTGGATTAATTTGCCGCTGCAGCCAGAAGCTTATCTTTTGGCCTAGCAGTCTTGAATCCATCCGCCCCTGCAGCTATGTGAGTCAGGGGAAACCTTTGGCCTGACATCTGACCCACTGACTTGGAACTTATCCACTTCTACAAGTGTGTGAGCCATTTCCTTGCTATCAAATTCTGATTATGCAGTTAAGCTTCACGGTATTTGCTTCTCTAGAAAACCCAGCCTGAGAGTAACTAGATATCATATATCTGT
Source organism: Echinops telfairi (assembly GCF_000313985.2). Taxonomy (NCBI): domain Eukaryota; kingdom Metazoa; phylum Chordata; class Mammalia; order Afrosoricida; family Tenrecidae; genus Echinops; species Echinops telfairi. The sequence goes on along the minus strand of NW_022103916.1, from coordinate 4,514,931 downwards.
TCATCTCTAGACATGGATCAAGAGGCAGCTGTGTGAACTGAACAGGGCATACTGCATGGTTTAAAATCAGGAAAGGTGTGTGTCAGGGCTGTATCCTCTCACCATACTTATTAGGTCTATACGCTGAGCAAATCATCAGAGAAGCTGCATTATATGAAGAAGAATTCAGCATCAGGATTGGAGGAAGGCTCATTAACAACCTACAATATTCACATCCTTGCTTGCTGAAAGTGAGGAGGACTTGAAGGACGTGCTGATGAAGATCAAGGATTGCATACTAATCCTTCAGTATGGATTACAATTCAGTGTAAAGAAGACCCAAATGCTTACAATTGAACCAATAGGTAACAACATAATACGTAGAGAAAAGGTTGAAGTTGTCAAGGATTTTGTCTTGCTTGGATCCACAATCAAGGCTCACGGAAGCACCAGTCAAGACATCAAATGACACATTGCATTGGGTAAATCTGCTGCACAAGACCTCTTTAGAGTGTTGAAAAGCAGGGAGGTTACTTAAGGAGTAAGGTGTGCTTTACCCAAGCCATGGTATCTTTCATTGTCTCCGTTGCATGTGGAAGTTGGACGTTGAGGAAGGAAGAGAGAAGAACAACGGATGCATTTGAATGACGGTGCTGGCGAAGAGTGCTGGACGTACCATGGACTGCCAACCCAACCAACGCATCTGTCTTGGAAGCAGGGCAGGCAGAATGATCTTTAGAGGCGAGGGCGGCGAGACTTCGGTCCATGTACTTTGGTCATTTTGTAAGGAAGAGAGCAGTCCCTGGAGAAGGACATCATGCTTGGTAAAGTGGAGGGGCAGCGCAAAAGAGAAAGACCCTCAAGGAGATTGATTGACCCAGTGGCTGCATCAAGGGGACCATTGTGAGGATGGTGCAGGACCGGCTGTGTTTCCTTCTGTTGGGCTGGACGCCATCTAACAATAGAACAACACAGACAGTCTGCACTGGAGCTAGCCTATACAAACATTTTGGAAAAACGATTTTTCGTTCAAGGATAGGGGCAGCTGTTGCAAAAGCATTCTTTCTGAGAGCAATTGTAGTCTTTTCTCTCCCCCCCCCTTTTAAAAAAGAATAATTTCCATTTTGTTTCCTTTCAGGTTTGTTTTTCATCAGCTTCTACTCGTTTACATATAAGCTTTGAAGCAGGTCATGGGGCAGCACTTGCAGGTCTAAATTGAGGGGGTGGGGGTTCGGTCTTTCCGGGCTTCACATGACCAGTTCTGGACCATCTTGCTGTGAATGGCACAACTCACATGATAACGTGACTTCATGTACAGCTTGGGAAGCACGTAGGGCGTTGAAGACACTTGCTCTGGAAATGTCTCCGACGGCTGTTTCTTATTATGAACTTCTTAATGGCCTTGTTTTGGGGCACGCACCAGATGCAGTTCATGCAGCAAATAGGCTGCATATGGCGGCGACTTGTTTTGGCATGACAGTTTTTATGCCTTTTCTTTGTCATCTTGGAAGCAAAGACTGGTGAGAGAGTCCAATTGCAGTTCTGTATCTCCTGCTTATCTTCTCTGATTAACCCATTACTGTGAGTTCCATTGGAATGCCTCTTATTTTGAGGGGTCGAAACAAAATTGAGCTCATCTTGCCCCTGCACAGGGAGCTCTTTCACAGCTGGTTCATTGAAGCATGGATGTAAGCCGTGGTCTACACTAGATAAAGCGGAAATGCCAGCCATCTCTTGGTATAGTGTAGAAGAGGGCATCCAAAGGCTTAGGGAAATTGGCAGGTTAGAGTAGATTTATCAGGTTGGACCCGCAGCCTTGGACTGCTCAGAGAAGACACCTTTTAGCACAACAGGGAGGAACACATTTGTCAAGGAAGTACCAGCCTCCTTGCAAACTGATGATTGCTATTAGATGCAAAACAGATTTGACAGTCAGAACTGCCCACACTGAATTAAGTCAACGAACTACAATAGGGGCTGATTGGACCCTGTCGTGGTGGAAGGCTAATGGCAGCACTTAATTGACAAAGACAAGGTTACTGTGATTACTGTAATTGATAACACAATCAAAGTAGTAATCAGAATAATCTGGCTCTATGACGGTAAGGCGGTGGTGACTTAATCATGGTTTCCCTAAGTGTGAAATAGATGAGGAATATACTCAAATTTTACTTGATCTGTATAAGCAGAAGAATTCTGGGCCAAGTGAAAAACAGTCGAACGAACGTGAATCACCAAAATGGAGAGTCAAGGCTCCTCAAGCAAATACCAGACTTGAGGCGGTTTACACAACTCTTCAATGAAGGGGAGACCAGGGCCGCTTGAGAAAAGACCCCACTCCGCCGTCAAAAATGTATACTGTTTTCCTTTCTCCCAAAGGGATTTATAACCTTTTATGAGAGTTCCTGTTCATTGGGGACAATGAAATAATCAAGCTTTTTAGGGTCTATTGGACACTGACTCTGAACTGACACTAATTCCAGAAGACCCTAAATGTCACTGGAGCCCACCGGTCAGCATAGAGGTGTATGGAGGTCAGGTGATTAATGGGATCTTAGCTCAGTAGGTCTAGTATATCCCTGAACTCATCCTGCACTGCTTTCCTCAGTCCCAGAATGCATAACAGAAACAATACCTATTCAGCAGGAAAAGGTAAGAAAAACCACGTGGAAGTCATTAGAACTACCCCTACCAAAAAAAGCTGTGATCCAAAAGTTAAGATCTCATTCCTGGAGGGACTGCAGAGATTAGTGCCACTACCGAGGTCTTGAAGGATGCTGATTCCCACCACATCCCCTCGGAACTTGCCTATTAGGACTGTACAGGAACAGATGGATCTTGACAATGGATCATAATAAACTTAACCAGGTGGTAAACCAAGTTGCAGATGCTGCTCCATGTGTATTTCATTGCTTAAGCAGATTAATACATCTCCTGGTACCTGGTATACAGCTATCAATCTGGCCAATGCATTTTTTTCCATGCCTGTTTTGTTTTGTTTTAAACAATGTGTTGAATGACCCAAACAAGTTTTGGATCAGGCACCACCTTATAAGGACTCAATAAAACACTGCTGCAAAAGGAAAATTTCACAGAGCTTAAATGCAAAGGATGCAGGAACTTGCAAGGAGAAAATTATGATTAGTTGATATTGTTGTCGAAGAAAGAGACCCTAGATTCAAATATAGTATATAGAGACATATTTAATAAGTCTTAAATAGGACAAAGGCAAAGACACGCCATCAGCATGAGACCCTCATGGTGTCCAAGGATTTGTATAAACATGGCCACATAAATAGGACATGAGAATACAAGGAAATTTTCACAAAAGCATAATTGGAGGCGGATCAATAAATCGCAGTTGCCCAAGCACATGATTGGGATATGCACACTATTGGCAGATAGAAAAGCTTACAAGACTTACTCAAGCTTTCAATCAAGGTTGTCAGGGTATGACTCATGACCGTGTGGACCCTAGTACCCTAAATTCCATCAAGGGTACATACAAACAGGTCCCTAGGGGCCAGGCTGCCCCTCTCTGGACTGGCTAGGGAAGTGTTGTAATCCACTTTCTAACACTGCCTGAGGGCAAAGCTATGCACATACCTGCCTAATATTCAGAAAGAATGTAGTAGAGACTGAATCTATGTGGAGTCAAACAATTGATTGAGAGCTCCCACTGTAAACCCAGCCTTCCACAAACCTAGTGCTCAGAATTTGAGCTCTGATACAATATTTACACATTCATGATTTAATAGATACAAGACAATTCCATGCCTGTTTTGAAGCGATTTGCCTTCAACTGCTACGGGCAACAATACACCTTCACCATATTACCTCAAACATACTTCAATTCTTCAGCCATATGTCATAATTTAGTTCACGGGGAACTTTGATCACTTTTCCTTCCACAAGATGGCATACCGGTCTATTACACCAATGACATTACGCTGATTGGACTTAGTAAGGAGGAAATATCAATGACTCTACAGTTATTGGTAAGGCATGTGTGTGCTAGAGGGTGGGAAATTAACCAGAAAACAATTCAACTTCCGCCTCAGTAAAAGTTCTTGGAGTCCAACGTTACAGGATATATCTAAATATTCCTTCTAAAGTGAAGGTTAAGTTCTTACATATGGACTCTCCTGTATCTGAAAAGGTGGCACAATGCTTCGTGGGCCTTTTGGGATTTGGGAATCAACCCCGTCCTCAGCTGGGTGTGCTACACTGGTCTCATGATCAAGGCACTTGAAAAGCTGCTAATTTGGAGTTGGAGGTCGGAAGAGAAGGCCCTGCAACAGGTTCAGATGGTTATGCAAGCTGCTTTTGCCCCTGGGACGTGTGATCTAGCTGAGCCGGTGGCGCCTGAAGTGTCGGTGGCCAGTGTTGTTTGGAGTCTTTGGCAAGCCCTTATTGGTGCATTACAACACAGACCCTCAGAGTTTGGAAACAAAGCCCTATCATCGTTTGCAGATAACTACTCTCCTTTGCAGAAACAGCTTTTTGCTTATGACTTGGCCTTAGTAGAGGCTGAATGCCTATCCATGGGCCACCAAGTCACCATGAAGCCTGAGCTGCCCATCGTGAGCTGGCTGTTGTCTGAACCTCAGCTGGACATGCACAGCAGAGCTCCATCATTAAATAAAACTGTTATGTTCAAAACTGAGTTCTAGTAGGACCTGAAGTCATAAGTAAGTTACATAATGGAGTGACCCAAATACCCTGACTCCATTAAAATTAAAAACGGTTTTATCAGCATATAATTCACATAGCATATAATTCAATAGTTTAAACAGAGTAAAGCAAGTGGTGTGTTCATCACCACAATCAACTTTAGGTCCTTTTCTCCTTTCTTTGTACTCGTTATTATTAGTTCCCCATTTCTCCAACCTTCTATTGCCACAGCCCCAAGCAACTAATCCAGTTATTGTCTCATACAAAGAAAAATATGCAAAGTAAAAACAAAAAAGCCCAACAATATCAAACAAAATCTAAAAGAAAGCAGAAAATAATAAAAACTGGAACAAAGGTAAAATGGATCAAAAGGGAGAACAAATGATGCTAAATTTTAACTTAACTAAGTCTGCATTAGTCCACTTTCCTATGCACTCTATCAACAACAAGGTCAATGGTTAGAGGGGACTTACCAGAGGTTTAATCCACGTGGGACCCTGCAAACGGATTTGGGGCTTTCACCATCATCCATGGCCTTCTGCAAACTGGGTGCTCTTTGTCTCCATTCATCTCTCACATTCCTCCCTCATATTCCCTCTCCAAGCCTGCACCTATGAGTTCATGGGGAGTGCTTTATGATTAGTTGACTGAGGAAGATAAAACGCATGCCTGGTTTGCAAATGGTTATGCACAATATACAGCATCACTCTGAAGTGGACAGCAGCAGCACCCTTTCTGGGACCCCCTTGAAGGATATTGGTGAAGGAAAATTCTTCCAATGGACAGAATTTTGAGTAGAGGATATGGTTGTTCATTGTGCTTGCAAGGAAGGGTGGTCAGATCCGTTGTACACAATGGTTTATTGATTTATGCATCATGGTCAATTGTGTGCATGATCAAGGACCTGGAAAGAACGTGATTGCAAAATTGGTGATACAGAGGTATGGGGAAGAGGCATATGAATAGACCTTTCTGAATGGATCAAAGAAATGAAGATATTTTTATCTCATGTGATTGCTCACCAAAGGGTTACCTTGGCAGAGGAGGATTTTTTCAAAATCAAGAGAATAATATGACATGTTCTGTGGAAACCAATCAACTTCTTTCCCCAGCCATTCTTGCCATTGCCCAATGAACTCATGACCAAGTGACCATCATGGCAAGGATAGAAGTTATGCATGGGTTCAGCAATATGGATGTGGTAGTTACGTAACTGGTGCCAACTTGAGACTATTAAGCGTGAAGGGGTGGGTGGAGTTTAGCCTTTCAATCAGGTCGCAGCTTGATGATCTCATTTGGAAGCACTAAGGAGATAAATAGCTCGCTGGAGGCGGGGCACAGATACACTCCCTGTGAAACATTCCTGTTGACAAGCCACATGGAGACACACTGATGGAACCAGAGCCCTGGAGCTGGAGGAACCGCATGGAGACCCACGCCAGTGCTAAAATGCTTCCACACTACTGGATCCGCAAGACTTTGCACCCACCGGCCTGTGATCTTCCTGCATTCAGCATTATTGCATGGCTATGGGAGTCTAAGGAGGAATTTATGGGCGAGTATTGATCATATGGGCTAATGGACTTGGACTTATGGACTTGATCTGGACTGGGATGGGATGTTTTCTTAATATACAATCCTCTTTGATATAAAGTTCTTTCTTATACACATGAGTGTCTATGAATTTGTTTCTCTAGTCAACCCAGACTAACACAGTGGACTTCCACTCATGAAGGTTGACTTAGCTACAGTCACTGCTGAGTGACCAAGTTCCCAAAGACCAACCCAGAATTTCTGATATGGCACCATTCATAGGGATGATCATCCAGCAGCGTGGTGGTGATTCGATTACATTAGTGAACTTCCATAATGGAGAGGGTATCATTTTTTTTCTTACTGGGATAGACACTTACTCTGGACTTGCATTTGCCTTCTATGCATGCAATACTCCTGTTAACTCCTGTGGACTTGTAGACTCCTTTATCTACCTTTGTGTTCTCCCACACAGCATACCTTCTAATTAACAAACTCACTTCACAGCAATTGAAGCACAGTAAAGGTTCCGTGCCTGAGTTAGTTAAAGTTTATTGTGCTAACCTGGCCAATAAACACATGTGGGGTTAATTGAAGGGCGTAAAGATAATGGCTTGGTGAGCCTCGCCTTTCTAGTTCTCTGTTCTCTTGCTTTGTGATGGTCGGACCAGGGTGTAGCTGCCTTCACCAGTTCCAGCTTCAGCTGGCTAGGCTCACTTCCTGCAAGACATCCCCCAGGAGAAGCTACATGGACCTACCCTGATGCAGCTCTGAGTGCTGGAGCAGCCATGTGGAGTCCCCTGCCAGTGCTGAGATGCTTACACATTCACTGACTCGGCTTTCCTCCCGCAGTTGGCGTCATAGTGTGTGTTTTGTGAGATGGAGGAGGACTTTGTGGATTGGTGTTGGACATATGGGTTAATGGGTTAATGCTGGACCTGTGGGCTTGGGCAGCACTGGGTTGGGATGTTTTCTTGATGTGCACTTACCCTTTATATAAAACTCTCTCTTATACATGAGTTTCTGTGGATTTGTTTCTCTAACGTACCCAGACTAACACAGTGCCCATTGAACTCACTGGTATGATCATGTTCTGCATTATCCGGCAGCAGGTGGCTTGGCAGAAGGATGAAGTCTAAAGATGCAATCACAGTGCCAGCTAAGTGACAATACCTTGCAAGGTTGGGGCAATATTCTCCAGGAGACGGTGTTGTTAGTTCCCCTCAAGTTGGTTCCAACTCTCAGCAACCCTGTGTACAGCAGAATGAAACCCTGCCCTGCCCTGCACCATCCTCACAATCATTGTCACATTCAAGTCCGTCGTTGCAGCTACCATGTCAATTCATTTTGTCGATGGTCTTTCTCTTTTTCACTGCCTCTCCACTTTACCAAGCATGATGTCCTCTTCCACGTTCTGGGCTCTCCTGAGAGCATGTCCAAAGTACATGAGATGAAGTCTCACCATCCTCACTTCTAAGGAGCATTCTGGCTCTACTCTTCCAAGACAGATCTGTTTGTTCCTTTGGCAGTCTAGGGTATTTTCAATCTTCTTTATCAGCACCATAACTCAATGCATCAATTCTTCTCCAGTCTTCCTTATTCCCGGAGGCTATCTATGCTTTAAAGCAGCTCTGTCTCTCTAATAGCCTGGATTCATTGGTCCAAGAACCAATAGTTGGAAATGAGAGTGGTATAACTCATTGTTACCCCTAGAACCCACTCACAAAGTTTTTGCTTCCTGTACTAGCAGCCCTATATTGGCTGGTGTGAATGATCCTGATTACAAAGGGGGAAATCAGACTGATGTTACATAATAGAGGTAAAGAAGATACTATCTGGAATACAAGAAGTAGCTTAGGATGTCTCTTAGTACTACCATGCTGTGATGGCTAAGGTTGTTTATCAACTTGGTGGGATCATGATTCTCAATGGTTTGGCAGTTAAGATGTAGTCATCCTCTAGCCAGCGGTTCTCAACCTGTGGGTCACAACCCCTTTTGGGGTCAAATGACCCTTTCACAGGGGTGGCCTAAGACCATCGGAAAACACATATTTCTGATGGTCTTAGGAACCGAGACACTGCTCCTCTATCCGTCTCCAGGCGGGTCTGCCTACATGCAGATACACCCAGATACAAGTACCTGGAGTGATGACATCATCGCCCTAACCCCATCACATACAGCTCTGTACAAATAACAGGTGTATGTGACAGGGTTGGCGCCATGATGTACTTACATGGACCAGTCACACATGTGTAGAGAGCAGCTACTGTGTGGAGAGCAGCTGCAGTGTTAAAAGCAGCTACTGTGTTGAAAGCAGCAGTATTGGAGGTAAAATGACACTTCATGAATTATAATTATTGGGTGAATGTAAAATCATGTACTATAAAATCATCAACTACTGCACACACAAAAAAGCTGTACCATGGGAACTTAATCTGGATGCTGATTGGTCTTTTTACATTCAGCTGTGGTTGATGTGAATACTGCCTCCTTGTGATAGTAACAGGTATGTAAAACAACAACAACAGAGAATGGGAAATCATAGGAAACTTTAACGAACTATATTGACTGAACTATGCCATATATCCTCTTTTGTATTATTAAAGCTATTGCTATATATTATTTTCATTAGCAAACCATCCCATGACAATAGATCGTGTAGAGAAGAAAAGAAGAACGTTAAGAAAAGAAAATATGGTGAGGATTTTTTGCAGTATGGTTTTAACCTCAATAATTACAGCAGGAATTGAGAAACCACAATGTGTTATTTGTTGTGAAGTTCTATCAGCCGAACCAACTAAAACTCCATTTTTTCCCCACAATGATTACCACCAAGGTAATGGTGATGCCAAGCATGATGGAATTTAATAGGAACAAACATAAATTATGCCCGGTAGGTTTACAAAATCAGTTGCTCATGTTCAGCCTGAAAAGCTTGACTTAATAGCAACTTCTGTTGACAGAACCCCATAAGTCAATTGGCTGAAAATTCCA
>NW_022103916.1:4502716-4503948 GCF_000313985.2 Echinops telfairi | reverse complement strand
TCAGATCAGGTGCAATTCCCACACTGTGTCACTGGTGTAAAACTCCATTTTGATAGCAAGCATCGAGCTTTGCCGGCAAGGATACCAACTATTTTAGAAGCAAAGCTGATGGACTCAAGAAAGCCAGACTTGACACTGGTGGCAAGTACCACAAATAAAACATATCAGCCATTGAAGCTTCATATTTGGGTGGTGCTCAGAATTGGCAGAGCCATGAAACCTCACACCATTGCTGAGGATGTACTGTTGCCAGCAGCCAAAGACATTATTCGAGTTATGATCTGAGACAAATTTGTTACGAAATTGAGTGCAATTTCTTTATCTAACAACACTGCCCACAGACAGGTCTGTTGATATTCTTGATCAGGTAATCCAGGAAATTAAATCTGGTCCACTTCCAATATTTAGCATCCAGCTTGATGAATCTACAGACATTGCAAACGGGTTACAGTTACTGGTTTATGTGAGGTATATTAATGATGGCGACTTTAAAGATGAGTTTCTTTTTTGCAAACCTCTTGAAAGGACAACTACTGCCATGATGTATTTGACACCATTGGTTCATTTCTGAAAGGGTATAGGATCTCTTTGGAAAAGGTTTGTGGTGTTTGCATAGATGGTGTTCCAGCTATGCTAGGGTGTTGATCTGGATTTCAGTGTTTGGTACTAAATGAGTCAGCAAAAGTCATCAGAACTCACAGTATGATTCATCAGCAAATATTAGCAATGAAGATGCTGCCACACGAGTTACAAGAAGTAATGAAAAGCGTCATAAAGGCGAATACTTTAAACAGTCAACTGTTTTCGCAACTGTGCAACGAGTTGGATGTGCTGAATAATGCTCTGCTATTTCCCACTGAAATTGTTGACAGAAAAGTTTTAAAATGTGTTTCTTAGCTTCGTGATGAACTCAAAACATTTTATTTTTTTAATCAGAATGCAAGACCGCAGTTTGAAGCACTTTTCAGCGATCAAAGTGAACTACAGAAAATAGCTTACTTAGTTGACATTTTTGTCATCTTGACAAACTGGTGCCTGGCTACCATGAATAACCACGCTGAATGGATCATATTACAAGATCCTAGATAGAGTGAGGGAGAAAATGTGGAACACAACTCAAAGTCCCAAAATACATCAGGCTTACTGGTTGGAAACACTGAATCTATGGTCCTTGGTCACTTTTAAGGCATGAAACAGAAATCACCTGGGTGGTTCCAATTTTGTTGTTGTTG
>NW_022103916.1:4493273-4501891 GCF_000313985.2 Echinops telfairi | reverse complement strand
TTCAAGCCTTTAAGACCCCAGACGCTATATCTTTTGATAGCCGGGCACCATCAGCTTTCTTCGCCACATTTGCTTATGCACCCATTTGTCTTCAGCGATCATATTGGGGAGGTGAGCACACAGTGATGTGATTTTTTTGTTCTTTGATGCCTGATAACTGATCCCTTCAGCACCTCGTGATCACACAGGCTGGTGTGCTTCTTCGCTGTAATCATTTTCAAAACAGTTCACACGCTTTTAAGAACCCAGGTGTTACTCATCATAGTAGCATTTAGAACATTGTCTTTGTGGGCTATTTTATATAAATTGACCCTATTGTCTGTCTCCTGTGATTATGGTCCTGAGCCCCTAAGCCAAGTGATTCATCTTTACAAAGTATTTTGGTTATTGCTAATGTTTTCCCACAACACTGCCTCCTGTATATTTTGCTATATTCATGGATATATGTGCAGCACATGCAAATACATGTGTAGAAATATCTTCTGTCATACCTATACATATTCATAGTATGTTCACATTCACCTGCAATACCTTTTAAGCTTCTGTGTCTATCTATAAATCCATTTATAGATTACTGTCATGAAGGAATGTGTATATAATAGTAATTGTGTCTGTTGCCTTTAACTCTTGCAAACTTCCCATGCTGTCTTTTTTGCTAACTGCTCTTGTGTTACATATTGCCTCCCCTTTCACTCAAGTGAATATGTGACTACCTTTAAGTGATTTAGCATCCCTTCCCCTCCCATCCCTAGTTACACTCAAAGAATGTTTCATGTGGAAGAACTTAAAAAAAATTAAAACAGTTGTCTCAGAATATTTGTCCTTTGTGATGGACTAATTTCACTCAGCACTATATCCTTCTAGTTCATCCATGTTATGCAGATCCATAGTTATTTTTTTAACATGGTTTGGTATTCCAGGAAGGGAGCTCTGGTGGTATAGTGGTTACATATTGGGCTGTGATTTGCAAGGTCCACAGACTGAAACCACCAGCTGCTCCTCGGAAGAAAGATGGGGCTTCCTGCTCTTGTAAAAAGTGATGGTCTCGGAAACTCCCAGGGGCAGTTCTACCCTGTCCTTTAGGGTCGATATGAGTCTGCATTGACTCAATAGCAGTGAGTATTTGCTTTATAGTATTCCAGGAAGAATCTGTAGTTGGAGAAAATGGCCTTGGTCATAGAAATGAAACGAGATCACCTGGTAGAATTTTGAAGGACCAACAACTTAGTCATTGCAAATACATTTTTCAACAATGTAAATGATGCCCATATGCATAGATTGCATGAGATGGAATAAACGGAATCAAATTGATTATATCTGTAGGAAGAGACTATGGAGAAGTGCAATATCATTAGCCAAACAAGGGTGACTATGGAAATTGCTCATATGCAAGTTCAGGCTGAAGCTGGAGAAAATTAAAACAAATTCATCAGAGCCAAAATACAACCTTCAATATATCCTGTCTGGATTTTAGAGACCATCTGAAGAACAGATTTGATACATTTGGCATTCAAAAATGAAGACCAGGCAAATTGTGGGATGACATCGAGAATACCATACATGAAGAAATCAAAAGGTCTTTTGAAAAACATGGAAAGACTTCCAGCAAGTTGGCAAACTGGGTAGATATGCTATACAGACCCTCCATATCTAAGATATGACAAGCCTCATGAAACAGGTAGAGAGCGTAGTCTTGGAACCCTGAGATTTAGAGGAAAACACAGAGAAGTAGATTGAATACTGACTAGGAGAAGTTGAACAAAAGTAACGAGAGAGAAGCGAGAAGGATGAGTTGTCAGAATTTTGGCAAGCAGCATCCCTTGCAGACCGTGACCTGGCACACTAGTGACCATAAGTGTGTCCAGTCTCCACTTTCACCCATCCTTTGGTTGGTGTCACTCCACCCCAACCCCTGGCAGTCCCTGCCCTACCTGAAGTCGGAGCCATGCTGTCACATCACCCTTGCACCTGGAGCCTCTTGACCAGCATGCTCCTCACCAGACCAGCAGAATACACCGTGCCTGGGCTGCCTACCCTTGGACAAATGGAAACTCTCTCCATAACCAGCTGACCTTTTCCCAGCTGTCTTCCATATCTGGAAGAATTCCTTCTGGGAACAAGCACTCTGACCTCAGCCATCATCTGAGCTAGCATGAACTTGTTCCAGACCAGATGCCCTGACCTCGGACAATATATTTATCTGCAGGGCTCAATCTAGGAACAGTGTCTCACCCCATTCCATAATTGAGAAAACTATCAGCAAGGCTACAGGAAAAATGTAGAATATTTCAGGAAAATGTGACAAGAACAAATTGAAAAATAAATGAAAGAACAAATAGACAGCACACAAAAGCAGCAAATAAGATTAAACAAACATTTCAGAAATAAGTTGTTATTCTTAGGTACCATTGAGTTAGTTCTGACAAAACACTGCTTGGTTCTGCACCATCCTCACAATTGTTCCTATGCTTGAGCCCATTGTAGCAGCCATGGTGTCAATCCATCTTCTTGAGGACCTTCCTCTTTTTTGCTGCCCCTGCACTTTACTAGGCATAATGTCCTTCTCTGGGGACTAGTCTCTTCTGGCAACATGTCCAAAGTATGTAGGAAGAACTCTTGCTATCCTTGTCTGTAAGGAGCACTCTGGCTGCATTTCTTCCAAGATAAATTTTTTGGTTCTTTAGCAGTCCGTAGTATGTTCAATATTCTTTGCCAGCACAATTCAAAGGCTTCTCCTGTCTTCCTTATTCAATTTCCAACTTGTTACATGCGGATGAGGAAATGGAAAATACCCTGGCTTGGGTCAGGCACAACTTAGTCCTCAAAGGAACCTCCCTGCTTTCCAATATTCTCAGCAGGTCTTATGCAACAGACATACACAATGGAACACATCATTTCATCTCTTGATTGCTACTTCCATGAGCATTGCTTTTGGATCAAGCAAGACAAAATCCTTGACCATTTCAATCTTTTCTCCATTGATCATGATGTTATTATTGGTCCAGTTGTGAGAATTTTGGTATTATTTACAATGAGTTGTAGTTTATACTGAAGGCTGCAATCCTTGGTCTTCATCAGCAGGTGCTTTAATTCCTCCTCATTTTCAGCAAATAAGGTTGTGTCATCTGCGTATCTCAGGTTGTGAATAAGCCTTCCTCCAATCCTGAGGCACATTCTTCTTCACATAATCGTTTCTCTGATGATTTCCTCAGCATACAGATTGAATACATATGGTGAGAGGCAATAACTCTTACGCACACCTGTGGGATGCCTTGTAAACACAAGGAAATATCTTTCTGGTATTCTCTGCTTTTCTGTCAAGATCCATCTGACATCAGCAATGATAACCCTTGTTCCATGTCCAGCTCCCTGTCAATGTAGTGCTGCAACCATTGTTGGATGATCTTCAGCAAAATTGTACTTGCATGTGTTATCAGTGATATTGTTCTATAAATTGAGCATTCTGTTAGGTCACTTTTTTTGGAATGGGTACAAATATGGATCTCTTTCAGTCAGTTGGCCAAGTAGCTGTCTTCCAAATTTCCTGGCATAGATGAGGATGTTTCCAGTGTTTTATCAGCCTGTTGTAATGTTTAAATCAATATTCCATCAATCCCTGGAGCCTTGTTTTTGGCTAATGCATTCAATGCAGCTTGAACTTCTTCCTTCAGCACCATTGGTTCTTGCTCATGTGCTACCTCCTGACATGGCTGAGTGTCGACAACTTCTTTTTTGTTACAATGACTCTGTGTATTCTTTTCATCTTCTTTGAATGCTTCCTACATCATTCAATATTTTATCCATAGAATTTTTCAATATTGCAACCAAATTGATTGATTTTTTTCTTCAGTTCTTTCCGTTTAAAATTTGCTGACTGTGTTCTTCCTTTTTGGATTTCTAACTCTAGGTCTTTGCACATTTCATTGTCAAATTTGACTTTGTCTTCTTGAGCTGCCCTTTGAATTTTTCTATTCATCTCTTTGACTTCATCATTTCTTCCATTGGCTTTAGCTACTCTATGACTAAGAGCAAGTTTCAGAGTCTCTTTTGACATCCACTTTAATCTTTCTTTGTTTCTTCTTGTCTGTCTTTCTAATGACCTTTCACTTTCTTCATGAATGATGTGCTTGGTGTCCTCCCACAGCTCATCAGGTTGTCTGTCATTAGCGTTGAACGCAGCAAATCTGTTGTTGAGTTGTTCTCAAAATTCAGGTGGGATAGACTCCAGGTCGTGTTTTGGCTCTCGTGAATTTATTTTCATTTTTTTTCAGCCTTAACCTGAACTCACATAGGAACAATTGATGGTCTGTTCCACAGTCAGCCCCGGGCTTTGTTTTAACTGTGAATAATGGGCGTCTCCATCATCTCTTCCCACAGATGTAGTCAATTTGATTTCTGTGTCTTCCATCTGGAGAAGTCCATGTGTACGGTCATCATTTGCGTTATTGAAAAAAGTATTTGCTATGAGCAAATCATTGGTCTCGCAATATTCTATCTTGTGATCTCCAGCTTTGTTTCTATCAAGTCCATATTTTATAACTACTGTACCTTCCTCTCTATTTCCAACTTTTTCATTCCAATCACCAATAATCATCAATGTATCTTGATTGCATGTTTGGCCACTTTCAGATTGATAAGCTTAGTAGAATTCTTCAATTTCTACACCACCAGCTTTCCTCGTTGGTGTATAAATTTCAATAATAGTTGCATTGATTGGATTTCCTTGAAAGCAGATTAGATATAATTCTATCACAGACAGTATTGGACTTCAAGATAATTCTTGAACTATCCTTTTTGACAATGAATGCCACTTCATTCTTCTTGATTGTGTTAGTCCTAGCATAGTAAACCATATGATTTTCTTATTCAAAATGGCCAACATCAGTCTATTTCAGCTTACTAATGCCTAAGAGATATACCTTTCTGCATTCCATTTCATTTTTTATGACTTCCAATTTTCCTAGATTCTTACTTCATACATTCCAACTTCTGATCATTAGACTTTTGCCACGGTTTCTCTTTACCTTGAGTCGTTCCACATCAGCAAATGAAAATCCCAAAGGCTCCACTCCCACAGACTTTACCCCACTCATGTCACCGTGATTGACTCCACTCCCAGAAACCAGCTCCCCTTCAGTCACATGTCGAGCGCCCTCCTCCACCACTATCTCTGATAATGTTCTGCGTCCATTTATTAGGCCTTTCGTATCTGGCAATGTTTTGATTCTATGCATAACGTTTTCAGCAGCTCTTTTCTCCGAAGTGGGGATCTTTGTTCTTAGTCTGGAAGCTCCGCTGAAACCCTTTCACTTGGGTGTCCCTGCTGGCTTCCAGCATCACAGCAACAGCCAAGCCACCACAGTTTGCCAAACTGATAGACAAGTGGGGTGTGTGTGTGTGTAATTTTGATTTTGTTTTGTTTTGGGTGAAGGTTTACAAAGCATACCATCTGTTTTATTATTTATACACATTTTATTTCAACTCATCCACTTTAACCCTTTCCCACTTGCTCCCTTGTCTTCTTTTTCTATTCCTCCTGCTGTCCTCGCCCTTCCTCCTTGAGTCAACGTTACCCTTTTGAACTTTAAATGGTGGACTATTCTAACGTAAGAGTGAGTTCAATTCCAAACTTGAAGGATGACTAAAGACAAAAATCTTAGGAGTCCTACTTGTCGCTATCAAATGAAATAATCCTGGTCTCTTTAATGATTTGGAGTTCTGTACCACATTTTTCTCCCACTCTATTCAGTACCTTCTAATATAATCCTTTTTAGCACAATTGATCATGTTACCAGGGTACCTGGAGGCTGATAGTTGTGTGGCTTATTAATCTATTAGTCTATTAGACTAATTGTTTCCATGTGTTTTTAAATTGTCATCACTCTTTTTTCCTATGCATGAAGAGAGACCAATGTTTGCAACTTAAATGGCTACTCATGAACTTCTAAGAACCCAGTTGCTACTCACTAAAGTAGGATTCAGAGCATAACTTGATGTCCCTTGAGACTCTGATTCTATTCCACCATGGCCAGCAACTCGTGCCTTCAAAGTGTTTGCTTATGTTAATGAGTTTTTATAACTTTGTCCTCTGTATGCCCCGACACATTCAGATATATTTGCAGCAAAGATACATATATACAAACATTCTCTGTTTTACCAATATGTACTTTCAGGGACACTCCCACTCTCAATCTGTTCAGCCTACATGCCTATCCAAGCATCGCCACCATTGCAGGATTCTGTCTATAACAGTATTTGCCTCTGTTTCCTTTAACACTTGCATACCTTTAGCTCTTAGTGGTTTTCCCTGCTTCCATCATTTTTCTAACCTCCCTCTTATTTTGTATTCCTTCCACTTCACCACTACCCTCTAGCCCATGATTTCTCCTTCCTTCCTCCCCCTCCTATTCTGGGTTACAATAAAAAAAAATGTTACTTGTAGTGTGGGAAAATTTCTTGGCTTTTTAATAATAGTAATCTCATAAGATATTTGACCTTTTCTTACCAACTAAGCAAAACAAGCTTTAATTTAATTGTTCTTTTCTTACTGACTAATTTCAGTCAGCATAATGTCCTCCAGTTTTATCCTTGTTGTGAGATGTTTCAGATTCATTGTTATTATTTAACATTGAGTGGTATTCTATTGTGTGTATGCACCTACCAAAGTTTATTTATCCATTCTTCCACTAGTGAGCATTTAAGTTGTTTCCATCTTTTGCTATTATGAATACTGCTGTGATGAATATGGGTGTGTGTATATCTCTTCATGCCATGGTACTTATTAATCTAGGATATATATGAAGTAGAGGAATATATGAGTGTCATCTGTTATTTCTATTTCCAATTATTTATTTTTTTTGTTTTTTTTTTATTAATCAATTTATTGGGGCTCATACAATTTATCACAATACATAGATCAATTGTGTAAAGCACATCTATACATTTGTTGCCCTCATTATTCCCAAAATTCTCTTGCCTCCTGGGTTCCCGGAATATTTCCAATTATTTAAGGAGGCACCATACTGTTTTTCACAACGACTGCATCACATTGCAGCCCCAACCAGTGTGTGAGGGTTCTAGTGTCTCTACACCAGCGGTTCTCAACCTGTGGGTCGCGATCCCTTTAGGGGTTGGACGACCTTTTCACAGGGGTCGCCCGCTTCATAACAGTAGCAAAATTAAAGTTATGAAGTGGCAACCAAAATCATTTTATGGTTGGGGGTCACCACAACATGAGGAACTGTATAAAAGGGTCGCGGCATTAGGAAGGTTGAGAACTACTGCTCTACACCTTCACTACCATTTTTCTCCCTTTTCTTTTGAACTTTGCTACTAATGTTGGGGTGAGATGAAATCTCATTGTTGTTTTTATTTGTACTTCTCAAACAGCTAATGATCACAAGCATTTCTTCCAGTGGTGGGATTCAGCTGGTTCCCCTGGTTCAGCAGAACCAAATATCTAGTTTTTTGTTGAGTTCAACAAACCAGTTGTTAAAATGGAACTTGTAATAAGGGTTCTCTCTAAGGCGGGTCACTGGGCAGCCACCCAATGTGGAAATCACAAATTTACATTCCTTACT
Organism: Echinops telfairi; assembly: GCF_000313985.2. Taxonomy (NCBI): domain Eukaryota; kingdom Metazoa; phylum Chordata; class Mammalia; order Afrosoricida; family Tenrecidae; genus Echinops; species Echinops telfairi. The sequence continues at coordinate 4,494,311 of NW_022103916.1, read as the reverse complement.
CTTTTAATTTAATTTTAATTCCTTACTCATTCATCTGTGCAACAGCATATTCTAAGCACCATAGTAATGTTCATTACATCCTTAGGTATAAAAATTAGACAGAGCTATACTGGTAATATTTATTTATTTCACAAAACTCATTATACTTTTGATGAATTAGTACATTTTTAATCCCTTGAGTTTGTTAATTCAGTTAAAAAGCATGTAACATAAAAAGAAAAAGTGCCAGACAAGCAGGACATGCTGTCATTTGTTTCACAAGGTATGATGAGTGAACTCCTGAGAGCATTCAAAGAGCTAATAATATTGTCAGAACAATCGCTGTAAGTTCAGCAGAAGTGGAAAGTGGTTTTCCCAAAATGAGCATAATATGTTCAGAGAAGAGAAGTCACTTAACTATTTCTAATACATCAAACACAATGACTATTGCCTAATTGGCCTACCTCTAAAGGAATGGGATCCTCCTCTTACAGCGAAAAGATCACACAACTGATGGTGCTCAGATAAAGAAGAAGGATATTCCAAGTGAGGATGCCAATCAATATGGAAATATCTTAAATAACAGTTTTATTGTTTTTGTTAGGTATTATTTAATATTTTAAAACTATTTTTATAACAATCTAATTTTGTGAACCTCTTTAAGTATTAAGTGTATGAAATAATAAACTACTTTTTGATTGACCTTTATTTAATACTTAAAATAGTCATCAGGGCAGCGAATCGGTTGTTAAATTATTTGAATCCCACCGCTGATTTCTTCATATGTTTTTTGGCAGCCTGACTGTCTTTGGAGAAGAATGTATTTATGTCCTTTGCCTATTGTTTTTGTGTGGGTGAGGTATTGAAGCTTTCTATAAGTTTCAGAGATTAGTTTATTTTCTCATTTGTCATTGCCATTTTTTTATCCCCGTCGCTAGGTTCTCTTTTTACTCCTTCTGGTGGAATCTTTTTTTTTCTTTTTCTTTTTTAACATTTTATTAGGGGCTCATACAACTGTTATCCCAATCCATACACACATCAATTGTGTAAAGCGCATTT
>NW_022103916.1:4488979-4491736 GCF_000313985.2 Echinops telfairi | reverse complement strand
TCCACTGACGAAGAACAAATTAAAATATACCAAGCAAGAAAAACTTGTGTTTTCCAGTCTAGCCTGTTGGGGCACTATGCCCTGTCTCCAATGTCCACCCTCATCATTCCCTGGGGGTCTTTCTACTCCCCTCCCCTGCTGGTGGAATCTTTTGATGCACGTAATTGTCTAATTTTTAGGAGGTTTCAGGCATCTAATTTGTCTTCTGTTGTTTTTAATTATGTTTTAAAGTGTGTTTGTGCTATTTAGGGCTCCTAAGTTTGTCCCTATTTTTTAATTGATAAGCTTCATTTTTTTAAACTTTCACTGGTAACTAGGTGAAGGTTTACAGAGAAGATAATCAGTTTCACATTTAACAAATCATTTTGTTGAAATAACATATACACATTTTGTTTCACCTGCCTCTGTCAATCTGTAAGTCTGATCTCTCATGATTTGGGGTTTGTTCCACATTGTTTCTCACTCTATATAGGACTTTCTAATGTAATCATTTTTAGAGAAGTTGGTAGTGGTAACCAGACACCATCTAGTTCTTCTGGTCAAGATTATGGAGATTGATGTTTGTGAGGTCCATTAGTTCATTGGACTAATTGTCTCCATGTGTCTTCTTATGTTCATCTTTTTTCTTTCTCCCAGTTGCTACTCATCAAAGTACGAGGAAGAACATTGTCTTTGAGAATTATGTTCTGCCACTTGACCTTGGTGTCCCTTGAGACTATGATCCGCCAGGACCAGCAACTTGTTTTCTCAATGTATTTTGTTATGCTTCCAGCATCACAGCAACATGCAAGCCACAGTATAATGAACTGACAGATGAGTTGTGGGTGGAGTATTGACATTTTCACCATGTTAAGTCTTCCTATCCATGACTATGAGATATTATTCTATTTATGTAGGTCTCTTTTGGTTTCTTGCCATAGTGTTTTGCAGTTTTTTTTCTACAGGCCTTTTGTTTCTCTGATTATATTTATTCCTAAGTTTCTCTGATTATATTTATTTCTAAATATTTACTTTGGGATGTCAATCATAACAAATATTGTCTTCCTGCTTTCTTTTTCAGAACACTCTTAGTTAGCATAAAGGAATCCAATGGATGTTTATATGTTGATCCTTCACTTTGCCACTTTGCTGAATATTTCAATTAATAACAACAATTTTGGGGGTTTTCTATGTATAGGATCTACAAAAAGAGTTTTACTTCTCAGCTAATTTGATGCCTTTGATTTCCCTTTGTTCTCTGGTAGCTCTGGCAAAGACTTTCAGCACAATATTGAATAGGAGTGGTCATGAAGGGCATCTTTCTTGATTTCTGTTCTCCAGGGCAGTGCTTTCAGCTTCTCTCCATTGACAGTAATGTTGGCCATTGATTTTGTATATATGCCTTTTATTATGTTGAAGAATTCCCCTGCTATTTCTATTTTGTTGAGCGTTTTTATCTGGGATGAGTGTTGAATTTTGACAAATGCCTGTTCTATATCCATTGATATGATCATATGCTCCTTTTCTTTAAAAAAATATCTGATGGTTTATATGATTGTTTCTCTAATGTTGATGCATTCTTGTACACCTGGTATGAATCCCACTTGGACATGATTTTTAAAATATATATACATATTATTGGATATTACTGGCTAGAATTTTGTTGAGAATTTTTGCATCTATGTTCGTGAAGGGTATTAATCTATAATTTTCTTTCTTAGTGATGTCTCTTTCTGGTTATGATATCAGGGTTATGTTAGCTTCATAAAATAAATTTGAGAGTTTCTCATCCTTTTCTGTATACTCCAATAGTTTTAGTAGAATTGGTGCCAGCTCTTCTCTAAATGCTCCAGTGAAGATATCTAGGCTCTGACTTTTGTGTGTTGAGAGTCTTTTTACGTCCTTATCAACTTCTTCTTTTGTTATGGGTGTGTTAAGGTTTTCTACTGGGTATATTGTGTGTTTCTTGAAATTTGAGCATTTTTTCTAAATTTTCAACTTTTTTCAACAGTTTTATTGGCAAATAATTCACATATCATCTAATTCAATAGTTCAAAGTAGGTTTTCGATTTTTTTGGAATACAGTTCTTCAGAGTGTTCTGTTATTATCCTTTTAATTTCCATTTGTTCTGCTGTGATGCAGGCCACTTCATTTCTTACTCATGCCATTTGTATCTTCCCCATTTCCTTTATTAAATTTGCCAATGGTCACTTGAATCAGGATTTAAAAACAGGAACAGTGATGGTGACAGAAGTGGAGCTAGCATCTCTATGTTCTACAATGTGGCCAAAGATTTTATACATCCTTTTTTTGTAAATAGTCATTCCAAATATTGTTCAATGCCATGTGACAGGAAACTCCTGCCCTATTCAAAAGTTGACTCCACTTCAAGATTTCTGGAGAAGGGGGACTGGCCCCCAGCCCGCCTCCCACCATATGCACACAGGGCACAGGGGATAATAGCATTAATTTTTTGTAAATTATGTAACTTAAAAAAGAAAATTCTTCTACCATAATACTAATTAAGTTTGTTTTTAAGTTTTCTTTTTAATGATCAGCCATTGGGGGTGTCTCTCCTTTTGTCGGCCTCCCAAATATAGAAGGATGAAGCTTTGGGGATTCCCCTGGGTTGGTTACGATATGGAGGAGCCTGGACTTTATCTGTACACTGACTTAACCAGTTCAATAAAAGTGAACACCTTAAAGAAAAAAAATTGACTCTCTCACTGTCTCACTCTCACTCTCTCACTGTCTCACTCTCTCACTGTCTCACTCTC